>NW_024344240.1:8573371-9074805 GCF_902729225.1 Pteropus medius | reverse complement strand
GGAGTAGAAGAGCAAAAGCAGAAGCGCGCTCCCCGCATAGAACTGCACTCCCCACTGGAACATTCTCCGAAAAGAGAAGCGCACTCCCCACAATAAAGTTAGTGCATTCTTTCCCTAATAAACTTTCCTTTTGTTTCTGACTTTGGTGTACACTTGAATTCTTTCCTGAGCTCAGTCAAGAACCTTCTTCTCTTGGTGAAGGACTTGAGTCCCCACCCTGGGGGATTTCACCTGTCCTGCATCAGTTCCCTTTGCTATACAGAAGCTTTTTAGTTTGATATAGTCCCATTTGTTTATTTTTGTCATTCATTGCCTTTTTCTTTATAGTCAACCCCCACAAAAATATATTAAGAGGATTGTCAATGCCATCAATAACTGACATTGGCAACCAGATTTTGGCCCTGAATGTCAAAGAGTTTTTTGGTTTTCTTCTGGGAGTTATATGGTTTGAGGCCTTCCTTCTGGTCTTTAATCCATTTTGAGTTGATTTTTGTGTATGATGTAATATAGGAGTCCAAATTCATTATTTTTCATGTGGCTGTTCAGTTTTTCCAACACTATTCATTGCAAAGACTTTCCTCATTGTATATTCTGAGGTCCTTTGTTTTAAATTATGGGCTATGTATTATTAATGACCATATATTCTGGGCTCTCTATTCTGTTTCATTAACCTGTGTTTTTATGCCAGAACCACACTGATTTTGTTACTATAGCTTTGGAGCATAGTTTGAAATTGGAAAGCATGATGCCTCCTGCTTTGTTCTTCTTTCTCAATATTTCTTTGGCTATTAGGCTCGCCAACATTTTTTTAAACAGAATTTTAAGAGATACAAGTATTGAAAACCCACTGCTTCAATTTCCCAAAATTATTGATAATATAAACTTAATTGTTTAAAAAATTATTATTTCCAACATATCTTGAACCTCTTGGGTAACATCGTCATTTTTCCTGACCAGTGTAAATAGAAGTCTTATTTCAGGTAATCTGAGATTTTAATTCAGGGTTATATATTAGAAATTCAAAGCCTCAATTCAGTTTTGAATTTGGGGAACAGTTCAGGACTGTAACACACACACACACACACACACACACACACACACACACACACACACAAAACCTGGGAGAACTTCTAAGACAATTAAACCATTTCGTGGAGTTTGAGGAAATCAGAAATTCAAAGCCTCAATTCAGTTTGAATGGGGAACAGTTCAGACTGTAACACACACACACACACACACACACACACACACACACACAAAACCTGGAGAACTTATACATAGTCAAACCCTTTTGTGGAGTTTATGAAACCAGAGCCCTTCTTATAGCAATAAAAATTTTCAAGCCTATTTCTCTCTAGAATTGTATGTATTACATTTTACTCTTACCTTTTTTCTTTCTAACTACATCTCTTGCACAACCTTTAAATTAATTTCTCCACAGCTTTTTCTACCTACATTAAGGAATTTTGCACACACACATACCTCAGACTGCAAGATTGTTACATTATATTTTACTATCTAATTTGACTTAAACTGTAGTCAATAAGCACATACTTTGAATTAAGTAATATATACCATGTTCTATAAAGAATCACATATGCTTTTGCCTACCCCTTTTGAGTAACATTAAGAATTCATAATTCTCAAAATTATTTATTTTAGTTGCTTGAAAACACAATTTGGTCAGCTGGAAGCCTCTAAGATGTCTCCTTCCTCTTCAATGCTCCACAAACATCTATGATAGTATCAAGCACCCTTGCTCTCTACCATCAACAGAAGTGTCCCGGCACCTGTTGATTTCACCTATTCCTTTCTATCAGGGTGAGACACTCTATTGGCTATTCTTCAGAAGGTTTTATCGAAGATGAATATCAGATTGCTCCATATGACAAAACATGGCAAGTGGGGTAACACATCAGCAGGGTATCAAAGGTCTAAGTTTTAAGGGTCATGAGTTCATGTAGTTGTTTCCAGTTTAACTTTACTAAGCCCTTCTTAAAAACTATTTTTCAATATGTTTTTAATTTTCCCTTTTTAGCTACCAGCTAAAATTATGTGTTTTGCCGGCGACAAAAACATTGAATTGGCAATCATGAGGCGAGACCAGCTCCTCAAGATTTTAAATCCTGAGGAAATTGAGAAATATGTGGCTGAAATTGAAAAAGAAAAAGAAGAAAATGAAAAGAAGAAACAGAAGAAAGCATCGTGATGGATGAAGTCATGCTGGTCACAGTTTTTAATTCAAATCATGGATGATCCTCACACAATGAGACAGCATTTCCATTCCACTCATCAGTGCACCCTGGTGTCCCGCAATAAACTTGTTTTTTAACCTTTAAAAAAAATTATAGATATTAACCCTTTATCAGATGTATCATTGGCAAATATCTTCTCCCATTCAGTAGGTTGTCTTTTCATTTTGGTGTTCTTTGCTATGCAAAAACTTTTTAGTTTGATGTTTGATTTTTTTTTCTTTTGTTTCTTTTGCCCAAGGAGACATAATCAGAAAAAAAATCACTAAAGTCAGAGAGTTTATTACCTCTGTTTTCTTCCAGGAATTTTATGGTTTCAGGTCTTACATTTACATCTTTAATCCATTTTGAGTTTATTCTTGTATATGGCATAAAAAGGTCATTCAGTTTCATTTTTTACATGTATCTATCCAGTTTTCCCAACATTATTTATTGAATAGACTGTCTTTACTCAATTGTTTATTATTGCCTCCTTTGTCATAGATTAAATGACCATGTAGGCATGGATTTATTTCTGGGCTCTCTACTCTGTTTTATTGATCTATGTGTCTGTTTTTATGCCAGTACTATGGTATTTTGATGACTATAGCCTTGTATTATAGTTTGATATCTGGTAGCTCCAGTGCAGACCAATGTCGGTTACTTTCTATAACCAGTCCTGGGCTACCTGATAGGAGCTATAAAGCGATAGCAATTGGTTGCTATCTGTACTGGACCTGGAGGTGCCTGGGAGAGGTTATGCTGCAAGCTGAGGCCAGCTGCCATCAGTACCAGGCCTGGAACAGCTCCGTAAAAGTTCTAGGCACCTCAAAGCCTGCCCCAGTTTGTCAGCTGCCCATATAGCTCAGCAGCTGAAAGAGCCTCCAGAGGTATATGAGGTGAGTGAGGCAGGGTCTCAGAAAGTCTCCAGAGTGGGGTGAGTGATATTGACTAGGTAAATGCAGATTCAGATTTGGTACTAGTGCCGAGCCTGGGGCCACTCAGCTCCACCTTCCTAGCACCCAGGGACTCCTGGGTCTGAGACAGACTGTGGCATGGGCCAACACTGGCTGTCCATCATGAAAAAGCCTCAAACAGTGCACGAATTAAGTGTGGTGAGGTCCTAGTGAGTCACTAGGGTGGAGCAAATGAAATTCACTAGGCCAATGTAGACTTATATTTGCCTGTGTTATGGGAGGGCTCAACACAGGAAGGATGGTGCCTGCCCACCAGCTGCACAGAAGGAGGGCTCAAGACAGGAACAATGGCAGCTGTCCCTCCGGGCCTCACCCTGAAGCCATACAACTCAGTTTCTCTGTGTATGTCTCTGGTGCCTCCTGGACCATCATTCCTCCAACAGAGCCCTCCAACAGAGTGCCTGGGAGAGGGAGAGTTTGTGCATGGGCCCTTTAAGAGGACACCTGGGTTCCAGCAGCCTTCCATCTCACCTGGACGATGAAATTCCTACTGTTTTTCACAGATGTTTTGGGAGCTCTCCTTCCCAACACTGGTGCTTTGGGCTGGGGAGCCCTATGAGGCTGGGACCCCTCACTCCTCAGGAAAGACCTCTGCAGCTGAGATATCCCTCCCTAGTCTCAACCACCACAAGTGAGTCTGGGTCCAGCCCGTTTTTCATCTCTACCCCTGCTACCAATCTCATTGTGGGTTCTTCTTTATATCCTTAGTCACAGTACTTCTGTTCAGCTAGTCTTCAGGTGGTTCTCTAGGTTGATTGTTCTATAGTTGTAAAAACCTTCCATTTTAAAATTGCTGAAGTTGGTTTCTTCTTTGGGCAATCACCTCAAAGCAATAAAAGACAGCAAAGCTCTTTGTCGAAGGAAATTGGAAGATCTTTCAAACCCAAATTTTGGGATAATTAACTCTCAAATCTGTTTTCTAGAAACATAACTAGGGCCTGAGATTTAAAGTTCTCTTGGGTACATTGGACTTGTGAACACCACTATCAAACACATCTGAAGCTTGCCTTTTGTGTGTGTTCTTTTTGGGGTGGACCACATACCGCCACCCCTTCAGCCAGCAACACACTGAATTGGTCTCATCAAATTTCCCCTCACATTGCACTTAAACAAATTAGCAGGTAACTTGTTTATATATGTTATTTCCTAAACCACGTCTTAAACTTTTTCAGCCAGAAGACAGGGCATTTATTTTTCATTCCCCTCATTACTTTCGACAGAGCTCAATGAATATTTTGGGACTGATTAGAGAGAGTGAGAGAAATCATCATTCTTGCCGATATTATTATAAAATGTTACTCTTTCTGCGTAGAGCAATTCTTATTCACCAATAGGTGGCAGTGATGACTTAATTTTTGGACAGATTATTATAACAGAAAAGTAGTAATTGCCAAAAAAGCCTAATTTCATTTTTCATCTCTGCATTGCATTTTCTAGCAGCCTACAATGCCTTTACCATCTCTCTCAGCTCTACCACTGTCCTAAGTAATTACTGCCTGAACAGTTATAGTCGTAGTAGCTCCCTTAACTAGGCTTCCTAGTCACAACTCTCTTTCAAGCCACCCCTGGTATTTCTACTAAATCACATTCATAAAAGCTGATCTGACCGTGTCAGTCCCCTCCTCACACCTGGAGGGGCTTCCCATGGCTTGCAGCGCCAAGTCCAACAACCAAATTGGTTCTCAAACAGTCATTCTTTGGAACCTTCGTAATTTTTACTCTTACTTTATTATCTTGCTGAATCAGCCTTCTCAGTTGCTCTTCCAAACATATATGTATACCAATTAAAATATATATTTATTTATATTTTTACTTATTCCATGCAGCCTGCTCAGTTGGAATTGACCTCCCCATCCCTTATGCCAAAGCGTTTTATTCCTTTAAGTCTTTCCTATCCCACTATGGTTGTTTTCAAGATCAGATGAGAGATATATGCTCTCTTCCAAAAATGCTGTGAACATCCAGAGGGAGGGAGGGTTATGTATGTGTTCATGAGAGAGAAGGAGGGAGGTATGAGGGCGGGAGGAGAAAAACAGAGACAAAGAGAGAGAGAGAGAGAGAGAGAGAGAGAGAGAGAGAGAGTAGATTAGCTGAAATGTTTAACAAATTTTCATTGTGTTTTAATTACAAAATTCTTGCCAATACCATCACAAATGAGCTAAAGCAGTTCAACGGTGAAAAGGTAGTCTTTTCAAAGAATAGTGTTGAAGAAATTGGACACCCATATGCAAAAAAAAATTGAACATGAACACAGACCTTACACCTTTCACATATATTAACTCAAAATGGATCACAGATCTAAATGTGAAATAATCTTCTAGAAGAATATAGATAGGAGAAAATACAGATGAACTTGAGTTTGGTAATGTGTTTTAGATACAACACCAAATGTATGCCCCATAAAAAAATTGACAAGTTGGACTTTATTAAAATTAAAAACTTCTGCTTTGCAAAAGACACTATTAAGAGAATCAAAAGACAAGCCACGAACTAGGAGAAAATATTTTTAAAACATATATCTGGTAGAGAACTTGTTTCAAAAATATAAATAGAACTTTTAAACTCAACAGTAAGAAAACAATCTAATTTAAAAATGGATAAAAGATCTGAATAGACACCTCACCAAAGAAAATAATCATAAAGTAAATAAGCATATGAAAAAGTACACATCATTTGTAATTAGGGAATTGCAAACTAAAATAATAATGAAATATCAGTACACATCTATTAGAATAGCTAAACTTAAAGAAAAACTGACAATATAAATTCCTGGAGCAACAGGAATTCTCACTCATTGTTGATAGAAATACAAAAGGTACAGCCACTTTGGAAGGCAGTTTATAGTTTCTTACAAAACAAAATGTTATCTTAACATGCAATCCATCAATCGCACTCAACTCATTTGAAAACTTATGTTCACACATTTGCATGCAAATGTTTATAGCAGCTTTATTTATAATTTTCAAAAACTGGAAGCAGCCAAGATATCCTTCAACAGGTCAATGTGTAAACAAACAGTAGTACATTTTTACAGTGGAATATTATTCAGTAATAAAAGTGAACTATCAAGCCATGAAAAGTTCATGGATGAATCTTAAATGCATATTGCTAAGTGAAAGAAGCCAAAATGAAAAGGCTACATGCTGTATGATTCCAACTATATGACCTTCTGGAAAACTATAGTGATAGTAGAAAGATCAGAGGTTGCCAATGGTTCTGGGTAAAAAGGGGAGGATTGACTAGGTGAAACACAGGGGATTTTTTAGAGTAGTGCGTATAAAATTTTAAATCATTTAAAAGGTTGTGAGATCTGAAGAATGTAACAAAACAATCTATATTAAAAAAAATATGAAACAACCTTACTGAAGGGAATGTGGAGGGAAATGTGCTGACTGACCTATGTAACTTTGTAAATGAGTGGAATCTGTAAGACTAAATGCAAAAGAAACCATATACACGACACTCCAGATGATATTATTGCTTCCCATGGGATTAGAGGCTCACAATCTGATACCACAATACATATATACTAGAATTGAAAAAATAAGTGACTGGGTAATGAACAATTTCCCAGTATTGGAATGGGAGTTTATAAACAGGGGAAGGAGGTTAGAATGATCCATGTGATAATGGATTAAAGTTGAAAATGTCAATATAAATTCATATTTAGCTCAATATAGATATAAATGGTTACATTTAAATATGTTTATAGATATGTATTTATGCAGTGGTTAGTATACACTCTGTCAGCTTAAAGGACTCAGAAGCAATTACATGCCAATATAAACAAGCATGCCTAGAGCCCAGAACTTGGTTCCTAAATACCATCCTCTAATAAAAGGGAACCAGGACCCTTTGAAGAAATGGCTGATTTTAGGACTGGGACAGGAAATATACAAGATGAGCCTGGAATTTCTTGTAGTATCAAAATTAATAAAGTGCTAAAACACACACATACACAAATACACACACAATGATGAGGGCCTGCCAAGGAGATACAGGAATCAACTAAAAGAGTTCCCAATTGCCAAAGCTGGAATAATTTAAGCAACAAAATAAACAAGATAGTGCTAAATTTTAACCCAAGATGTAAAATAAATAAATCCATAAGTCCATACTGGTATTTGTTTGTTTGTTTATTAAAGAGAAGGAGCAAATCCTTCATGTAGCAGAATTCTAAATAATTCATGTGAATACTCTACTCTCAAGGAACAGAAAAATAACTTTTCACTCCCTAAGTGTGGGCTGAGCATAATGACTTTCTTCCAAAAAGTTCAGGCGGAGTGGGGAGGGAAGGAACATTGCAGTGCAGAAACCTGACAATACTATCTTAGGGGATTGAGATTAGCATAAACAGTAATAAGTCATGTTGATAGTGTATACTTTTGATAGATGTGATGAAATGACATCTTACTTCTGTTGTCTTCATCCTATAAACCCATAATCCAATCATGAGAAAATATCAGACAAATCCCACTTGAGGGATATTCTACAAAATTCCTGAACAAAATTGTCAAGGTTATCAAAAACAAGGAAAGATTGAGAAACTGTCACAACCAAGAGAATCATAAGAAGACATGACAACAAAACATAGTGTGGCATCCTGGGTGGGATCCTGGAGCAGCAAAGAGACAGGTAAAAACTAAGGAAATCTGGAAAAGTATGGACTTTAATGAATAACAACTTTTAATATTGGTTCATTAATTGTAACAAATTACCATAATAATGTAAGGTGTTAATATAGGAAACTGGGTTTAGGGTATACAGGAACAATCTGTACCATCTTCATAGTTTTTCTGTCAATCTAAAATTGTTCTAAAATAAAAATTATTCAAACAAAGCCTATTTATGCATAATTTTTCCAGGTTTATTGAGATACAATTGGCACAAAATATTGTCTAAGTTTAAAGTGTTCAACATGATGATTTGGTACACATATATTGCAAAATGATTACCATAATAAGGTTAGTTGGTGAATCCATCACCTCATATAATTACTTTTTGTTTATATATGGTGAGAACATTTAAGATTTACTCTCAGCAACTTTCACGCATATAATACAGTTTTGTTGATATAGTCACCATACTGTACATTAGATCTCCAGGACTTACTCATTTCCCCATTTTAGTTTATTAATCAGATCCATGTGAGTTTGATTAGCAAAACTTATTTTCTCCAAGCATGCTTTACCAGACTGAGTTGATAATTGAACTTCTGGTATCTACCATGTGCTCTCAAATTTTAGTGAGCTTAAGAATCACTTAAGAAACTTGTAAAACATACAGACCCTCTCCAGAGAATCACTAAGTATGGCCAGAAAGAGATCTGGTCATCTCCATTTGTTGCTACGGCTCTTCAGTGGTTCAAATACAAGTGATCAAGTACGCACTTAAGAACCTCTACTATACACACGAGAGCTTCTCACTCAATTTGACATGATTTTAATTATGACATTTATTTTCACTACTTTGGAAGATTCTTACTGCTAAAGTATTTGGAGAATTATTTTATTTAGGGCCAACACTCACCAAGAATCCATCAACTTCTTGGCCCAATGAAGGAAATCATTTGTGGAGGATGAAAAAGCACTGATTTTCATTTAAGATCTTATCACCATTACTTGTTAGCAGTATTGAAAAAAAAGGTGTTTTTGCTTAACCCTGATCTTTTGACTCTGAATATCCTGAGGCTTGTCACATAAGGTGCCTGAAGGTCTTCATAGAATAACTAATAAAACACATTATTTTATAGCAGGTCCTCAAATAAGGTCATTTCATTCAACATTGTTTTATTATAATGTTGATGAGATGCTGTGGGAACCTAACTCTTGTTTATATCAATTAGCCCATGGTAAAATTGATTTTGTTGTATGTTGTTTCTCTTAAAGTTTCAGAACCTATTGGTGATGTTAAATGAGGACTTACTGTAGTTCAAATGTTGTAAAAAAGTTAAAACATTTAAGTAGACTCAACAGGAGAGTAAAGTATGTTTATATAATTTTGATTTCATTCCTAAGGAGGACTGGAAGTATAGTAAGTCAGGAAACAGTCTAGTTGAAGTTTTGATAATGAATAACCAAGATTTAGAAGCAACTCTTTCTCTTCTTCACTTGTGAATTTGGGCAAATAACTAAGAGCTCTGAGTCTTAGCTTCTTTATCAGCAAAACAGAGTAATTCTATTATTTGTTGTGCCAATAGCACAAAGAATTTAAAAGTTTCCAGTGAGATTATGATGCAGGAAAACATTTTTTTATTTCAACTACAATAACTCATATACTCCTTGTGATTAAGAACCATAAACAAATTAATTGATTGCTATCTTTAGAATAAAAGGAATTACTGAAATGAAGAGTACCTTAAGAGGAATTAACGGTATATTAGATGAAGCAGAGTATCAAATCAGTTATTTAGAAGATAAGATAGCAGAAAACATCCATTCAGAACAGCAACAAGGAAAAACAATCCAAAAAAATGAAGATAGTTTAAGGGGCCTCTGGAACATCATCAAGTATACCAACATTTGCCTTATAGAGGTACCAAAAGGAGAAGAGAGAGAGAGCAAAGAATTGAAAACCTAATTGAAGAAATAATGACTGAAAACTTCCGTAACCTTGGTGAAGGAAACATACAACCCCAGGAAGCTCAGAGTCCCAAACAAGATGAACCCAAAGAGGCCCACACCAAGACACATCATCATAAAAATGCCAAAGGTTAATGACAAAGAGGGAATCTTAAAGGCAGCAAGAGAAAAGCAATTAGTTAACTGCAGGGGGCTCTCATAAGACTGTCAGCTGATTTCTCAACAGAAACTTTGCAGGCCAGAAGGGATTGGCATGAAATATTCAAAGTGGTGAAAAGTAATAACCTACAACCAAGACTATTCTACCCAGAAAAGCTATCATTTAGAATCAAAGGATAGATAGAGAGCTTCCCAGACAAGAAAAAGCTAACAGAGTTCATCATCACCAAGCCAGTACTATAGAAAATGTTAGAGAGACTTCTTTAAGAAGAAAAATTTTTTAAAAAGATCAAAAATATGAATGCTAAAATGGCAATAACTATATATCTATCAACAATTACTTTAAATGTAAATGGATTAAATGTTCCAATCAAGATAGAGTGGCTGAATGGATTTTAAAAAATAGGACTCTTGTATATGTTGCCTTCAAGAGACTCACTGCATATCAAAAGGCACACAGAGCCTGAAAGCAAAGGGATGAAAAAAGAGGTTTCATGAAAATGGAAATAAACAAAAAAAGCTGGGGTAGCAATACTTCTACCACACAAAATAGACTTTAAAACAAAGGCTATAATGGGAGTCAAAGGACCCAATATTCCCACTTCTGGGTATTTATCTGAAGAAACCCAAAACACTACTTTGAAGGGACATTCAAATCCATATGTTCATTGCAGCATTGTTTACAGTAGCCAATATATGGAGGCATCCTGGGTGTCCCTCAATGGATGAATGGATAAAGAATCGATATAGTTATACAATGGAATATTACTCAGCCATTAGAAAGAATGATATCTTGCCCTCTGCAACCACATGGATGAACTTAGAGGGTATTGTGCTAAGTGGAGTAAGTCAGGCAGAAAAAGACAAATGTCATATGTGGAATATAGAGAACAGGATAAACAAACAAACAACAGAAACAAGTTCATAGATGCAGAGACCATTTCGATGGTTGTCAAACTGGAGGATTGGGAGATAAACGAAAGGCAGAGAGGGTTAAGAGGTACAAGCTGGTAGCTACAAAATAGTCATGAGAATGTAGAATACGGCATGGAGAATATAGTCAGTAGTACTGTAATAAGTATGTATAGTGTCAGATGGTACTGGATTTATCGGGGTGATCGCTTCATAAGTTATATAAATATCTAATCACTGTGTTGTCACATGAAACTATATAATATTGTATGCAACTATATTTGAAAAAATATAAAAATATAAAAATTGTAAAAAAAAGAAAAGGAATTAACCTTCATTGCTTAGGGCTCTCTGAAGTATTACATTCTACTTAGATTGTTAAAAATGAGTAAATATGATTAGAATAATAGAGGAAATGGCTTTTGCTACCTCAAGGGACTGTCAATTTACATGCCGTTTCTAGTTTTATTTTTCACTCTTCAGCAGCAGAAATAATGTTCATTTATAATAAATTTTGAGAAATATAATTTGAGAGATATAGATAGAAATATTATTTATTGCTTTAAGTAAACCATTCGCAAAATGATTTATTTCTTATGAATGGACTCTGTGCCACGAGTTGAATTAATGAATTTTTTCTGAGTGAGATTGATGATTAAGCTAAGAATACTGTGAGAGCGAAAGTCACTAGCCCTCCTACATTGCTGAGCATGTTAAGCTTACTATAAAGTTTGTTTAAATTTCTATCTTCTCTCTTCTTAAACAGTCTTTAATATAAAACAAATTCAAACAGTTTAAGAAAAAGTTACCTCATTTATCTGCTAATCTTGTAAATATCCGGAGGGTGATTAACATGATTACTTAAATCCAACTAAGCAAAGGGCATTTTTGATGGTTTTATGAAGGAATTAGTTACTTTCTATTTTATGGCTGATCTTTTTCCTCTCAGCTACTCAGTATCATTATGGGGCATCTCCAGGCTGCCTTTATACACCAAACCTGTGACAAGAAACTGAGCTGTGTTTCGTCTGCATTTGACACCTTCGTCTCAGCTTTGCCTCATTCAGTTAAATCCCAAGATCATACCATGGACATCTTACCTAAGAAGACTTTCCTTCAATGTTCCCTTTCTCACCTGTACTTCTTTTCGGGAGAGATTAAATAAACATAATGATTAAAATAATGTTTTCTTGCTTTTTTGCCATATTACTGCTAAATAGACTTCCCCCTTTTTCTCACATTGAATAAGTGTTTCTGCACTACCCACTACCACCCAGAACTTCAGCCCTGGGAGCTCAGCATTTTGGTTTGAGATATCTAGTCCTCTGATCTGCTTACACGTTACTATTACCAGAAATATTTTTACTAGTCTTAACACTGACCTTTCCCCTACTTCTCCAGATTTATGGGGCAGCCATTTCTATTTTTCATCTTGTTCAATTCTGTGCCCACATATCAACTGTCTTTCTTTTAAAAGGGCACTTAAACTGTCATTTCCCAGAAGATATAAAAACTAAAGCAATGGTTCTCAAAGAGGTTCTCCAAGCCTCACCTGGGAACTTAGAAATGAAAATCCTCCACACCTCTTAGATGTGCTGTCAGAAGCTCTCAGATGGAGCTGGTAATCTGGGGTTTAACAAACTGATGCAAGATGCTAATGCTTCTTTGTGGGAGAACCACCGAATAAGAGGATTAGTCAGGGTCCTAGTAGCAACACATGGGTAATTGGGATAATTATCCCAGCAAATTTGGGTAATTTGAAAAGAGTTTAATGAGTGGAGAATGAAAAGAAACTACAGGTGCTATTAACAGAGAAGGTACCATCAAGGCTCCTATGCTGCAGGGAGCAAGGGCAGGGAACCTGCAGACGGGGAGTGCTGCGCCCAAATCACAGCCTGGAAGGTCATGTTAGATAGCAGTGTCAGGAGAGAGCCAAGATCTCGATCTCCCTCCACTCTCTGGCCTGTGTTCCCCATTGGACAGATCCCACAAGAACTCTACGAACATCGGATGGTCCATAGTGACAGCAAATAGCTGGGTGGAGAAGAGGGGGAGGATGAATCAGGAGGGAAGAAGAGAAGCTATCCAGCCTAACATACTAAGAAGGCACAGTTCTTACCAGCAATGAAGAACAGCCCAGTGGGTGATATAAACACAAATATAGCTTACTTGATATAAAGAAGAATATGCTAGAATTAGGGTCATCAACAATCTCGGTTTGCCTGAGAAGAGGGGTTTCCCAGAACCTGGGACTTTCAGTGCCAAAATCAAGAGAGTCCAGAAAATGACAAGCATTGGTGAGAACGTGGAGAAATTGGAATCCTTGTGCATTGCTAGTGAAAATATAAAACTGTGCAGACACTGAGAGAAACAGTATTATGGTTCCTCAAAAAAATTAAACATAGAATTATCACATAAACCAGCAATTCCCCTTCTTGGTATATAGCCCAAAGAATTGAAAACAAAAACTTGGATACTTTTACACACATGTTTGTAGCAGCAGCATTATTCAATAAATGGTGCTGGGAAAATTCAGTATTCTCATGTAAAAGAATAAAACTAGGTCCTTTTCTTATACCACTCCCCAAAATTAACTCAAATTGGATTAAAGCTTTTAGGGATCTAATTTGAAGAGAAAGGAAGCTGGGCACAAGTGATCCTGGGAATCGAGCACTCAGAGCAGCAGCCCCTCAGAACTGAGACAGTTGGAAATGGAAGTAGGGGTAGCAGTGTGGGTTAGGGTGAGGCAGTGCCATGGGCTATGGTTTCCAAATTTGGTCCAACAAACAGGGTCATCCTGTCACTACAGGAAGGCTGTACAGAGTTCATTTTTCCAGAAGTCTGATGGTGCTGAGGTCTATTATGGAATAGATTGGGAACTTTTTGCTAGAAAAAAATACCACTATCTGCCTAAGAAGCTTAAAATAAGAGGCCATTTGGAAAGATTTAACAAGACACTGAAGATTCGGAAAGAAAGGATGTAAAACCCAAAAAAATTCTTTCTAGAGATGAGTGAAGATGAAAAATAAAATTGTAAAAACTTGTGCCAGCAAAGCTGGGTTGACCCATGGGCATGACAGCCTTCTTGCCTACCCCCAGCCTCTCACCTATGTAAAAAAATAATAGATTTTTTCAATTTTATTTCTTTGAAAAATAATTGTGATGTTTTCAAGTGTTGCCTTCCCTTTGTTCTATCCCCAATAAAAGTTATTGTCACATTATTCAATGATTTGACTACTTTGTGTCTATCTTGTTTCTTTTTAGTGGAAAAATCTCACAAACATGAAACAGTAAGATATATGAAAAAACACTGTAGAAATGTCCCTTTTTACTAAATACTGGTAGGTCAAACAATAATCAAAAATGTTTATGAATTTCTGTTGAAATCATTGTTCTTTTCTCAACCTGGATTTAGACAATATTAAAAAAATCAATATCCACTAACACAAATACATATGTCTATCATTTACAAGTCATAACTCTGAATGTACATAAATTACAGTTTTGAATTATACTAAAATTATTATTTTTTCCTTATGGGGTGGGGAGTCAAAGGATACATTTTGAGTTTTTTTTTTCTTTTCCTTTTCTTCTTTTAATAAGGGTATGGGTTTAGTTGGTTTTCGTTGTGTTTTATCTTACAAAGACTTGAAGCCACTTATCTATCCTTCAGTTCTGCTGAATCCTTTAGAAAGATGGTGCCCACCCTAAAAAGAGAGAATTCCCCAAATTAAAATTGCTCTTAATTTTGGAGCATTTTCTCTAATGTCTGATAGATATATGTAATTTTATATTATATCTCTCCATGTAAATTTGTTTTATCTTAAATAAAATTCTACAAAGGATCAAAAAATTTAGAAAATCAATTAGAAATTAAAATGCCAAGATTGTTCTATCATATTACAATGAATTTCTTCTCAAACTGACAATATTTTAAGCAGGATGAATTACAAATTAATGTGAAACATAAAAAAATGAAAATTGAAGGGTATTTGGTTAAAGATGATGGTTAAAGATTTGGTTAAAAGAAGGCATTTAAAGAATTTTATTATTATTTCTGGAAACCCTCCAAAAACTACAAAAAGAGCAAAATACACACATTCAATTTCAGAGAAACAAGTACCAGTAAATATCTATAACAATAACTATCCAAAGACTCTAGAATATCTACAAGAGTTAGACTAGCTAGGATATCTATGAGAGTTGCCTCTTAACACCTAGACAGGAGTGAAATTATGGGTAATCTCTTTATTTTTGCTGATGAGAGGACAATTTTTTTATCGTATTTGGCTTGAGTAGGGTGATTTTTATCTCAAGTTTTCTGTTTTGCTAGGCTTTCGCTTTCCTGATCCTTTCACCATGTAGAGCAAGCATCATCATCTACTGGTATGATTCATATCAGGCTAATTGAGAGCCCAGTTGTCCTATAAGCTCACATTTTATTTAGGAAATTCTTTAATTTCATAAAAAAGTTCTCACTTAGTTTCAAAATTATCTGCTCCCTAAATACTTTATATTATAACTAATTTCTGAAGTGTACTTAATTAATGGTTTTGAGAATGCCTAATATGCATTTTCTCAGTTTTTCTTCACCTCAGGAAATTAAGCCTCATATTTTCCTTCTCTTTCATAGATGCCAGATTATTAAGCCTTGTTGTAAGTTAAATTATTTATTCAAATTAATGGTGGAACTGTGATGTGTAAAACAGTTATTGTCTATATTAGAAGGTTTTCATTATGGAAGGTAGGTCAGAATTGTTCTGTATGCCTTCAAGAAAACTAATGAATTGGAGTTACAAGGAGAATATTTTAAGAATCAGAGATTATGCAAAGATGAAATAAACTATGCTGGGTGGTAGTAACTTTTTCATCTCTGGAGCATTTCAAGCATGAGTTGGATATCCCTAGGGAATTTATATGTATTACAGGCATTTAAGCATTGTTTAGGTTTTTGGAGATGATGGCCTTTATGGTCTCTGATATTTTATGATTTTATACAACTCTATTTATAATTTAAAATAGATTGAATTTCAGAATATTGAGGCTAAGGCAACTGTTTGATTTTATGCTTTGAATCTAAATTACAATGGAAAAGATCATATGCCATTTAAAGAATTCATCTATTAAAATTTTATGTTCCTGAGAAGTTGCCTACTAATTGAGACTAGATTTTAAGTAATTAATTTCAGGAAAACTATCAAATATTTATTATATGAATAAGATCTGGATAATTAAACATGTAAAAAATACATGTTTATATTAGATTTTTCATCCATTATGCCTGAGCTTAAAGAGAGATTTGAGCTAGATGTATGATAAAGAGAGGCTTGTTGCCCTCAGCATCTGTGAATATTAGCCAATTTTAAGGAAACAAGGTTAATTTCATATGCTCTTTTGGTGCTCTATTTATTAAACCAATTGTCACTTTTATAACGAGTACTCATAGATGTTAAGTAGAAGAGAGGAAATAAAGTTTCATAAACTTGATTACCAATAATTGAAACATCGCACTTACTTGAGCAAGATAGTTATTGTTGTTTTCAGTGGGACCATACTCTAGCAATTGTGAGATTTTGCCTAGTCTTACCTTCTGCCACTAGGAAACAAATCCAGGCATATTTTAGAGGAGCAGATGGGCAGTAATAATATGTGTTTCCTAAGTATATCACTCAAAATCTAAATGCCCTCTCTCTTATTTGTTTCCTTATTGTACTATTAGAGGAGTTCAGACTACTTGAGTATTGTTGATAGCTATCTAAATTAACTCTATTTAAGGCATCTCTCAAGGATATTATTTCAATTACTAATATGTGAACAATTTTTTGTGATAGCAATGGGTGATGAAGCCTTTGCGTACCTCTACAATGATGTACTTTGGAATATATATTTAAAGCCTTTTTGTAAATTGGTCCATAGGCTTTCGTAAGAAATTATAATGAAAATAAAATGGTCTTAGAAGTACTAAATGTAACCCTGTATGAAAATATCTTTCAATTGTGATTTATCCCTGTTTTGTCATCATTACTGGTAAAATAATTTTATTGAAGTATCATCACTAATATAAAAGAGAACTTTAATAGAATCATTAGAACATGTCTATGACCATTAGTTTGAGGAACACCGGCTCATAATTTATGTTTTAGATAATCTTTAGAATCATAAAGTTTACAACTTTAATGAATTAATGACCATTGTTTAGATCATGTTTAATACAAGAAGTTGTCAATATTAGGTTCGATGAAATAAAACTAAGTATCTAAGGCTATTTGTCATTTCTAATAAATCATGCTCTTAAAATAACAAATACTCATCAGTAAAAAAACTACTAATAAGTTACTAAGAAGATTGAATCACTAAAGCTATGCATAAATGCAGAGTAATTTTACTGAAATAAATCATAATTTATTCCTTGTATTGTTAATTTATACAGATTTGGGGGCAATGTGCTAATTATACAAAAGAGAAAGATATGCTAAAATATTTACCCTGTGCTTATATAAAGGAGGAGCATAACCATCTACTGTGTAGACTATCATTCAAAGCACTTAACACATGACAACTTTAATCCTCACAAACCCCCTTTGGGTTGCTAATATTACGACTATCCCTATTTTCATTGTATAGATGGAGGGACTGAATTATGGAGGTCACTGCTCCAAGGTCAGAACTTATGAATGGCGGACTCAGGATTGGAACTAGACAGTTTGCTCTACACTTCATGTTCTCAGCCTTCACATGACGTCACGTTAGTTTCTTCGTTCTTTATTAATTTAGTCACTGACCATAAGCATCTAAACCAAAACTAATTTCACCGGTTTTGCACGTCAAGAGGCTTTTTTTCCCCTTGACCTGTTTTAGGATGGCACTTGAGAGATTGTTATTAATTTGGTTGTCCTCATCTACAGATAGCACATTTGCATTTCTGCAAAATTAGCAATTAGTTTCTTGGCTTGGCTGCAAACATTTTTATATAACTGCTAAGATAATAAACAACTCCTACTTTTCCATAAGCAGAGTTATCTGTTAAAATGCAAGTCACTAAAGGGCCAAAATTTGAAATGGTCAGTGATCATCTAAGAAGCAGTATTTGCCTGCAATAGCAGTCTTCCACGTCATGCAGATGCTCAGTGGTCGTTGTGCATGGTTCCGTATACCATAAGGGAACACTGAGCTCCTTCTGCTGGAAGTCAGCATACTCACCAGGCTGGTGGCCAAACACACTGGATGCTAAAATGTTTAGTGAGTATCTTTGATTAGATTTGTTCCTGCCCTGAAGATGCTTACAAGGTAATATTTATTTATCACATAATTTCCTAATTTAAGGCAATTTTTAACATGTAAGTTTTAAATACATTAATTTAAAATTTGTTCATAAACAATATAGGGCATATAGAGAATAGACATTCCTTACAGCCATCTTCAGCAATGCAGGAGGAATAAGCACAGACTTTACTGATATTTCCTCTGAGGATACACTTGGACTTTCCAAGACTCCTTTCTGGGTCACTGCCCATGGCCATTGCAAGCTGGATTCAGTAGTAATGGCAGCAGACAATCTTTGTTTTCTAGATGTTTTCCCTTAGGAGGTGAGAGTCAGTTTATAATGTGAATTCAAGGGGATAAGCTGAACCTGGAAGGTGAGGTGTAGGACTAAATTTCCAAAGATAGAAAGCAACTGAGGTAGCTTGGACATCTCTCACCCAGCACACTCACTGCACTGTCTGACACACAGGAGTGTATATCACATGAGTTTGGTAGAAAGGCCTGTAAATGCCAGACTTTAGGTGCCGAAGAACTCAATGCTTGATAAAAAGCTGTTTCCTGAAACTCTTCAAAGGCTACGATCTAATAACTTGTACCACAAAGATTAATCCACGTTTGACAAGATTGCCAAAATACTGTTCAATTTTTTAAGACACCTAATTATAATTTTTGTTAGCCCAGTTAAGATTTGCAGCTCTGAGGTTTCCACAAGCAGTCGTACATGATGTAACTGTAGTGCTCATTAACCAAGTGGCACAAAAGCAATGTAAATACAAAGCAGAAACCCATAGACTAGAAAGAGAGAAAAAGAAAGAAAAATAGTGATAGGAGAAAGGCAGGCTTAAATTTATATGTAACAAATACTGATTTTCAAAGGTTTTAAAGTGACAAACAAAAATAAAATTAAATATCTTGATATAATGACTTTGATGCTACTGGAAAGTAGAATTTTTCCCTGAAAAGAAATTAAAACCCGCAAAGTAGGTGGATCAAACTGTTAAGACAACCATCAGAGTAAATGATGTGTGATTTAGACCATGGAGCTAAAATTTTTAGTTTCAATTTTCTCTTTTGATACATTCTATTAAAAGTTAAAAAAAAAAACAGATTTCAAATTGTTTAGAGAATTTCTTAGCATATTTTGAAGTAATTTGACCCATTTATTTATTGTGCTTAGTAACTTTCTTATTAATTTGTATTTATTTTTAATTGTATAAAATAGTAAACTTTATTATATTTGCAGAAATAATAGTTTCTTGTAAGCTGTTGACCATTTTATTTCGGTTATTACATTCACTGAAGATATTTTTTCATTAGCATGTAGATAAATCTATCTTTTTTCTTTTCTTTATAATTTCTTTCTTTCTTTTTTTTTTTGTAAAATCAGAAAGTATTCTCCCTTCTAGGGTGGTGATAATATTTAACTTGATCACTGTTCTTGCTTTTAAATGGTGTCTACAGTTTCTATCTTTGATTCATCTTGATGTTATTTTGGGCAAGGGACTACACTGATTTTTTTTTAAAGCAGGGCAGATGTCTCCTCTGCCTAAATTTATAAAGTGTGTTGAGTTGGATAAACTGGCCTCTTTTCCCTGCTGCTTTATAAAAGGGATTCACTTCTGATGTGATGTAGGCTTCAATGATGGATTAGTTAAGGGCAGAGAGAGCTGTAGGGTGGTCTTGGCCAGAGACTGAGACACAAGATGTAGGTTGAGATGAACTTTGTAAGATTTTATCCAGCACTAATAGGCACCAGTATGGTTGACCCAGAGAGCTCCTTTTACAATGTGAAGGGAAGTCTAGTTTAAAAACTCAAAATAAATCATCTCACTCTTATTATCTTTCCACCATCGTTAAAGATATGAAACTGGCTTCTCTTTTTCATGCATATATCTCCTAGGCTACAAGCTACATAATTTAATTCGATTAAGCTTGCATTTTAAAAAAGGGCAAATCATCTGTTCTGAGTACCAAATCTTTTCTAGGGATGTTGTTAACTATTGGAGCAATGCACTTTTTTGAAGTGTCAATGACTTTAAATTTTTAAATGATGAAAATCAAAAAAGCACAGCTTTTCTCCTTTTTTTTTTCCTTTGAAGTCCCTCTTTCTACCAAATTTATCCATGAGCAGACATGGACAAAAGGTTCTGTTGTCTAAAATTGCGTAACACTGGATTTTAGGTTAAAGAACTTCTCCAAAATGACAAGAAGGGAATAAATTTGTTCTGAGTGGCTCTGCTAAGCACTGTTCTTGCCCTTCTGGAACTCATAGCCTAGATGTGACAGTCAAACAGACAGGATGATAAATACAAGATAAAGACATACAAAGGTGGACAATAAATTTAAAAGTCTAAGACATTTTGCATGTATATTGGACATCTTAGAGTAGAAGTCCAATATGATGCTTACTATGTTTGCACTTTGGAGACCAAAGGGAAGCTAGTGGCATTTTGGAGAGTCAGACTCAACTGGAAAGATAGAAGCCTAGGTCCACATCCTTCACACTATATATCCTTCCACCCTCACAATGACTTTCATATAGCAGATAATGGGTGTGGGTATAAATGAAACATGGATTTTCTAGTTGAAGCGAAAGGAAAAAGGGAGAGTAATGCTGCCTGTGGTAGAAATGGGAAGCAGAGACAGGAGTTAATCTGAGATGAGGGTAATTCCATTTGTCTGTAATAGCTGAACTGGCGAGTAATGAATGGAATTCATGGCCCTGACCCTGAGCTTGTCCATTAATCTCTCTAAGTATCAGTATCTTTATATGCAAAAACAGAGAGAGAGATGCAATTCAAGGTTGGAAAAGATGGTGATTTGGCTTTCTTGACTCAATCTTTAAAACTCTAGAAAAGAAATAGGTTGTCAAAATAATTTGCAACTAAAGCTCTGAACAGTACTAATATGGGTAGTGTCAAGAGAAACAAAAGGGGCTATGAGCTTGCTAAGACTGTCCTTAGGGGAAAGGTTTTATTTGGGAAAAGCGTGGATAGAAAGAAATATAAATAAAGCTATAGACATTTATGGGAAAATAAAGCATATATGTGTGTCTTTATAAAGCAGTGATAATAACCACAAAAGTTTTTTTTTTAAGTATATAACTTTTACATAAGTACAAATAAAAAAGAAACAGGAAAAATACTGTCAATATCAGAAAAAAATAACATTTAAAATAAATGTTTTAAAAAATCAGCAATGTATTTTCTACAAAAGACATTTAAAATTTATGAAAGGTTAAAAATGAAAAGGTGGAGAAAAATATGTCAGGCAAATGTGGAGTGAAAAAAAGCAAAGGTAGCAATTAAATATAAGATGAAATATATTTTTAAAGCTAAAAGCATCACACAAAACAAAGGAATGTTGTGTAGAGGTTAAAGGGAAAATATATTGAGAAAATGTAACAATTATACATAGATCTGCTTAATAATATAACCTAAAATTAAATAGAGCAACGTATGAAGAAATAGTGAGAAGAAATATATAAATCGATCATTATAGTTACTTAAAAATTAATGAGTAAAACACACATATGAAGTCTATGACCATACCCATTTAACTCCACCCTAATGAAAACAGGCTATTTTTAGCACCCAAGTTTTCCTCATGCCCCTTCTAGAAAATTAACTTCTATCATGGTTGAAATGTCTGTTCTTGGACATCATGTAAATAGAATCATTTGGTATATAATCTCTTGTGTCTATAATTTTAAATTCATTATTATGTCAGTGATATTTCTTCATGTTGTTGGGTGTACCAATAGTTCATTCTTTTAAATTGCTACATAATATACCAGTGTGAATACGCTGCAATTTATCCATTCTTTTATTGAAAAGCATTTATATGAACAAAGATGGTAGTGAGCTCCAGGATATGTGCTGGCAGTGGTGACCCAGACATTTTTTACCATATGTTTTTTTATGTGTACTTTTTCTAATAGACAAAAATTAAAAAATAAAATAAAAGTGAAATGACATTAATAATGAGCCTTTCTTTTGCATTATTCGTATGCATTTTATATGTTTCTGATTGTAGATCTGAACTCCCACAAAAAAATTGTACAAATGTTTTGAGATCTCAGAGAAATAACAGGTAGTGCTATATCTGGGATTTTAATTTTCCCTTTTTTTTATTTTTAGATGATATCAATTTATTTTTAATCTTAGCATTTAGCAAAATTTTTATAGATATTTATTTATACAATCTTAGCATTTAGCAAAATTTTTATAGATATTTATTTATACAATCTTTGTATTTGCAATGTATGATATTTTAAATTATCTTTTAATTAAAAAAGTACATTTTTACTTCTTTGTGAATGGAAACATTAGCTACATGAAGAAATATTTATGTATGCTTTGGTTGTAATATTTGTATGAAATAAAATTCCATATATTCTTCATTAACTGACAACTAAAAAATCTCCTGATGTAAGTATTGATCAATTTCTCTGATGTACCCAGTGGGACTAGTATACCAAATTCAACTGTCTATAAATACTTGGCCACTGAACACTTAATGCCTTGCGAAAAATTCTTAGTTCCATCTAAGAATGCACCTGGCTCCTATAAAAATGGTTTCCGCAATATGTGCAGCTGTAATTGTGAAATTATGGATTCCTCTTTTTCTCTTCCTAGATTTACTCATGCTTCCTCAAATGTTCCATGAGCCCTTTTGAGGTCCAATCTAACACAATAGCTTGTTGATAAATGAGTTTCTTGAATCATTCTGGCAAGGAAATTTCTGTTAACAGACTAAACTCAGAATAAGAAAGCATTGTTTGACAGAAGTCAATTTTGATTAATTAGAACTAGGGAAAACCTACAGTTTGTTTGCAGTCACAATATATGCAAATTAAAGATCAAAAAAAGACCACATTTTTGCCTGAGATCTTTCTATGAAGACCTTAGACTATGAAGATAAATCAAATAGAGCTAAAGGATATAGATATGTGAAAGTGGTGATATAACTAGTGATCACTTTTCCAGTTCAATTATTTTTGAACTATACAAACTGATATAAGAAACATTTGAGGCATTTTTGTATTAATCCAAGAAAGATCTATTTAAATATTAAGATGATTAATAAATTTATTTGGAAATGAAAAAATAAATTTGTACCTATACCTCAATTCTTTTACTGGGTGATATGATTAGTTTTCTGAAATCTTTAATTTCTATGAGAAAAAAACAACAACAAAACAAACATTTTTCACATCGTTTTTCATGAAAATTATACTTCATTTTAGAAAAAAGCAAAATTTAATAGTGAAAATAAAAAAGATTGTATCTAATAAATGATATAAACTAAAACAGGGACCAAAATATTTACCATAGTCGCTAAAATAATTTTAAAATACAAAATATAGTTATTAAATAATCTTCAAGTGCTGCTACACCATTACTTTTGGAATGGAAATCTAAATATTTTATTTGTAAATTTTTGTCTTAAAATTTTTATCCCAAGGAAAACATAGGGAAGAGAGCAGAGATCTTTTTAGCATTCCTTTGTTTCCTTGAATACATGGATATCCTCTGCATGTATGTCTGAGGGCACTATGATTTAACTTTTGTGGGATTTTGATGGTAGGCTGGGGTTAGGGTGGGGAGCTTAAATATCTTTTATTATTATTATTATTATTATTATTAAACAAAATAATGACATTGATGAAGCTTAAGAAAACGACCCTACAACATCTAATTAGTGTTTTGAAAGCATGTAGAATCATTTTGAAATCTTTCTAGGAATGTATAAATATTTGCACAGCACTTTTCAATATGCAAAACACTCTCATTTTCTCTCATTGCTAGCATCACAACAAACTGAGGTTTATTTCTTACAGATAGAGAAATGGAGGCTAAAAAAGGTTACATGTTAACCAGTAGTTTACTTTAGAATCTGTATTCGAACACAGTTTTATAAACTAAAAATGTTCTGCCCAGATCAGAATGTTACATTTTACGAAACCTACAATTCTAAGCAGCAAGATTTGCATAAAACTGGAATTTCCCAGAGGAAACGTGTTCTAAAGATGCTTAAATTTAAAAGATTTACCAAATTAAAAGGATGGCTACATTCAAGTCATGCATTTTGGAAATTTGACTATGGATATTGATGATTTGGGGCTACTGATAAACGTGGGTGAGTTACAGTACTGAAATCCTAATGTGAACAGATAGTTGACTGAAAGCACCAGACACAGGCAGCTTGTGCTGCCCTCAGAGTGCACAGTCACTGATGCTTTACCTTCTTCGCATTAGGCCAAAGCATCGTTGTGGACCCCTTATTAAGTGTAATTGGTTCACTTGGGTTGATAAGGTTCAGAAGTTTTCCTTAGAGCAAAAGGTATACAGGCATACCTTAAAGATATTGCTGGTTTGGTTCCAGACCACCACGGTAAAGGGAGTCACATGAAGTCTTTGATTTCCCAATGCATATAAAAGTTATGTTTACACTATACTGTAGTCTATTAAGTGTGCAAGATCATTATGTCTAAAAAAGTACATACTTTAATTAAAAGTACTTTATTGCTAAGAAATATTAATCATTATCTGAGCTTTCAGTGAGTCATAATATTTTTGCTGGTGAAAGGTCTTGTCTTAATGATGATAGAAATGCAACCCCCGTGGGGTGCAACAAATTGAAGCTCAATAAAATGAGGTATGCCTGTATTTATTTCTCTCAGGTTCAAAGGCTAGCTAGATTCAGAATGACAAAGCCAACATTGCAAACTTAGTTTCTCCGGCATTATCTTTGAAAATGTGGACTACTTCCTGTAGTAGAGCTGCAAAAAGAAAAAAAGATTATTACAGAAAATAGTTAACACACTCCTTATCTAACAAACCATAGCCTTCCAAGGTATGCTCATGCCGTCTCTTACATTAACATGTAGAATTTGGTCCACTCATCACTTTCAGTAACATCACTCTGTTATCATACTCATCTTGAATGTATGGATTCCTCAAAAACTTTAAAAAGAATTTGTGAAAAAATATTGTGCAAAGTAATTTTAACGAATTGATATTCTACAATATTTGTCATCTTTCATTTTGCAATTGCAGCCTAATAAGGGATGCTGCAAGTGCTAGAGGCATTTTGCTTTGGGCCTTCTAAGCAAAACAAAACAAATTTTCCTTTTACATGAATGTGAAGATTTATTTAGATGTCAGGTAGTATTTAATGGAGAATTTCTGAACTTCATTCTAAAAAAATTTTAGTGACATGCTCTATAGTTAAAACAATTGGAAATAATATGATAGCGCTGAGCAGGTATTTTAGCATGTCAAAAGTGTTGAAATTTTCAAGATTTATGTAAGTAATCTGGATAGTTCCAATTCCAGGTTGTCTTATTCTAATAAATACTACAGAGAACACATGAAAGTAGGGAATCAGGTAACTTTTAGAACATGAGTAAAATTAGAAGAGTTTAAATAATTCAAGTAGTCTGGAGAAATGGTCCTAGAAGCTGTGGATGTGTAGCCGGGATTTTAAAACAATGAGTAGTTCAACCAAAACATGGATTTGGCTATAGTCTAAAGGACACATGACTAGAATATAAATATACTTCAAAAAATGGAAAAAAATAAAAAATAAGGAAATAAAACAAGAAAAAAAAAAGCTAATATATCTGGAGAAAAGAGAACCCTTATGGACTGTTGATGGGATTGTAAACTGGTGCAGCCACTATAGAAAACAGTATGGAGATTCTTTAAAAAATTAAAAATGGAACTATCTTATGATCCATTAATTCCACTTCTGGGTATTTATCCGAAGAAATAGAAAACACTAATTTGAAAAGATATATACACCCCTGTGTTCATTGCAGCATTACTTACAATAGCCAAGATATGAAAGCAACCTAGGTGGCCACTGAGAGATGAATGGATAAAGATGTGGTACGTATATACAATGGAATATTACTCAGCCATAAAAAAAAAAAAAAATGAAATCTTGCCACTTGGGACAACATGGATGGACCTAGAGGATATTATGTTAAGTGAAGTCAGGGAGAGAAAGACAAATACAAATGATTTCACTTAAATGTGGAATCTAAGAAACAGATGAACAAACAAAAGTCATACATACACAGACCTGCCCAATGATTGCCAGAGGGGAGAGGGGTGGAAGGACAGGCAAAAAAGGTGAAGGGTACTAAGAAGTACAAACTACCAGTTATAAGTTACAGGGATATAAAGTACAGCATAGGGAATATAGTCGATAATATTTTAACAACTATGTACGACAGATGGTTACTGGACTTACCATAGTGATTATTTCAAAAGGTAAATGTCTAATCAGTATGCTGTACACCTGAAATATAATACTGTATGTTGCCTATAATTTAAAAAAAAAAAAAATTTTTAAAGCTAACACTTGAATGATTGAAAAAGTCAGCATTAACCGAAGGCAGATGAGCAGAGAAAGCTAGGAAAGGGAACTGGTGGGAAGGATGTGTCAGTGTGTGAGTAGCATTGAGAGGGTGCATCCCCACATTAGACTATAGAGCTAGACCACTATGGCAATCTGACAGCTAAACCTTGCTCCAGTTTCCAGCTTGCCAGGCAACTTTTTGATAATTCTTTTTGGTAACAAGAGAAAGAATTAATCTATTCTATACTATATACTCTTGGCAACTATATTACCACAAATAAGTATGATTTGGGTTTATACTAAAATCACACCCCATGAAGTGGCCTGTCTTAATACAAAAGCATGATGAAAAATTCATACAACTGATTCACGACTCTTATTTTTTAGGAAAGTTTGAGTCAGGATAGTTTGAAAATAAGAGCGGCACCGACATGCTTGCAAAAGGAAAGTGATAATTCAATAAGAGCATATATATGCTTTAAGAGTGGAGAAATTTCTTTTGACATTCCAGTTATATCCACAAGCTTCTATGCACCTCAATATTCTGAACTAGGACTTAAAACTTAGCTCATGGTGAGATTGCAACTCTTGACTGAGAATACTGATTATGGATAACATAAACAGCCAGTTTTTCAATAAAATCAAAACTCGTTTGAAAAACCTCTCCAATGTTTTAAGTAATGCACAATTGTTTGTTTTTATCACCAGTTAATGTGGGGGTGCTTCGGGAAATATTAGGTACCAAAGTTGGAAGGTGACCTCTGACTGGCACTCCAGGTCTCCATGGAAATATCAGGATTAGCGATGAGAGAATTGCTGTATAGAGCAGAAGTTTTGAATGCTGTTACTCATTCTACATTATTATTGTTTGCAAGGCACCTCAGAATTTTAAGTTATGTACAATCATTTTAAGTGCTAATTGTAAGAAGAGCCCTCTCGTAAGATTTCCAGAGTGTAATGGCCATTGCCACAGCTGAAAAAGTTGCTCGTGCTCCCTCGCATTCTTCAATACAGGCTAAATTTGAGGAATATTCATGAAAATATATTTTTTAAAAGAACCTACTTAAGCACATGATGGCATAAAAATACAAAAGTATACCTTTCCACTTGACTATGTATTACCTGTTTTAAAAGTGATATCTATGTATATGTTACATCTCCAGAAATCATACTTTTCAAACAGGTTGGATGAAGAGATAAGCTTGTAATATATAACTGCAATTGCTGAGAAAATTCAGGCATCGAGTGTGCTTGAGATTAGGCCCTACACTTCTGTAGAAGTTTAAAAATTCATTCTTAAGAAACCAAACAGTTCATCTTAGAAACCTGAGCTGGTTGAGCAGACATTCATTGATGGAACAGAATTCCAAAGAGATTATAAGAGACATCGACATTAACTATTCACTGAGTAATCTTACTACTGTGATGAGTGGAGGAATTAATTGGTGGCACTCCTAAATCAAACTTGTTACATGTGCATTCTATTATTGCTTTGATTAGATGAGTACGTGGAGGACTAATCATTCATTGTTATATTGAGGGTTGCCACTTGTTTCTACTCACATAGAACCAGTACTGCTGCTAAGCCTTATCTGTTTTAAAGTGGGAATTTAACAGGTGGAGCTCAACGTAAATGGTCTCCGAGTTTGAAACACCTGACAAGTATATAAACCGAATAGCTTACAACCGACTGTACAGTCACATTAAGAATTGTTGAAAACATTTCCATCTTACCCATAAAGATCACAAATTATACAAAGCATTTTTAAAAATTGGCTAAATATGGCTTGTTTATAGCCTAAAAGTATGACTAACATAAAAACTATCAATTAGTGGACATTAACATTTTTAACTACTTCCCAGTTATCACTAGTAAGCGTACGTAAAATAGGTAAACTTATGAAACTTAGGTTTTAAAGTAAATATTAGTTTTGTGGCTTTAGGCATCATTAAATCACATGCTTTTAAATCTTCTCTAGACCTAACTTAAAAAAAATTGTGGTGGGTTAAAAATGAATTTTTGTAGCTATTCCTTCACTTTGAATCTGAGTTCACTCTGTGCCTTGGTTTTACCAATAGACTGCTATAAATGACGTAATTTGACTTCCATCTTACTCATAAAAACCTGAGCTCCTAATTCTGAAACATTGGCCAAGTCACTAATTACTCTGAACCTGTTTTCTTGTCTTTAAAAGTACAAGGCCAATAGTGATGTCACAAAAAAAAAAAAAAGGTGAATTAGCACCCTCAGAGAATTAGCTTCCACGTCAGCAATCAAAGGCGGAAAAATTCTTCAACAAAATACTAGCAAACTGAATTCAGCAGTACATTAACAGAATTATACACCATGACCAAAGGGGATCCATTACCAGGATGCAGGGCGGTTCAAGGCCATGATCATCTCAATTGATACAGAAAAAGCCCTCAACACCTCTTTGTGATAAAAACACTGAAACTAGAAATTGAAAGGAACTTCCTTTAATAAAAGCCATATATGAAAACCCCACAGTGAGCGACAATGGTGAAAGCCTGAAAGCTTTTCCTCTGTCAGGAACACAAGGATGTGCATCCTCACTGCTTCTGTTAAAGACTACTGAACATTTCTGAAAGAAATTAAAGAAGATATAAATAAGTTGAAAGACATGTTTAAGAATTGGAAGACTTAATATTAAGGCAATACTGCTCCCAAAGCGATCTACAGATTCAATGCAATCTTCATCAAAACCCTAGCAGCCATTTTCCAAAATGGAAAAGCCAATCCTAATATATACAGATATATATACATATATATATATCTGTATTTCTCCATATATATAGCCATAGAAAGGGATGGAATATTTACATTGTTCACTTTAATATAAAAAAAGGACTAGGACAGATGACTTCTAAGATTTTTAAAAGGGTTTAAAATTTTTCTATTTTCTGGATAGGAGTACAGAGAGGGATTAAAAATAGAGTTGGCAATCAGCTTTTTAATGCCTTATTCTTAAGCACGAGGAGATCAACAAGGAACATCAGACAACTAAGGAACACTTCCAACATGAAATAAAAACACCAAAATTAATAAGAAAATAAAGGTCATAGAGACAAAAGAGTACGGAAAAACAATTTATATCTTCAGAGAGATTTAAAAAGATAATGATGGATCCTATCATGAAGGGTAATCAGAACTCTTCAAAGTTAAAACTGTAATTGCCAACATAAAATTTCAATAAAAGTTTGAAACATTGATGAAACTCTAAGACTAAAATACCAATCAGATAAAAAATAAGAAATCAGAATACAAAGGAGATTTAAAAGGTCTAACATACAGGAGAAAACGAAAAATTAAATACTTTTCCCTAGAGCTGTAGGACATGCATCTTTAGGTTAAAAAAGTTCGCTGATTGCCTGTCAGCGAGAAAGGAGACTGAGAACTGCAAGACATCATCATGCTATTTTATAGTTGTAGTTTAAAAAGGGGCTTCCAAAGATTTCTGGGGACCATATGGGTGGGGTAAAAAACATATAACCTGGATGTTAAAAGACAATGGAGTATTTCTGAAAAATTCTATATCCAATTAAATTGTCAAGTGTGAGCCTATTTTATTTGCAGAGATTCAGGAAATTTATCTCCCCCTGTTTCTTTCCTAGAAAGTTACTTGCTCATAAGCTCTAGCAAGAGAGCCCAAGAAACAATGGCTTTCCAACAAGAATATTAACATTACTTCATATTCTTAGAATGGTGTAGCAGGCTTAGAGAGCAACCAGATCAGTTTGAAGAGCTAATGGTTCCAAAATGAGGTCTCTGAGAAAATGTGACTTGAAAGAACATGAAGCATTTAAAAAGATTAAACTATGGTAATTACATGATAATAGCACAGGAGAAAAAAAACAAAAGCTTCAAGTAAAGACTATGGCTGTACAGAAAGGAAATGAATGGTAGTCAGGACTTGGCTCAACAGACATTTAGAGTCACAATACAGTAAATGTTAATGAAGCAGCAAGAAAGCAACTCACTATATAAGAAGCAGAGAAAGTTCTTATGAAATAATTAAATCCTCGTATCACAAGAAAGTAAATCAATAATGTAAATTGATTTATCAAGAAAGGGCAGTATAGTCATAATTTGGCACATAAGATAAAAATGGCTAAGAAAAGGTAAAATTATCTCTAGGTGGCAAAACTGAGAAATATGACAAGGTTTAGGGGCATATTAATTTACGTTTTACACATAATTTTAAAAAATAAATTATAAAAGTTTAAATAATTTTGCTCATTTTGTTCTTAGTATATCCAGGTACCTTTGCCAAAATAAACTACCCACATAATTCATGTATGCTTAAAGTTTACTTGCAATAAAATGTGATTTAAATATTTATTTTAATAAAGCTACATTTCTATTAGAATTTGAACAGTGAATTCATAGGTTTTGTCAAGAAATCACAATAGCTAATGTTTTGACTGAGTACTTAATCTGTTGTTTTTTTTTTAAATTGTTCAAAGCATTTTAGATTTATATCTTCAACACTTAATCTTCAAAATAATCTTATGGGATTGGTACTATTATAGCACCATTTTATAGATGAGAATACTGCGGTTCAGAGTGTATGCAACTTGCTCAAAGTTAAAGTTAGATCTAGAACTGGAACTCAGGCATTCTGATGCCAAAGCTTGTGACAATGACTTTTGTAAACCACTCAAAGGTAACAACTCAATTGATGACTTTTGATTTCCAGGTTTCATTTTTCTTTTTAACAACAACAAACAAATTGCATTTCCTTTTTTGCTTTATAAACCTGTATGTGAACACTGACAGGATGGATATAAGAAAAACTATAAGCAACGAAATCTAACATTAAATAGCAACATTAATGAGACAATGGATTTGATGATGTGTTAGCCCAACACAACTCCACAGCACAAATGACGACATATTAAATTTGAAGGGTTCCAATTAAGTAAAAATAGGCCACCTGGCTGATTCATTTAGACTCAACCAAAGGGGCTTATTTAACAAGACCACTCTGTATATAAAGTAACTTACTGCTTTGGTATTCTTTGCATTAAGATGTCATGGAAAGATTAAATAGAAACATGTGAAGTCATTTGTTCATTTATTCATTAATATGTTGTCAAATTCAGTTTTCTATACACTATGATGTTTATTCCATTTTCTGTACTGTTAGATATACATATTTAAAAAAATATTTAACTTATTTTTATGAAGAAATTAAATATTTTCTGAAAAAAAATCATTTTATTGTTCTCTAGCAACAAACCTGAAACAAATCTCATCCAACTCAACTAACTCATTTAAATACCTTTGCACCACAGCAATTTGTCTAAAGATCTAGTTTACACAATTCTATTCTACATAACACTGTTTTACCCTGTTACACAGTATACAATTAAAGAACATTTTTTGTAATAAACGTTTCTTTTGATATAATACAGAACAAGTTTATCCCACATCCCAGCACTCAAATATATTAAAAATGTATCTTTCTTTAAAAGGCACACACATTTACAGGTTCAAATCTTTATTGTTTTAAAATTCTACATGTCTTTTACAATACAATATTTCGTTATTTAAATGACCTCTAAATGGTTAATGTACAATGAATGTTTCTTCAGAAATTGAACCATGAATTATGATTTCATAATATGACTATTCCAAACAGAATAGTAAAGAAGTTGGGAAGGCTGCAGTGCTGCATTTGAAACTGTCAGTAGCACAAACTCTTCCCTTTAGAACCCAGGTGACCAATCTGTTGAAAGTGCTTTTGAAGATTGCTAATTATGGCTGATCTTAAAAATCAGTCAGTTAAATTGAGTTCTTTTTTGTTTTGAAATCTCAAAGGGCATTTAAAAAAATAAGTGAAACAATCTGCTTTAGTAATCTACAGAGGCAAACTCAAAATTATGATTATCTGCATGCAATAACACTCCTCTTTAAACAGTTTTGAAGAGTTTATACATTTTATAAAGAATGTGTTAAAGAGTGCAAGTATTCCGATATTGATTTCACAAAAGGACAAATGCTGGTAATAACTAACATTTAATATCTAAGTTCAAGCTAATGTATATGTAACAGGCTATTAATATGGCTAATCATAAGCCACAATGCAGAGGGTATGCCCTTCGAGAAAATGAATAGTTTGGTCCGCATTTCTAGAGTTATTTGGGTTAAAAAAAGAAAACAACAAAAAAACAAAACCATTTTAATTCAGCCAAGGGTTTTGATGAATTTATTGTTCCTAAAACATAGCCAGTTAAAACGTAAATCATGTACACCAATGAAGTATATTGTCACGCTGATTTTTGTATAAAAGGATGGCCTGATGTTTCTGGAGTGATAAATGAGCACTGTAGGACAAATCAGAAAAATGTCACAGAATGTATTAATTTCTTCCATAAGTTATACTTTCTTATTCCACGACACAGCTTTCACTCTGTAAAACTTTGTCCCCAAAGGAACCTTAAATCTGTTTTGTGCCTAAGAATAAAAGAAAAAAGGGAATCACTTTAAATGATTAAGTTAAATTACACAAGTACCATCCTGTCATACTACTCAATGCTACAGTATTGGGGGGAGAAGTTATTGAACTATACAAGATCTATCCCTCAACATAGTGAAAATATACTGAACCACTAATACTGATGGAAGAACATAGTGCAAAGTGAGCCATGTCATTACACTTGTTCCTTGATTTATGCGGTACTTTTTTTATACGAGTTTTTTCATATGCAATAAATATTCCCCGTTTACGCGGACTTTTTATACGCGATTTTCATTTATGTGGTCTCATTTTATGCAGTTCTTTCTTTTTCATTTCCATTACTGCTGATTACTTTCTAAAAGATAATAGTTTAACTCAGCAATGTACAAAGAACTAATACTACTCATACATGATTATTAATGATCTTCCCATTCATTAGATGGCAAATAAAAAAGCATGGGTGACTACTGATGTTTTTTGGAATTAGTTTTACAAATGATTTGCTGTAGAAGCTGAAAGTCATATGAAGGAAAAATGTCTTCTTTTTAAAACACTTTTACTTTTAGATAATGTACCTGGTCATCCATGCAATTTAGAACATCCAAATGTAAAAGTTGCATATTTGCTATCGAATATAACTTCCTTGATCCAACCTTTAGATCAAGGCATTATTTCCATCTTTAAGATTAATTATATTAAATGGAGACAATATTTTTTAATAAACATGAATGAGTCAGTTACAGAAGGCTGGAATAAATACATAGTTTTAAGTTGTATCAAGAATACTGCTTTAGCTTTGAGTGATATAAAGCTATCAACTTTAAATGCTTGCTGGAAAGCAATATGGCCAGAAGTGGTTGTATCAGGGAATGTGATTAAAACAACTAAAGAGGGATTAACTGGCATTATTAATTTATTAAACAGATTTCAAGAAGAAGGCTCTGACAATCTGAATGTAGATAATATTAACGAATTACTGGTAGATCACGATAATGAATTAATTCATTTAATATCTAAAGCCTATCCTGCCGATGAATACGACAGTGACCTTGTACCAGGTTTCATTCACTGCAGAAAATATTTATAAAGCTCTTCAACTGGCCACGAAACTGGAAAATGTAATTCTAGATACATATCCAAACATCCAACGAGCCTTAACATTTCAAAAAGATTTTAAAAATGTTGTAGTGAATATCAAAAAATTTATGTAAACTTAGCAAAAGATGGGGTTGGAAAAAAAGATCATTCAAAAACATAAACATAAATAATAAAACCAAAGTAGTACTTTCAAATATTTTATGCGATGAAGACAATGACTTTGTACCAATTAAAAAAGAGAAGGTTGATTGCTTTGGATTACAGTACAGACACCAAGAATGAATAAAATTTATTTTGGTTTCTCTGAATTTTTGTTAGCATTTTTTTGTGTGAAAATATGTGAAATAATTATTTTTATGACTTATATTGGCCTATTTTTTTTTTTTTCGTACTGACAGGCTCTTTTTACAGTTTTCTTCTTCATTAAAAAAAAAAAGACGTGTGGAATGGATAACCCACATAAGTCAAGGGATGGGTGTTTTTTAAGTATCAAAGAAACTTCAGTACTATACAGTTTAAGCTCTATTAGTGTCCTGGAGCAGAGGGGCCCCAAATTACAGTGAGTTAGGAAGAATGTTCACTAGATTTCACTGATTCTATTGCACTAGCACTTAAGGTATTATAGCCAGCTGCAATTTTAGCCATCAAATATTTTACATTATCTTTCTTAGATGAAAGCAGCCTATGAAAATAAGAAAATATCAACTCTACCTATAAAAAATTCACTTTAATCACCAGCTACACTGTGTTCTTTTTTTGTTGTACACAAAAACACTAATATCAATAAGTCATGGAACAGAAACTTGTAGTTTTCTCATTTAGGTCAATGAATTATTGGTAATCTATCTCTACTATCTAAAGATAAATAACATAAATACTTATAAAATTACTGGCTCAAATTTACACTCATTAAATTCAAGGTCTAACTCAAGTGAGCGAAAAGGTCTAGGACAGCACTATTAACAATTTCTATATAAAGTAGTATGAGAATCTTCTAATTCCTAGGTTTATATCATATGATGTAGTTTTTACCTTTTTGGCCTGACAATATTCCTTTTCCATTACTTTTCCAAGTACCCAGGGTCTTCTAGATGCACCTGAAGCTAATGAATCAAATTGTTAGTTTCTTTTTGAAAGTACAGTTATAACCATCAATGACACATAACTGCTAGAGTCAAAACAGACTAATGAAGTTCTCAACAGTGAAAGAATGTGTAAGACTTTTACAACTGCTGGCATCATGAAAGTATACAATTTACAAAACAAAACTGAATTCATTTTACTTTTCAACAAGTAATTCTTGCTTTTTAATCATTAAATATAAATGGTGAGTCAAATTACAGAACTAATGAAATTCAAGAAATACAAATAATTTAAGTACAAATCATAAACAAATAAATCTAGGTATTCTAAATTCGCTCAACACTGCCATCTACTGAAAGTGCTAACAAAGATGACCTTTTACAGAAAAAAAATTATTTTCTAGGTTCAAAGCTGAGCACTGCTTTCCGAGGGGCAGTGGTTTTAGCACCAGAGCTCCAGAGCAGAAAGAACCACACGGTTCCTGGCATGGCAGTGTGAACAGAGTTGGTGCACAATAAATCACTAACGAGGATTAAGAAGCAAAGAAAGTCTAGAAGGGTAGTATTTGCGTAAAGGGGAGATGGAAAAATGTGAGATGAAACAGGATGCAAAAAGTTGTACTCACAGGGCCTAAGTCTGACAATCCAAGAAGAGTCAATACTCATTCTCTTTAAATTCATTAGAAGAAAAGCTGTCATGAACAGGCTGAATTAAAAAGTACTCAGCCAATAAACTAAAGCCTCTGAGATTCCCACGACAAGCCAAAATTGATTTTTATTCCATAAACATAATTTAGCAAGATATAAATGAAGGGTATCCTGAACAAACCATCAGAAATGAACATACACAGATACTACCCTGTGACAGAAAGATAATAAAGCCTCCAAACCATAGGATATGGAAAATACTCTGAAGAATAATATAGCATTTCAGGCAGTTCATAATTTCTGAAAAAAAAAAAAAAATCAGCTAAAACTAAAAGATATACACATGTAGAGATAATGCAAATGGGGGAAAAATTAACAAAAGGTGAACTTGGACAAAAGTATATGGGTTCTTTTTTGTACTGTACTTATTATGCAACTCTTTGGTAAAATTTAAAAATCACTTTCAAATAGGAACTTGAAACAAGTGAAAAACAAAAACCCACAAAAAGAAAACTGCATTGACACCGCTGAAAAAAAAAACTATCAAGTTCATTGTTTTTAAGATATAAAACCAGTAAATTGTAAGCTTATCCTCTAATTTTTCAGTTACACGAAAATATACATATCTACGGGCATTTTATATAACCCACCACCAACAGCCACGACGAAGTGATCCTGTGCCATTGGCTTATTTAGCTCAGGAATTCATACTTGACTAGGTTATCATTCCAATTAAGAACAGCAATATAAATGGACATATATTCTTTTTTTTTTTTTTTTTTCATAATTCTGTTTAGGTGACATATCTCAGGGTATCGATTCTGGTGTTTTGAATTCTTTAAAGATCATAGTAGTAGTAATAATAATAATAATAATAATAATAAAGAATAGTAATAGGATAAAAAAGGCAAGCAGGTGTGGGGAATCTCTTGCCCTGTCATTTATGTTCTAGTACCGTTTACATCTCTACGTGCCCGCTTTAACCTATGTGGTCTCTCTCTGGGAACAGCTGGGGGTGAAGATGAGAAGAGGCTCCTGTTCACTGAATGATGATTTCACCACTGTTCCAGGAGCCTGACCTTGGCCAACTTCTAAATAGTTCCTTCTAAGGAGTGAACATTTTTTTCCTACAGGCTTTTAAAATAAAAAAAATCATGGCTGAATGTGAAAACTTTGTCCTAATACAATTTCATCTGAAATTTTATATTCTTTGACTCTAGGGGAAAAAAGAAAACAAATGGAAACAAATGAGAGCACAGGAATGGATATGAGGAGGAATACAGCCAAGCAGTAGGCTGCCATACAGAAACACAGAGAATGGTTTCTATAAGGCAAACAAAGCCTGTCATGGGACAGGGAATAATAGGAGCTGGACCTGAATATAAGTACCACACATCGTTAAAAAAAATCAATGTGAGAGGGAGACAAGAAGAACATAAATGTATATTCTTTTCCCTCCCTAAATGGCTTGATAACTAACTACATTGAGCTGACAAAGAAAATTGCTGTATCATATTGGTCAGTATAGCGATAGCAGGTAACTGGAAAAATAATCCCCTCCCTCTCCATCTTTTTTCTCCTATTTTGAGGAAAGAAAACAGATACTAGGAAAAGTCGGGGGAAAACATACCTTGTGGCAGTGAAAAGCTAATTATTTTGAGTCTGCTTTTAGGCTAGACTATTAAGTAGTCTAGAAATTATTTTAGAAGATTTATACCTGATTGGGGAAAATAGTTCAGTATATCAGACCCAGCAATCACTGGTCCACAGCTACATCTCATAATAAAGCATCCAACAAAGTTTTTAAAAAATTATTTAAACATGGTAGATGTTTTTAAAAAGTAATAGATAAAAGTAATAGATAATTGTAATTCAGCTTACTGCCTTTTTAAAAAAAAATTGACAAACAATGAAAAACAAGGCAGAAATATGGGATAAGAGACAAAAGACATTTTGTATAATTTTTTTTTTGCCAAAAAAAGGGTAATAATGCCTTTATAAACAAGTAAGCATGTAAGCTTAAATAGGCTGTATTGATATGAAAATTGTAACAATTTAAATCTGCTGTTGTTAGGGTATGAGATATCTGACCAATCGCTATACTGGTTTTAAACTGTCCACAGAATCCAGGAAAATAATCTGGATAATGCAGATTTTAGAAAAAACAAACAAATAACAAAGTAGAGTTTCCTCTCAGTGACTTAATTCTGATACAATTAGACAACAGGAAAGAAAAATCTTTTAATATATTCTTTCCACTCCAGGTTTATTATTTTAGTTATAGATGTGACACTTACCACCCTCACCTGGTTGGAGATCCAGGGCAGGCAGGGACTCTGAATGCAGAAAATATAAGGTTGGACTAACAGTAAATAATACATAATTGTCGTGGCGTTCATCTAGGATGATGAGTACCAAATCTCCCACCTGAAAACTGAATAAAGGAATATCATTTTATTGCTCTAAAAAGTTACTATCACCCTTATCCTAAAAACTTTTAAGTACATATTCTGTAATGTTCAACTATGTATTGAAATATCAATGCAATGTTAATTTTCACATTTACATGATATATATATTTTTTATTCTACCCAGCTCCTAATGGAAGTGCCGATTATACATAGTAGATGTTCAAAGAATGATGTCAGCGACTGTCAGAAACCAAAAGTTTTTTAAAACAAAAAAAAAAGCTTGGATGAAGGGTAGAAAAACCACCTACTATAGTTCGCCTAGTTATAGGAAGAAGATATTCATCCTATCCTTCCATGTTATAAGAAACATGACTTCTGAGGGCACAAGCTTACTTAGTCACAATGATAAAAAAATTACACTATTTCTCTAGTTTCCAAGTATATTTGCTTTTCAATTTGAGGGAAAAACCAATTGAGGTAGGTTCATGTTCTTAATTAGTTTTAAACAAGTCAATGGAAGTTTAGAATGAAGGCCTGAAATAAGTAAGGGAGCAAGGAAAGAAAGAAATGATATAAGTGCCTACGTGCTTTAAGTGGTGTCTGTCTCTTCAGAGTCTTTTGTAGAAATGTAGTTCGAAATAATAACAGGCCTTGAAAGTTACCCTTGAATTCCCTAGTCATCAAGATAATTTCATTTAGTAGGTCCTACACCTGATAAATCATCAAAATCACTGGGGAAGCTTCTAATGATAACAGTCTTTTATTCATTAATTGTTTATCCTATGAATACTCGTTGCTTACCCAACAATATGTGGTAGGCACTGCTTTGGCTAAACACCAGAAGATAAAATCTAAAAAGGTAGATGGGGCCTCTCTGAGGAAGTTTTTTAATTTGTTTTTAAGCTCATCTCTCTCTAATCTTTGAAAGACCATAAATTAATTTGATTTGATGTACAGCTGGTAGGTAAAGACAGATATCACCCTTTTAAATCAATGAAAAAAGATAAAATTCGAATGAGGTTAAAGTAAACACTGATATTTGACAACCAAAATTTGGTTAACAGATCTATTAAAGACTAAATAAAGGGTCTGTAAAAAATATTTAGTTTACTGATTTTTGTATCGGTACCAATGGGTATAGGAGACTGACCAGTGTTCATGAACTGCTAACAATACTTTTCTTTCTTATTACAGAGAGCCTCCTTTCAAATAGCCCACACCAAAAACTGATATATGACAATAGGGTAATTTGGCCCAGAAAGATTGTCTACTAAATTGTTCAATCAATTTAATAGTGTATTATGAATTTTTAGCAAACCAATAAAATGAAGTCTGAAAAAAATGAGAAAATGCTGCAACTTAAAAAATCAAGACTTTCCAATATAAAACGAAAAAAGACTATGGCAACAAATGAGATTTAAAAGATGGCACCGGCTGAAAAGTGAACTAGAGTCAAAAAGGCTCTAATTAATAATGATTAGAAATAATAATTAAAAAAAAAAAAAAAACTCTTGCTCAGTGGCCACCTTTAAGACCTTATTTCCAAAACTCTGGTTTCACATCTCTGCTTAGTGGCCTCTTCTAACTGAACGTCATATTAGTCCTTCATAATTGTCAAAGAAAGATTAGAAGAAAATTTAATTTTAATCCACAGATTGGAAATAAGAACAAAGGCACATTCATACCATGTTCTGAAATTCATTTCTTATTTGTTCCCACTTTTATTTTTAAAAGACTCAAAAAATGTTGAATTACTCTAAAAAAAACCCCTTGCTTTTCAATAAAAGATTTTTACAACAGTTCAATAAACCTATACTTGAAGGATTATAGTCACTAAAATATATTTTCATTAACAATTTAATATTATTCAGTTCAGTAAATTTTTTTCAGAGAAAAAAATACAAAATATAAATGAAATTACTTACTCTCTAATAGCTATCTTTTCCGAATGCCTTGAGGATACAGAAGACATGCTTTGAGACATCTAAAAATAAATGAACAGTTCATAAAACTTATAAAATTAAAGTACCACATATAGTTATTAGGCCCTTAAGGCAAAACCTTCTTCCACACATTCACATCTGTAGTCGCAGCTTTTAAGAGTCCAAAGTTATATGGTTCATTAATATAATTTCTTTCCTTCAACATTACTTTCAGTGGACAAATTTACCTACCTTTATGTTATTTTCTGAATCAAATTTGGCTAAATAAAAAACTGAATATAGAATATTTTATTTGTAATTACATATTTAATCTTAAAACTATTAGAGGAATAGAGATTGACATTTTTCGAGAAGGCTTTGAAAATTACAACACATCAGTTTCAAATCTTTCCTTCTGGCAAAACAACAAACCAACCAACAACCTCTTTAAGAAAAATCTTATTCGAAAGCCCAATATCTAACAATACTATGATGACTGAAATGAGGATAGGAGAATAAAGTTTTGGGAGTTGCTAAAATCTCTCCTCTCTCACCTCTAAGGCGACTCCTGATATGCCTCGGTCTAAAAACCCACTATTCTGAGCAAGCACTAAATAACGAAAGGACACTTACACTTCCCGAGCAGAGTAGGCATAAGGCCTAGCTGTAGAAATAAATGAAAGATAAATGAATTTCTCCTTGCTTATTATCTAATTTTGATAATCGGAATTTCTTCCGTTCCCTCTGAACATTATCTGGAATAATGCAGGGTCTTAATTAGTGTTTAAAAACAAAAGAGAAAGAGTAACAACAAATAATAAATAGAAAGGCCTAAAAGTGTAGAGCAACTGATTATTGAAATCATCCAAATGGTCTATGCTGCCAGTGAAGACAGGTTTCACCATCTATTTTTCAGAATATATTTAACTTTTAGATTTTTTAAAAAGCTTAAGTTTTTCATAAATTTATTATAAATGAGGGCTTAGACTTGAGAAAATACTATGTAAATACAGCTGTAAATCATTATGAAAGTATGAGTGGGGAAGCGTGGGGTACTCTTTGGATCTGAAGGACAAAATTCTTTCATTCATAAACGTTTCCCAAGCATCTACTAGGTACTGTGCCAGTTACCATTCTAGGAGCAAAGAATACAGCAGTGAACTAAAACCCTTGCCAAATAGAGTTTATATCCCATTGAGGATAGGGCATAAAACAAAATGCTGAGTGATGTCTGAGACGTCTTTTTGAAAAACAGTTTGATCTACTTATAGAACTATCAAATAGCCTTAAGATTATTTTGGTAATAAATTAATGACTGACGGACGATCTAATCACTATATGTAATTTCTGCTGTTCAAATACGAAATAAAGCAGATGTTTCCCTACAAGACACACCTTAAACTGTTCTATTTCCTTGTAAATTATAATTATTAGAATTTAAAAAATGAAGTAATTGCTTTGTTAAAATATGTAAGAGTGACTGTAAAAATGACTGTACAAGTGCTTGGTTAAATTCACAAGGTGGAATAAAGCCAAAACAATTCAGCAGACCATACAGGGGTGCACCTCATGCAAGGTGTCAGGTTCAAACACCTTCGGTATGAAAAAAAAAAAAAACCACGAAAGGATATAATGTATTAATTATGCACTTGAGTGAACATGTTACTCTTCAAAAGAGTTATGAAGAGTACCTCTAACTTATTTCTGACTTAAGAATCTTAACTCGATGGTACACATTTAATTATGAAATCCTATGAGATTATATATTGTTAATAATCGGAAAAAACTGTCTTGATTTGTTCACTGCTTTAAAATTATATCAGGTAGGTACTTGGTCAGGTTCATAGTCAGAGACAGTATCTCTGACCTGAAGTCATCACTCTAAGAATCGCTTGTCATCAATTACCAACATGGCTCAACGAAAACCACTAAAAATAAATCAAATATCCTTCTGATAGAAGATCTTTATAACGGAATACAATGTAAAACATTTTTAAATGTTAAGATCAACTGAGCAAGAAAAAAACTTACCAGTCTTTGATTTAACCGCTTGTTTTCTTCTTCTTTCAATTGTAAGGTCTGTAGAAAAAAAAAAAAATAGATACCTGTGGTTTATCCTTATATATACTCAAATCTAAACATAATGATTATTAAAATATTCTTAATCTTCAGATTGATATTTAGTTCTAGAATCAAAGGTTAGTGGGAATATTCTATGAATCCTTTCCAATTGTTTTAATCATTCACTGGCTTAAAAGATAATTATCGCAATTTTAGTACATTTACCTAAGCCAAGGTTTCAAAGTTTAACATGAATTAGAAACATATCAACTGTGAATCTTGTAAATAAGTAATAAATATAACAGATCTATCCCCAAAGACTTTGCTAGTATGTCTGGTCTAACAGGAGAAATCTGCAGTTACAGCATATACCCCAGTTGATTCTGATGTAGCTGATCATGTAAGCCTTTAATAATAAACAAACAAAAAATAAGCATGCTAGAATCCATTGTATGATTTCAACTAGATTCTTACCAATTAAGCTTGTAAAGAGCAAAAAAAAAAATGCTGAAAATCTTAAAAGCCTACAGAATGAGAAGTGGTTTATAAACAAAGATATATTAAATTTGAATAAAAAATTACATATTATCTGATAGTATAACTGGAAGAAAACCCCTGTCATTTTTTTCCTGTTCATTTCAGTTAATCTCTAATAAAGAACATAACTTTTCCTCATTATTAAATTTTTCATTATTCATGCCCGATTCTAGTATTTAATGCTTTGTTTCTGAAATACGTAAAATTCATACTTATAATGTTTTAGTGAATTCTGAGCTATTATTGAATAAAACTTCTGTTCCATATATTTTATAAAGACCACTAACCTTTCCTCTAACACAGACTTCAATTATTGGGAAGATATAACAAATAAGAAGCCTGAAATAATACCGCCAATTGTTTAGCAACTTCTCAAAATACTAACTGCAAAAATAACTTTAAAAAGATCTAATTTATAAAAACAAAGTGAGTATGTTTTCAACATAAGGTTTATTTAATTACATCCCCAGAGTGAACATATTAAACACTGTACTTCAAGAAAATAATTTACTTACTCGTTCTAACAGCATTATCCTCTGTTTTTCTTCAGATAGCATATGGATATTTTCTCTAAGAGAGATTGATTTTAGTTTAAGTCTTTTAAAATTCTAGACTTTATATTCTTCAATAACATTTTAGAAGTTTATTACTACAAAGCACTTTAAAATTAAGAATCTACGTTAAATTTTTAAAAAAGCAGCCTGTTTAAATTAGGGTACATTTCAATAGTGTGTATTTGTACCAGAAGTCTTGAACTTAGACCTATAAACCTTTTGGAACTATAAGCAAAACATTTTGTACATGCATTTTTTAGAATAATGTCTTTTACATTTCAAGATTTTCCCCCCAGGAATTAAAACCACTCTTCTTCCTATGTGTGAAAACATGTTAGCGATAGTGTAGTAGTTCTTCAAACTTATAAACAAAACAAAACAAAAATGCTACATGCCTTTGAGTAAGCTACAGATCGTAGTTTCAGTTTACAAAAATAAACCAAGTCTTCAAAAGTATATCTAAGTGGCTAAAATGTGCTATCACTATGCCATGTATGGATTTGCCTATCACACTAAAATATTCAAAAACTAATTAAAAAAGAAAAAAACAGTGTACAGGCTTTTGTTTTATATTATTTTTTATTGAGGCATAAAGACAAAACTGTAAGATACTTAAAGTATATACATGATGGTTTGATATATGTATGTACAGAGAAAGGAGTCCCTCCTTCAAGTTAGTTACCACGTTCGTCCTTTTTTGGAGGGGAAAGGGGAACAACACTGAAGTTCTACTCACTGGCCAAATTTCAGCTATACAATACCGCGTTATCCCCTACAGTCATCATATTATACGTTCATCTTATAACCGAAAGTTTGCACCCTTTTACAATCTCTCCCTATTCCCCTATCCCCAGTCCCTGGCAACCACTTTTCTACAGTTTCTATGAGTTTGACTTAAAAAATAAATAAATAAATAAAAGATTCCACATATCATTAGAGATACCATGAAGTATTTGTCTCTCTGTCTGGCTTATTTCACTTAGCATAATGTTCTTCAGGTTCACCCACATCACTGCAAAATGCAGGATTTCCTTCTTTCTCAGGGCTAAATAATAATTCATTATGTGTATGTATGTGTGTGTGTGTATATATATATATATATATATAATTTTCTTACTCCATTTATCCATTCATGAACACCTAGGAGGTTCTCATATCTTGGTTACTGTGAATAATGCTGCAAAGAACATGGATGTACATCTCTTTGAGATAATGGCTTCATTTCCTTTGGATATATACCCAGAGATGGGATTGCTGGATCATATGGTAGTTCTATTTTTAATTTCCTAAGGAGCCTCCATACTGTTTTCTATAATGGCTGTATCAGTTTACATTCCCACCAACAGTGCACAAGGGTTCCCATGTCTCCACATCCTTGCCAGCATTTTGATAACAGCCATTCTAATAGATGTGAGGTGGTATCTCATTATGGTTTTATCTGATTTGTTATCTCTTGCCTTTTTGATAACACACATCCTAACAGGTCTGAGATGATTAATGTCTCATTGTGGTTTTGATTTGTATTTTCCTAATAATTAGTGATGTTGAACACTTTTTCATATACTGACTTGCAATTTGCATGTCTTCTTTGAAAAATTATCTATCCAGGTCCTTAGCCCACTTTTTAATCGACTTGCTTTTGGTGTGTGTGTGCGTGTGTGTGCGTGTATGTGTGTGTTAAGTTGTGTGAGTTCTTTACATATTTCAGACATTAACAATTTAAAGATATGTGATTTACAAATATTTTCTCTCAACCTATTCCATAAGTTGACTTTTCATTTTGTTGATGGTTTTCTTTTTAGTTTAATATAGTCCCACTTGTTTGTTCTTCTTGTTGTCTGTGTAACATCCAAAAAAATCACTGCCAAGCCCAATGTTAAGGAGCTTATCCCCTATATTTCTGACAAATTTTATGGTTTCAGGTTTTATGTTCAAGTCCTTATCAATTTAGAGTTTATTTTTATGTATGGTATAAGACAGGTTCAGTTTCATTCTTTTACATGTGACTATCCAGTTTTCCCAACATCATTTATTGAAGAAACTCTCCTTTCCAATTATTGGCTCCCTCATCAAATATAGCTGACCATAAATGCAGGTATTTCTTTCTGGGCTCTCTATTCTGTTCCATGGAGTTATCTGTCTGTTTTTATGCCAATAGCATACTGTTTGATTACTATAACGCTGTAATATAGTTTGAAATCAAGAAGTGTGATACCTCCAGCCTTGTTCTTGCTCAAGACTGCTTTGGCTATTCAGGGTCTTTTATAAATCTATATGAATTTTAAGACTGCTTTTTTCTTTCTCTATTCCAATGCCACTGACATTTTGGCAGACACTGTACTGAATCTGTATATTGCTTTGGGTAGTATGGACATTTTAATGATGTTAATTCTTCCAATCCAAGAACATGGGATATCTTTCCATTTATTTGTGTTTTCTTCAATTTCTTTCATCAAATACAAATATGATTCTTTGTATTTCTGAGGTATTAGCTGCAGTATAGGGCTTTTATAATTTTCAGTGTACAGATCTTTCCCTTGCTTGGCTAAATTTATTCCTAAATATTTATTCTTTTTGATGCAACTGTAAATAGAATTGTTTCCTTAAATTCTTTTAGATAGTTTATTGTTAGTGAACAGAAACACAACTGATTTCTGTATATTGATTTTGTAACTTACAAATTGACTGAATGCATTTATTCTAGTTTTAATGGCTTCCTGGTAGAGTCTTTAGGGTTTTTTATATATAATGTCATGTCATCTACAAATTTTACTTCTTCTTTTCTAATTTGGATGCCTTTTATTTACTTTTCTTGTCTAATTGCTCTGGTTAGGACTTCCAGTATACTATGGTGATGCTGAAGTTTGCCGAATACTTTTTTCTATGTCTACTGAGATGATTACATAATTTTTACCCTTTGTTAATGTGATATGTCACTGATTGATTTGTAGATGTTGAACCATCCTATATCCCTGGAGTAAATCTCAATTGATCATGATGCATGACCCTTTTATGTGTGGTTTAATTCAATTGACTAATATTTTAAAGAGGATTTCTGCATCTATGTTCAACTGAAATAATGGCCTAAAATTTTCTCTTCTCATAGTGTTATTGTCAGGCTTTGGTATCAGAGTAATACTGGCCTCATAAAATGAGTTTGGTAGTGTTCTTTATTATGTTTTTGAAGCATTTCAGAAGTTTGGTATTAGATCTTTTTTAAATAATATTTGGTAGAACTCACCTGTAAAGCTATTTGGTCCTGGATTTTTCTTTGTGGGGAGGTTTTTGATTATTGATCCAATCTCCTTACTAGTAATTGGTCTGTTTGAATTTTCTATTTCTTCATTATTCTGTCTTGGAAGGTTGCATGTTTCTAGGAATTTATCCATTTCTTCTAGGTTGCCCAATTTGTTGGCTTATAACTAACTGTTCATAGGGGATTCTTATGATTCTTTGTATTTCTGAGGTATTAGCTGCAGTATAGGGCTTTTAAATTCTTCTGCAGGTATAACTGCTCAATTATATTTTAAGTAATGACTAAAAGCAGGAACTGTATCTTCTTCTAAATGTTAATTCTTATAGGAAGAGACTCAGACTAATCTAAAGTCACAAAGATTTACTCCGATAAGAGTTTTATAACTTTAGCTTTTACATTTTAAGTCTATGATCCATTTAAGTTTATTTGTATTGTATGGTAAAGAACCAATTCATTCTTTTCTATGTCCAGCTGTCACAGCAAGAGTAGATAACCTTTTTCTTGATTTTAGGAGAAAAGCATTCAGTCTTTTCACCATTAAGTACAATCTTAGTTGTGAGTTTTCACAGATGCATTTTATTAGGCTGAGGAAGTTCTCTTCAATTCCTAGTTTGTAAATGTTTTTATAATGAAAGGCTGCTGTATTCTGTAAAATGCTTTCTCTTTATCCATTGATATTGATATGGTTTATTACATATATTGATTTTCAGATATTAAACCAACTTGTATTGCTGCAATAAATCCAGTATGCATCTCTTTTGCATATTGCTGGATTCAGTTTATTAGTATTTTATTGAGAATATCTGTATCTATAGTTATAAAAAATATTTTTTAAATACAGAAATGAATTTATTGATGTGGAGTTTCTGATTCAGTAGGACAACATGAATCCCAAGATTTTAATTTCTAAGAAATTTAATGGTAATTTTGGTGTTGCTCATTTAAGATGACTGTACTAATCTAGTGTTTCTAATTCTAAAACGAACAGTTTTGTTCTATAATTTTAGAAAAACAAATAGAAAATTAAGGGAGATTTCTAAATTAGGTTAAAACAGATGGAAACCCAGCCCATATGAAAAGCAATCAAGAAAGCACCAAGTTTGCATTACTAGCCCTAACCTTGTTTTTTCCTTTTTAGCTCTACTGAGCTATAACTGATATGCAAAACCTGTACATATTTAATGTATACATCTTGATGAGTTTGGACATATGCATATAACCCATGATATCATCACAACCAAGGAATTAAAACTATCTAATTTCAAAAATGTGTGTGTGAGAGAGAGACAGAGACAGAAAGAGACAGAGACAGAGAGATTAGATTGAAAGGTACTGATATTCTTTTCTTGAGATATATTTTGATTCTGGTATCGGCGTAATATTGATATCAAAGAATATATTGAGTTCTCTCCTCTTCTTTTTTTTGGAAAAGATTATGAAGAACTAGCGCTGATTACTTAAATGTTTGATACTTTGTACTTCCCTACTCCACATTTAGTCTTCTATTTTAAGAAATTCTATAAGTTAATAACATTTTTAGTCTTTCATATAGCTGTAATATTTTTTGGTATCTACTGTAAAATATGGTTTAACCTCCACCAATGGGTAACTAATTACTCCAATGTCTCATTTCTTTTTCCAAACTGATTTAAAATGCCATAATTATATTTTCATATGACCATGGGTTTATTTCAAGACTACCAATCCTAGTAATCTATTTACTTGTGACTTTACCAAAAAATATGCTGGCTTAATTATTATCTACATAACTTAAGACTATATCTTAATACCTAGCAATATAAATTCCTACGTAGTGCTTTTTTAAAAAAATTGTTATCAACTATTTTTGCATGTTTATTTTTCTATATGAATTTTAATTGGGAATAGAATAAATAACTGAATAAATCTGATAAGAAAATGGTATCTTTACAATACTGTATTTCCATCCATCATTAACTTTCATGCCTTTTAATATCTTTCATAAAATTCTGTAGTTTTCTCCAAAAGGGTCTTATACAGTTTTTGTTAAATTCATTACTAACAAATCATTTCCTTGAATATTTTTTGGAATCTTTTATGTATATATACAAATCAGCTTTTGCTGGTCAATATGCGAACCGCTCTTCTTTTGATACATCTTTGACCTATACTTTGATGTAGTCTTATTATTTCTAATAGTTTTGTTAGGTCTTTGTGGTTTGAAAAGAATATTATCTTGAAACAATGCAGTTCAGCCTTTACTTGCCAATATTTATTGTTTATTATACTGTCGCACTGAATAGTGATGGTAACGGATGGCATCTTTCATTCTTTCTAAATTATGGAAAATACATCTATATATTTCAACATTAAATATGATGTTTGCTATATGTGTCTCATATATACCCTCAAAATAAGAATTCCTCTCTATTTCTGGTTTGCTAAGGTTTTTAAAAAATATTATTTTAAATTAACAAGCACTGAATTTTTATCAATTGCCATTTCTGTATCTACTGAGATGACCATATAATTCCTTCTCATATGATCAGTAAATACGTTTACATTGAGAGATATTCTAACGTTTAACTATTATTATTGCATTCCTGAAATATTTCATTGAGTCATGCTAAATGTATCATCTTCGTACTCCATGGTTATTAAATATGATAAAATTGTCTTCAGGATTTTTTACATCTATATTCACAAGCGAGATTAACCAATATCTTAGTCTCTATTATTAAAACCATATGTGGGGGCATTTGAGATCTTGCTCCCCAGCATACGTCATCAGTTTGTCTCAAATAAACTCTTATAAAAATTCTCTAAAAAATAAATAAATAAATAAATGAAATAAAATAAATAAAACTATACTCATGGTTATGATTTTATTCATTCCATAATTTATTGGTACCTTTTTATTTAATCATTTTATTAAAGCTCATTTATTTTTAGTAATTTCTTTTAATGAATGTTCTTTAGGTTATATAGTTCTCTCAGTGTAGCACTTTAATTGTATCTCTCATTTCTGATATTTGTTTAGTCTTTATTAGCTCAATTTTCATTTTCCTATCAATGTCTATGTACAGATGTGAATATATAGGTATTCAAATTTCCATATAAACTTCTATTTTTGTTAGTTTTAATATTATTGTTTGTGTTCAGTGGACTGAATTATATTAATATTTAGAACTCTGAGACCTTTGTTGATAATTTTAACTATTTTTCTATTGCTTTATTTAGTATTTACTTCATTGTTTCCTGAGAGCAAGAAGTATCATACCCTAACTGTGGCTCTAAAAAGTTCTCATTTTAGTTTTTTGATTCATACAAACCATTTTTGATTCACAGAAAACTGATCAAAGTCACATTTTTAAGCACTAATTAACAACTAATTACTTATGGTGAACTATGCCTTCTCCATATATGAAATTTCCTCTTTAATTTTTTAAAACCTTTGCATTAGGTCGCTTGGGTATTTTTTCATTATTATTTGCCTTTTATATCATTCTCAATCACATTACATTAAATATTCTGTATCATTTTTCTTTAGATGTTTCTCTTGTACACAGAATGCAATTAAATGCTTTTTTCCCCTGACGGTTTTTTGTTGATAGGTTGGTTTACTTTTTCACATACATTTGGACTTATTTCTGTCATTTATGTTTTCTAATACCATGGTCTCTTTATGTGTTTATGCTCTGCCTTTTTAAATAAGTTACATTTATTTGTTCTGTTTTTCACATACGTTCTTAAGCCTCATACTTTTCCAGGACTCAATTTAACCAGTTTCTACTCGTTTCTTTTGAACTAAACAGAAAACTATATATATTTTTAAGTTTCAAAAAACTATTCTGCATTCTTTCACCCAATACACTTTCACCAAAATGAATATATTCATTACTACAGTAATGCTTTTTCCTCCTAGGTAACAAACATCAAAGTTTAATCACTCCCTCTAAATAAGAATAGTTTAACACTACTGCAGTGATACTTATCCTGGCAGCCTAAGAAACATTTTGCACATATATAGTATGAAAACATGCCAAAGTGATTCATACAGACACAGAATCAGTACTGTTAAAATATTCCTCATACTTATAGGTTAAAGAATTAAAATATCATAACTCTAAGATATATGTGCTATGGACAACCAGTAGTGCTAAATATATTTCCTATCTTCAGAAATTTTATCTTACAGAAATGCAATGGTGGTTTAAAAGCCTGTATTGCTTAAGACAGTTGAAGACAGGTGTACTTACTGTACAGACATCATGCTTGTCTCCATTGCCGAATCCACTCTTCCTTCCTCTTGGGTTTCTATGGCCGATCTTTCTGTTTCACCTGGGAGTTCAGGCGCACAAGCTCCATAAAGTTCTGGGGCTGTAGCTACAAATGCTGATGGAACAAAACTGCTACCACGCAACTTACTGACCTCTTCTTCAAGTTTTTTCTTTTCTTCAAGCAATCGAGCTCGATCTTCAGATAGAGACTCTATCAAATCTGAAGGATACCCCAAGTTGAAATAAGCATTACAAAACATTTCAAATAATTTTTTTTAGTTTTAAAAAAGAATTCAAAATATCGTATTACAAAGTATTGCTAACCTTTATCTCGCTCTTGCTGTTGCATTGTACTTTTCAACTTATCATTAAGATCATTGATTATGTTTTCTTTTCTCATTTTCTCTCTTGTTAAAACAGTGTTAAAATTGGTCTGGAACGACAGAAAGATGAGTACTTAAATTATCTGCATGCACATAGCAGCTAGAGCTAAAGAAAATAAACTTGCAAATATTTTGAAATGGTGCATTTACATGTGGAGAAAATAAAGTGCAATTTACAAATTACATTTATTTTTAAATAGAAATGCTATACTGTGGTAAATAAAACATTATTATATTTTCCTAATTCCATATTAAGATATCATTATTGACCACATATTTATTGTCAGAGGAAAAGAGCAATAGCAAATGATTTTAAAATTTGGGGGAAAGAAAGAAAAATGGTCAATAAATTAGCAGGTGTTGTTATACACTTTCCTTTTTTTTTTTTTTTTTTTAGTAATCTTCCTGCTTCGGGACTCTTCTTTGTTTTTAGTTAAATCTGAATTGCAATAATAATATTTCTGAGATGACTTTAACTCATCTCCATCTCTTATCTGGTTATTTGTAATGGACACTGCACCTCTGCTTTATAATGGCTACACTTGTTACTCCTCAACTTTTATAAAAACTTTCTTAGTGTGAAGCTCATGTATCCAAATGCTTGCATAGATCTAACTGTACCATTTCTTTTATAAAGATGGCTGAATTGTCAAAAACGTAATTATAAGATCTCCATTAAGTTCTTGAAACTTAAGAGCAATAGATAATGAAAGTATCTAAATTGACTTTTTCTATCTTCCCAGAATTTCCAATTCCAAAATTAAGAGTCTATGATCCTTTAATCAATGCAAAATGCCAATAATACTGGTAACAGGGAGATTTAACAAGAATATGGCATTTTTAGATCAAAATTAGTGAATTAAATATTGAGTTAAATGTCCTTTCTAGCCAGAAAGCATGAGGGAAGATCCCTCAAAAGGTATATTCATGATATGTGTTTGTATTAAGCTGTTTCTATACATATTATTCATGTACAGAAAATTAATAAACATTTATGAAGTATACTAGTCATTTTATTTATTTTCATGATCTTTACTGTTTCTGTAATATGAAACAGATTTTTAGAAAAATTAACATAATTTATAATAAACATATTAGAATCCAGGGTAGTTAAGAACCAACTAAGTTCAAGTCACCCATATAAAAGTAGTCACAAATCAACTTCAATTACTACAACTTAACATCGACTATTTTAAATTGGAAGATACTTTGGAAGGCATCTCTCCTCATCTCATTTTACAAATATTAAAAGAAGCCTTAAAATAAGAACTAAATTTAAATGAGATAGCTGCCAATATTATAATTTTGGTTTCAGTCAGCTAATTCATCCCTTAATTTTGTAAATCTAGAAGTACCAATGCTAACAAAGGAGCATACAGAGAAAAAGGCAAGACAGTAAAAGATCTATTTTATACATAATGAATCATGCAAAATAAAAAGGTATGTACAGAGTCAGATTTTTAAATAACAGACATATCAATTTCCTTGTTTTCCGTGAAGCCTTTTTTTGGTTACACTTTCTCATTCCTCTATTTCAGGCTCTTCTTTCTTTCCTCAGGTCTTAAAAAATAAAGTTCCCAAGAGTTTTGAGCAACATTTCCGTATTTTCTTTCTGTTCCCTGATTGCCTTTTTTTAAAATTCTAAAAATATAATTTAAAAATACCATTTTAGGAAAAGGAAAACAACACATATTAAATGTGTTTATCAGCTATAACATGTGAATCAGTTCCAGAAAAGTATTCCTCGGGATACAAAAGGTACATAGATATTACCCCTGGCCTGAATTACAGCAGCAGACACCTGACTGCTCCTACATGTGCCCAGGTCTTGCAGTCCTCTACTCCACATCCTAGGGAGCAATCTTTATTAAGTGTAACCCAATTGTGTCATTCCTTTATTTCCTCTTCAACTGCTGTCCAGAACCGCAGGTGAAGTACAAACTCCTTGACAATGCATGTTATAGTCCTTAATGGTCTGGCCTCTACTTACTTCACAAGATTTACCACTCACCCGTGATCGGTAAGTAAATCAGCAATATTCAACAAAAGTCAACTGTAATATACCAACAGTCTATCATATGCATAAGAATTATAGAAAATGCAAAAAATGTGTACTGATCAGCACGTAATTTAGAAAATGTTGGAGTTTAATATCTAAGTATTAGTATTAATCCTTTCATTTTGCAATAAAACTAATCTGAGTTTTAAAGAGGTTAAATGATGTATACAAGATAACATAGGTAGTTAGAAATTAGAAAAGCTCAATTTTCATTTGAACTTACCTATATCGCATAATGACCTTATAAGAAATCATCAATTGCACAAAGAAATTATATTTGCTAATTTATGTTTACTTACTTTAGCTTAAAATAATGAAATGGGGGCAGAACATACCTGTTGTTCAGCAATCAAAGATGTTCGAACATTTTGCATTTCTTCATTCTTTTTTTTCTCTTGCTCTTCAAGTTGTTCTAGAAACTTAGCTTTTTCTTCCTGAAGCTTTTCTTGAAGTTCAGCAACTAGGCTTGAAGAATCTTCTCTGGTGGATTCAATGGCAGAACTTGAACGTTAAATAAAAGTATTAATATTTTTTTCAAAATTGTAGATGTTACCCCAAATGTATCAAATATTGTAGCTAGTTGACATCAGAAAGGCTATAGATCTTCCTTAAACCTAACAGTAGTTAACTGGTGTTAAAAATATGCAAATCCTCTTCTTTTTATCTACCAAAGGAAAGTGAACAAGTAAAACAGAAAAGTTTCATAGATTATAAACTCTCAAACGCCAACATGGCTGAATGACTGTATCTGCTTCTACCTACAAATAGTAATGTTTTCAATATAAAAATCAATATACCTCTCAAGAGCTCAGCTTCAAATTTCAGTTTTACTATTCCTACAACTGCCAAACTACATGATAACTGAGAGGTAAAAATCTGAAGATTATATATGTTGAAAAGTTTTCCAATATTTATATAGGTTTGAGCTCATTTTGTTAGCTAATGGATAAATGACACAAAACTAAAGCTGAACTTAAATGTTCACACACAGCGAATCTACATATTCCTGAATTCATATTCATTTTCCTCAAAACCTGCTAACCCCTTTGGGGTTGCTGACAAAGCACCAGATAACAGAAGAGGGCAATGCAAGGAGAAAAGTATGAACACAAGTATCACTATTATAATTGCCGGAATAGAAGTTACTCTTATCTACTTTCAACCTAATAATCCTTTATATCTAAGTTTGTCCAAGAAGTAGATAATTACATACAAGGTATTAGAATTTGCTAAGTCACAGGAAAAGTCACCCCATGTTAGTAAATATTCCCAAATTACTTGAGCAACTAGGCCAATTGATTTTTTTATATGTGCACTTACTCAGTTTTAGATGATACTTTATCAATAAAGGCTGCCCTATTCTCGAAAAAAGGAAAAATTACACAACTCTACCTTTCATATATTTAATACCATAAAAAGGCCTGGAAATTAAATTTAAAAAGCTGATACATTTGTTACTAGTTGAAAACTTCTACACTATTATACATGGAACTTGAAATAAAGCATCTTTAGTTGCGTTTCCCCACCATTAATAAACTATGTGTATAGCAAAAGGTTCTATTATACCCAGGATTTCTAGTAACTAGGAAATCTGCACTGAATACAAACTAGACTGTCTTGATGCTAGAATTCTCTTACCACTGACTATATTAGATTTGGGCCTAGTAAACAATTACTTTTTTATCTTGAGTTTTTTTTAAACTCATCTCTTGAGATTAAAAAATTAGATTAAAATTTAAAAATTCAAATGCTGCTGTACTTCCCTAGATCCATATCAAGTACCCCTGGAAGCATGGCTGTGAAAAGTGTAGTAAGTAGATTTTCAGATATATGCAAACCACACACATTTGCATTTTTTTTTTGTACACGGATGTATGAGAAAGCTCTTTCCTCTAAATTCTCAAAACTAATGCATGCTATCGATTTATCTTTCCCAGTTATATGTTATTTTAATTTTACATTTCCTTAATCTCAAGTAGACTGAACAGCTATTTGCATATAGGCTATTCACACTTTTATTTTTTAGTTAAGTATAGCTAGTATACGATCTCATATTGGTTATATTAGTTTCACGTGTACATCACATTTTTTATACTTTATGATGTGATCACCCCACTCACTCACTGTGTCACTGAGTAAACCGACCACAATATTACTGACCACACTTGCTTCCCTTTGGGCTGTTTCTGAAAGTCTGGTTTTTTTTTGCTTAATCTGTCTATTCATATCCTTTGCTCATTTTTCTAATGGATTGTTTGATCTGTTTTTTCTTTGACTTGTGGGAGTTTTTCCTCTGTAAGGCAGAGAAGCTGATAACTATATTCAGAATTCCCAGGAAGTTCTGGGGGTTGAAATTTGTCAATGAAAGATACCACACAAAATCTGGAATGCTGAAGAGAAAGTCCATCATTCTCCAGAGGTGGCTGTGCTCAGACATGTGGGCAACTTAAGATTCAGAAGAGGTTTCTAAGTAACTTCTTCTGCATTGGTGTTTCAACAGTTAATTGGTAAAAGTCCTAAAAATTGTAGCAGTTTCCTGATTAGTCATCAACGTCAGTGCTTCAGATGACTTTGAACCTAGATATTTCCAGGACTTTCACTCTCTTACCCTTCACCCCCATTGCCCAGTTCTCCCAAAGCTCATTTGACTTCTAATATTAGATCCTTTATTCCTGAAATACTTACAACAGGTTCTATTCTTTAAGCTCAATCCAGACAGATACAAATATGATCCTAGAGGAAAAAACTATAAAGATAGGAATCTGGAATTCTCTGATCTGCTTCGATCTGAAGGCAGCAGTGGCCTCACCACCAGTGTAAAATGGAACTCTGGCAGACTATGGCAAAATAGCTGACACCTGTAGTTGTCTGGGATCAAGTGACTAAAAAAGGCAAGGTTTTGGAGATGTCCCAGCTGTCTCTCCAAATCCCACCAAACTCCCTTACCAGCAGCAGCCTCTTCTCCCTTATCTGTGGAGATTAGTGTCACCTTACCTGAAGTTCCCTTCTCAACAAGTTGATCCTTCTTCTCAACAACCTCTCCCACCATTTCATTACTTCCAGACCCATTGCTACTTTCAAATCCTCAGGTTCCAGGGGAGTTAAAAATCTAACCAAAGAGGTACTGCAATTGCAAGATTTTTCACTTATAGGAAGTATATATGGGAATAGATCCAATGAAAGCACAAGAACGACAAACAACGCCGAATGTTAGCAATTAACTTTGCTAGGCTGACTGCCTGAAACCGGGACCCAATGGACGTTAAACAAAAATGTCAAAATGAGATCATCTGTACCACAGGTAGGCAATCAATGGCCTGCAGGCCAGATCCAGCCTGTTATCTGTTTGTGTTATTAAAGTTTTAGTGGGTTATAGCCCCACCCATTTATGTTGTTTCACTCTTCTCTTGACAGCAAAGCTGAGTAGCTCGGCTTAGATAGAGACCATCTGGCCCATAAAGCCTAAGATATTTACCGTGTGGCCCTTTAAAGAAATTTGTCAACCATTCTCTAGATTCATGAGTCTCAAAGTATGATCAATCCACAGAACCCTGGGGGTAATTAGAACACTTTTGGGAGATAGATAAGGTCAAAACTATTTTCATAATAACACTAAGATGATACTGTATTTGCCTTTATACCTTGGTGACATATGCACAGATGATAAAACCGCTGACACCCTAACATAAATTAAAAGATAGTAACACCAAACTGTACTTGGAGTCATCATATCTTTACTTCAAGGTACTCAAAATGAAAAAGGCGGCAAGTGTATTTTGGAATGACCTTGATGTAGAAAAAATTATTAATATTATTGAATTCTGACAATTGAATATAATTTTTTTAAATAGTGTGAAAAAATGACAAGTACACATAAAGCACTTCTGCCACTTACAAAGTATGTTTGTCTCATGGGAAAGTACTTGTACAACTGTTTTAGCTGTGTGCTGAACTAGCTGCTTTTTCATGCTATACTTTCTATTTGAAAAATGACAACCTGTGGTTGTTTAGACTTGGATTTTTCATACATATTTTCTCAAAAATGATCAATGTGAGCCTGTTATTTTAATAAACTGACAGAATTTGTTACCAATGATAAAATGTGACTCTTTCAAAAGAAATTAAAATTTAGAAAACTTCTATCTACCACTATGAGCTTGAGAGCTTCCCAGTACCTAAGGTCTTTCATATAAAATCTGTATGTATGTTTTACAAAAGTGATTTATCTGTTAATAAAACATGTCAACATATGCAAAATCTGCATTACTCGGTGAACCAGTGTTTTTCAAATGACCAATTCACTGGGCTATAAAATCATGCATGGGTAAAATATCCATTCAAAGTGCAACATAGTTCAATGGATATTAGCATAAAGAGTATAAAAAAATCCACTGACAAGGATTTATATTCCACAATGAAAAAGAAATGATCATTTGTTGCATTCTGACTTAGTGTCAAGGAAAAATATCCACAATTATCTGAAAAAGCAACTTAGACACACCTCTCTTTCCAAGTCCATATAAGTAAAAGATTGGATTTTCCATATACTTCGAGCAAAATATACTACAATAGATTGGATGCAGAAGTAGCAATGAGAACCCACTAAGCCAAACACAGATTTGCAAATATATAAAACAATGCAACTTGTCTCATTAATTTTCACCGTAGGCAAGTTTTCATTAAAAAATCTTACTTATGCTAACACGTAGATTTATTATTTTAAAATGACTAAACATTTTTAAATTTGTTTTAATTTCTCATACAGAAAATATTGATAGATATAATCCATATAAAAAATAACTGCAGTCCTCAATAATTTTTGAGTGTGTAAAAAGGTACTGAGACCAAAGTTAGAAAAACTTACTCTTGTTTTTTACACACATGGAAAAAAATGTAAAGACTACATATGACCAGCAAATCCTAAAATATTTACTATCTGTCCCTTTAAAGAACAAATTAACTGACCGTTGGTCTAGAGGAAGGTATCCAAAGAACGATGGTGATAGGCATACTGGAAGAGATTTATTATGTGTACCCTGGGAGGGGCCAGAGACTACTCCCTTCACCAAGGCTTTGAGAAAAACAACCTGGCTCTGCAGTGGTGCTCTGCAAAACAGGGATACCAAAGGAAGATGAAACCACTGAAATTCCATGAACATAATGGGAAAAATTCCGTCATTCCAGGAGTGATAGAGGCCAATTACTGACACTTAACCATTATATGTGGTGCCATTATTGGCAGCACTGCCAGAGCAGTAATCAGGTTTGACACAGAAAGATCTCTGGCAATGGCTGTCCCTAAGGCCATAGAAAATTGGCTGATAAAGGCTTCTTAAAAGTGTTTTTAAAAAACTTGATATCGTGTTCAGAGAGCAAACTTTTCAGAGCTAACGCAAATCAAGACTCACTCATCATCCCTCATCCAATTCCATGACCTGAGTCAGTCACCAACTACAATGCCCAAACTTCACATTGTTAGGCGTTCTTTCTAGCCTTCACCAGAAGCACCTGTAGTCATTTTCCAGGCTGAGTGTGTACTCAGGGAAGTCAATTAACCAATTTTGGAGGACTACTGAGCATTGGCTCTGAGGGGATTCTAATGCCACTGTGCTCGACTGGATTACTGACAGTGAGGTGGTAAGCGGAGTTTGAGCCCAGTGGCTCCCGCACTATATCTCCTTATATCCAGAATCTACAGTAAAACAGACACAAAAGCAACCGTTGGGGAATCCCTGTTGGTCCCTTCACATATAGAATGAGGACTATTATGGTAGAAAGAACAAAGTAAAATCCTTCAAACTCTCACTTCAAATGATACAGGGGAGAGATTTCTATTACATTCTTATCTCAACTTAAGTATGTGTCCTGCAGAAAACACCTAAAAACATGTAATGGATTATAAATTTAAATGGGTAGTAACTCCAGTAAATCTGCTATTTCAATATGCCCGCTTTACTGGAGCAAATCAACAAAGCCACAACCACATGACATGTAGCCACTGATTTGGTGATTTCTTCCCCCTCTATGCCTATTAGCATAGACCAGGGTTGACAAGTTTTTCTGTTTGTTTTGCAGGCATGGGGGACAAATAGTAAAAATATTAGATAGATAATCCCAGTCAGTACTCAATTCTGCCAAAAGCAGCCACGGGCAAAAGGTAAAGGAATGAGCATCTCTACCTCTGTATTCCAATACAGCTCTACTGACCAGAACAAGCAGTGGGTTAGATTTCCGCAGCCCACACATGGTTTGTCAACCCCTGGTGTAGACAAGCAGCAATATGAATTTTCCTACAGGGACAGTAATATGCTTTCACTCTTATCTCTGGGCTGTATCAACTCTCTAGTTGCTCAGCTAAAACCTAGTTGGCAGGGTTATTAGTCTTTTTGCTATTTCTCAAGATATCACACTAATCTAACATATTTATGGCAATATACTCCCTAGACCTAGTAAACAGGAAGCAGCAATTACCTGGGCTTACCAGGGCAAGACACCTAAGTGCCAGAGAGTGAGTGGTAAAGACCATGAAAATTCAGGAGCTTGTCAGCACAGAAAAATTTCTAAGTATTCAGTGGTCTGGGGATGTGAGATGTTCCCTCTAAGGAGAAGAGACAAGCTGCTGCTAGATGGGCATCTTTGAATTTTGGACACAATATGTAGTACATGTGTGTATGCTACCATGACTCCTTTACCAAAAAACTTTTAAGGCTGCCTGTTCTGTTTAAGGTCTGAAGCAAGAGGCCCTCTACAATAAGTCAACACTAACATGCCAGTTGCTCTGCCACTTGGGCCATATTTCCCAGCAGATATCTCAAGCATCTACAGCAGAAATGAATACTGCATGGAGCTTTTGGCAAGTCCTCTAGGAGAATCACAGTTGAGACCCCTAGGATTTTGTAAAATGGCTTGCTACTGGATCTGCATCGAGATTGAAAGACTGATCATGGTCTCCCAAGTTACCATGCGACCTGAGCTGCCCATCATGTTATCTTATTCATCAACCCGTGAAGTTGGGTGTACGTAGCAGTACTCCATCATCCAGTAGAAGTGGCATATCCAGAATAGAGCTCAAACAAGAGGTTCAGGTTTCCAAGGTACTTACTCTTGCTACATCGCTTTCTTTCTCTTCATCACAACTACTGCATTCACTATGAGGGGGAAAAATTTGCAGACCTGGTTTCCTGATAATTCTCCGTGATATACTGACACTGTTCAAAAGCAGAGGTTAAGTATTAGCATCTCACTGAGGAGTAATCCTGAAGAACATTAGTGAAGGGAAATCTTCCCAGTGGCAACATGTCAAGCAGTATACTTGAAGATGCCTAGGAGAAATGGCCAGGGATATAGATCTACAGTGACTCATGGAGAATGGCCAAAGGCTTGGAGGATAGTGAGGGACTGAGAAGAAAGTAGATTTAAATCTGGTGACAAGGAGATTACAGAAGAGAAATTCAAATAAAACTTTTGAAATAGGCACAAAGTATGAGGATATATATGTATATTATGTCCCACTGGGAGGAACGTCATAATAACGAGATACGCAAGTTGTGTTCTGTGAATATCAAATTCTTTAGGCAGCACACCAGTCCTATTCGAAGTTCTAACAAACAAACTGTCCAGAGGCAGGAAGTAAGGTTACATATGGGCTCAGCAACATGGATTTCCATACATCTAGTAACTAACTCTGAGCTCCCGAAGTTGTAGTCCTCCCTCGGAGACTAGCCAGCCACTTAGTGACAAGTCGACTATACTTGACTATTTCCATCATTAGAAAAAAAACAGTAACATGTCCTCACAAAAACAGTTCATTATTCTCCATATAGATTTACTTCCCCTACTCACAATATTTCTGCAAAAAACACAATTCCTGAACTAACATGCCTTATTCACTGCTATGGCATTCCACCAGAATTGCTTCTAAAGAGGAGATTTTATTTTACAGTGAAAGGTGTGTGGCTATAGCCTCATGCCATGTAAGTCACCGACCTTACCACATATGCCAATCCCTAAAGCTGCTGGCCTGATTCAATTGTGGATCAAATTATTTAAAACTTCGTTACGGTACTAGATGGGTGACATTTTGCATGGTGAGGGTAAAGAATGCAGTACATGCTCTGAACTAGACATTTTGTGAGACTAATTCTCCCACAGAATACATAGGTTGGAGAACTGAGGATAGAAACTGGAATAACTACTCTTTTACCTCATGAGCCATTAGCAAAAATTCTGCTTCCCATCCCAACAACTTGAGCCATACCGATATATATGGCAGATTTACCTCCCCTAAAAAGAATTCCCTTACCAGGAGATACAATCAGGGTCCCACTGAACTGGAAGCTTAAACTGCCACTTGGCTAATCAGGGCTCCTCATGCCACTGAACCAACAAAAGAGGTGGCTGTGGTACGTACTGATATAACCAAACTTAATTATCAATGGGAAACAGTTTCTCCTATACAAGGGCAGGGAGCAATATTATTACTGAAACTCAGAGGCTTTTCTAGAGTGTGTCTTGGCACTGCTGTGTCCAATGATAATGAGTCAAAGGAAAAACTACAGAAACTTAATGTAGGAAGGATCATTAATGATCCTTCAAATCAAGATGTAAAATCAGCTGAGGTAATGTCTAAGGTAAAAAATAAAGGGGTAATAGAAGGAAGCTATAAAAATCTACCAGAGTTACAAGGCCAATTACAGAAATAAAAACTAGTAATTAAGCCTGTGTATATTAATCAATTTTTCGTTTTTCCCTTCTCCCATTCCCCTAGTATGTAAAATGTGTTGTGATAATGGTAGTTTACCCTATATTTCACCATTTAACTTACACAATGTCAAAGAGAGATTGTGTCTGTGCAGAAAATGAATGAACATCAGTCAATATGTTCAATCTAGGATGGCTAGACTGACAAAAGTTTGAGTCTCACCTTTTGAAGAGGTGAGGCTACCTGAGGTGACATAAGGAATATAAGCTGAATCACGTTAGACAGAAACATGACAGTGTAAGTGTCTTTATTTGAAAGTTCAATATGAGTAATGTGTAAAATTACTCAGTTTAAAACAAGGTATACAGTGCTAGATTGTTTTCATCTTACCATTGCTCTTATATCTTTTCCAGAATCTCACCTGCACTGTAATGCAGATTCTATATTCTCTAGAATTCCCTTTATAACTTTAAGTTATAAAGGGAACACGTGCAAGATTTGGAAAGTAGAAAAGCAGCTGAGGCTTACTCTCCAGAGGTGGCTGTATCCAAATGTAGTTTCACAGTAGTTTACTGTCAAGTGAATGAGAACTACACATTGCATGCTGCAGACTGAGTCATAGCATTGGGGCTTTGAAGAGATTCTTGAATGTTGCAGCAGCTTCCCTGGAAGCCATGGAAACGATCAGCTTTGGTGGGTACTTTAGTGTCTCTTTATCCTCATATTTCACTTAGAGCTTTCCTGGCCTTCAGCAGTGACTCCTTGGACCTTAGCTCCCCCAGCTCTGTAATTCCTATATTAAATCCTCTAAATCCCCCAGAATACATAGTTTGTTTTCAAAACAGAAGTTTAATTGTACACCAATATGAGAGTATTACACAGGAGAGTCAATCACAAGAGACTATATAAAAGTTAAGGCAAGAAACAGAGGTTAAAATATATAATGAATGTACACCTATAAATATATTCACTTGGAAGAATTAATGATAGAACTAATTGATAATGTTTTAGAAAGTGTTTATTAGGTCACGAAACCCCTAAATAAATTTTAAAGAGTAGAAAAACTAAAGATCATTTTCTCTGCTCAAAAGGCAGTAACATCAGTTAATGAAAATAATAAAATTGCAAAAAAAAAAAAAAAAAAAGGCTATGACTGTATAAAACCTGGAGTTTAAAAACATTATCTTTTGAACCACCAAGGAAATAACTAAAATTGTAATATCAAGACAATAACAATGATGAAACTATATGGCCCCAATCTAGGACTCAGCCTTTATTAAACTCTACTAAGAGGAAACATCTTTTGTACATGCATACACAATTTAAGGGAAAACAAAAATAAGTAATTTTCAAATGAAGAATTTGGGGAAAAAGCTTCAAATAAACCAAAGAAGGAAATTTATAAGTTAAAAAAGAAAAAAAGAGTTCCTGAAAACATTTAAATTTTCAAAAAAAATCATTTCTCTAGAAATCTGAAATATTAATCCATTTTTAAAAGCCACTCATGGATTTATGTAGTGTTATTTTCAAAATGTTTGCAAGAAACATTAACTATTTAAAAAGTTTTTACTTCATAAGAATATCTCAACTGCTACATTTACTTAAGATAGTGAGTAAATCAAGGTACTGTGGTAACACAAAATTGAAACCTGAATCAACAATATTTTAATTTTACAATTATAGACTGAAGTTAATTCTTACCTTTTCACTATTTGATTCTCAAGATGTTTAACTTTTTCTAATAACTCTTTTTCAACAGCTTCTCTGTCCAATTTAAATTCTTTTAGGGCAGTCTGAATAGCTTCTTCTTTTTCACAATTAAGCTTCTGAATTAACTGTTCTCTGTCTTGTTCTTGGTTCATGATAAATTTCTCTTTGTCTTTTTCAAGTTTCTGGATAATAGCTTTATACTTCTCTTCTTGTTGAGTGATTTTTTCATCTTTTTGTTTTTCAAGAGCACTTAATTCTGAGTCCAATTTACTCCGCAGTTCAACTATTTCTTCTTTCAGGCTTTTTTCTATTTCAAATGCTTGGTGATGCAATGATGTTACTTTGTTTAATTCAGCTTTAAGCACATTAGATTCTTCTTCATGTCTACTAATTAACTCTGAAATGCACTGATCTTTTTCAATTGTCATTAAAGTTCTTAGCTCTGCCAAGCCCACCTGATAATTTTCATTATTATCCTGAATCTTTTGGTTTAGTTTACTTATCTCTGTTCTAAAATTTTCCGTCTCTTGATCAAGGAGAGATTTTAAGGTCTCCTTCTGCTGGGCTCTGCTTTCTTCGAGCAAAATTTTTATTTCATCAGTTTCTGCTTCCTTCAATGCAAGTTCAACCTCTAACTTACATCTCATGTCTGACAAATCAGAAACCTTGAGTTTTAAATCCTGTAGCTGTTGTTCTTTTTCCTGGATAATTGTGGCATGTGACTCTTGTATCTGATTGACTTTTTGTTGATTTTCGTCTTTTAATTTCTCCAAAGATACTTTATGGTCTGTCATAACTTTCTCGAACTCCTGTGTGTGCCTGACATGCAGAGTGTCCTCTAATTCCTTTAGATGACTTTCCTCTAAGCTCTGAAGTTCTGCCCTCAACAATTGGATCTTCTCATCATTTTCAACATGGAGCTTTTTTAAGTCTTCTAACACTAACTCCCGTGACTCTTTCAGTTCTTTAATTTCACAATTCTGAGTGTGCATTACATTTTCCATCTCTAATAACTTCTGGTCTTTTTCATTCTGCAGGCAGATGACTGCTTCTTTTTCATGTTTAACCAAAGCAAATTCATTATCTTTATTCTGTAAAACCTCTTCAAGGCATACTAAGTCTCCTTTAAGCTTCTTAATTTTATTTTCATTTTCTTCACGCTCCTTTATTAGTGCTTCAAGTCTACCTTCATATTCACTTTTTAAAGACTGTAGTTCTTTTTGATGTTTTTCATTTAGTGTTATTTCCAGAGAATATTTTACCTTTTCGATAATGTTTCTTATTTCTACTGCTGTACATTTTAAAGAATTTGAGAAGTCACACTGTTCTTTTTGTACAAATGTTCTAAACTGGCAAAGGTCCTCCTTAATGGTTTGTATGGTGAATTGTGAGTCTTGGGCAACAGCCCTACATTTTTCCAATTGGACATTTAGAGAAACATGATCTCCTGAATCCTCTTTACCACATATATTTGTATCCTGCATACGTCTACTGTCTATTGCATTGATAACTGATGAATAAAGTGATTCCACCATCATTTCCGGACTTTGTGGATCACTTATAGGATTAGGAGATGATAAATTTTCTTCTATTACAAACTCATTCACAGCAGACATAAAATCCGATTCAGGACTTTCTGCTAATGAATCCAAGTCTAATGAAGCTTGGTGAATAGTCTGTTCGATGTTTGGATGGGGAATAGTTTCAAAATCAAATGTATGTGCGTCAATGCTATCTGGAGACAATTCTTCTAAGGGACATACTGCAGGACATAAGGGATCCTGAACGGTGAGTGGAGGAGGAGTTCTTGGTGAGGTAGTAGTTGTAATTCCTGTTGCACTTTCTATCCTTGGTGAGGAAGCTGACTGTGGGGATGTCTGACTTATGGATGCCTGGAAAAAAAGAGGTATAGGCTTATACAGCTGCAGCAACATAAACACTTTACACTAATAAAGTGAACCACTTGAAAGAACTTAATTTGCCTTTTGTTCACTCAGTAGATCTGTAATGGTCTGTGACATTTCATCCAAACTTTGTGCTGCTTTTACCAAATTATGTAGAGCAAGTACATGCTGGTGTAGAGGTTCGAAGTCACACAGTAAGGGAACCCTGAAACAGAATGTAATCAAATTAGATTTCTTAAAGAAAAGATGAGTAAGTAAAACCAAATATTTTAACTGATGTCAAAAAAAACTACTGCATTATCATCCACTCTCAATCAATACCAGAAATAGTAAAGAAGCCTAAGATATAATCATCAAAGTGATAAATTAGAAATCTTCCATAGTATACAGAGTGACTACTAGAAAAAAATTACATGTAAGATTAATTTTTCTCATCATTTTTTAATTTCCCAGGTATTTCCCAAAGAAGCCATAGGAGACAGTCTAACATAAAATAGTTCTCTATTCTAGCATCTCCTAAGACTGTTGGTGCTACTTTCCACAGTTCCAGAATAATGAAAACATTATAAAGTGATATCTAAAGTTGAAAATATTTACATTTACCTGAGGAATGGCTGAACTTCTGAAGGACAAAATGATTGCAGAAACTGTAAATCTTTTAATGAAATATCTGGAAGTTCACAATCAAACTTTCGAGGCTTCTGTGTCTGTACAAAAAAAAATTATTATTATTTACCAAAAAATATACAGGACAAATTTATAAATGGTTTCCTATTATAATCAAATTCAGTAACACAAATAAGCAAAAATGCTTCAAGTGATCTATTAACATTTAATAGAGTAAAATAATAAATTAAAAATGAAAGACTATTCAATAACGTGGTGTACTACTTTCCTGAGTCTTAAATAACTGGGACACACAAGTTGTTGATGATCAACTGATGTGTTTGTTCCTGACCTTCACTGTTCCCACCATCTTTTCATGGGAATTCTAGCATTCCCATCGACATTAAGGAATTGTTTGTTTCACTAATATGCAGACTATTCCCAAATTTTTCCCTGACCATGAAGCTCTCTCTAGCTGTAGACCTATATCTATTCCTATTACCTTTTAGCATGCCTTATTGTTTTAACATAGTAAAAACTATTTGATCCCATGTAACACTTCCTTGCCATTCACTTGACTTTTCTAAATACAAGCTCTTAGTCAATTTCAGCATCTTTAAAAATATATATCTGGTAAGTCGTATCACTTTTTTATAATACTGCCAAGAAATGTACCTTTTGAAATAACTCCAATTGTTTCAATCATTACTAAAACAGATTTAGAAATGCCAAGATGCTCTTCATTAAACAGGGTTTAATGAAGAATGAGTGATAAATTCTATCACTCATTCTTAGATATTAAAAAATACACACATTTAAAAGCCCTAAGAAATCCTGCAACACAAAAACATGTTTAATAGCTAATGAGTTATGTCTGAAGAGAAAACAAACAAGCAAGCAATAAATTTACAGCATTTCCTAAACTTCTTTGACTGTGGTATCTGGTTTAGGAATATATCCAACTTATTTTTCGTGGTTTCAATAAAGACTGCCTGAGGGGTCACTCTAATTGCTTTGTCAAAACATAAATAAAACAAACGGGGAGGGTGGGTAGGTAGGTGGGCAAGAGAATGAAAGGGGAAGAAAATGGGAGGGGACAGGAGAAAAAGGAAGGCAAGGCAAGGAAGAGAAAGAAAAGAAAGAGGAAAAAGGTAGAGAAAGACAAAATAAGAATAAGAGAACCTATTCTTATCAATCTTAACTGTATAATAAGACTTATCCTCCTGTGTTATGAAGACTCTTGATCAAAAACTATGAATATATCTTAAAGTTTTAAAGCCAAAAACATTTTTTATGTTGATAAAAAAAAATTTTCTGATAAATATCTCTACTTCTGAAATAAAGGTTTAAACATATAGAATTTAGTAATAGTTAGGAAATACATACACAAAAGGATGGGGGCCAGGAGTCCAATCCTCTAAACAGACGATTTCTTAAAAAAGACTTCCCTGTGTAAAGAAATTAACAATATGGTTATTTTATACCTTTATTTAAGGTAAAAAATAACAGCAACAAAAAAAAATCCTCTAGTTTTTGAAAAATATTGACAATTCTTCATATTTAACAAGGTATTCACCCTACAGATCTTAAAAGGTGTGTCTATAGATTATAATGGTGATTAAAATCACACAGATGCTATATGCTACATTCATATCTATAAAATAAGAACAGTATTTTTTACTTAAAAATAAATTTAAGTTATTAATGAAGAATACTTACTAAATAATTTTCCAAAGGATTCCCTTTTTGACTTTTCAGCTTCATATAATCGCTTTCCATCTTTGACTAAAGCACCAGCCCACTAAGAGGAACAATGCTTGTTAATATCGCACACCAATTAATTAAGACTTATACATATTTAAAATAGAATTTAACTTACATACCTCTCTGTAGTGTTTTATGAACATTTTTCTCCTTACAACCTCAACAACAGCTAAGCAGTACATCTGAGGAACTGTACTAAGAGCTTCAACAATTTTGACTCTTTCCAACAGCTCTATTACGAGGCGGAGCAAAGCCTGCAATTTCTCTCCATCTTGATCAGCATGAAGCATTACAAAGCAACACCACCTACAGAATGACATTGTGACATACAAACTCTATAAAAATAATGGAATCCCAAGTTATTCAATCAATCATTTCAATATAGTGATAAGAGAAAAATATTCTATCATTTGAAAGAAATAAAAAATGTCAACTCTAAACATCCTAAATTAGATAAAATAGAATCACTTACTTCAGTCTAACATGTAGGTTAGTTGCTAGTTCTTGTTTAGCAGTGGTACACTTCTGTTTAATATCCAACAGTTTTCTATGATTTTGCAACATAATCATCAACTGATTTGCATGACTTAAGCATAAATCAGGTAATACAGATGCATCCTTCAAGTTTTCAGCTCTCATCTGATTAGCTAAAAATCCCTTTGAGAGAAAATATTTAAAGGATATTAACTTTATTCGTGAGAAACATGAACATTCATTTAGGAGGAAAATTCGTTAAACAAGAACTATTCTACTATCAGAATCTCCTACATTTTTGAATGTGGTTGATGTGGTCATAGCAAAAGATTCAGTTTTTAAGAAATCTATGCTCATCTATGTTTCATTTTTAGGATAGAAAAAAACTGAAACCCAGGAAGATAAGGTAACTTATCCAAGTACACATTTAATAGCCAAATTAAAACTAGAACCTGTTTGTCTGTCTAGACTCCTACTACGCATGGGTCAGAACATGACATTAAATAAAACATGGTCACTGATTTTAAGCCATGAAAAATAATAACTGATTTAATCTTGGCCAATGATATTCAATAGGATATTTTATACCTTCCCAAATAAAAAACAATCAATTGACTTTGCACTTTATTGGAAAGTCATTACTCTATTATTTCTGGACTATATTTTGTTCCACTGACATATATATTTTGTGCTGTTTTTAGAACGATGACTAAACTGTGTAATTTTAAAGCATTTTATTATGTGGTAGAAAAAGTATACTTTTTTCTTAGTTATCTTTACTCATTTATTTTCACAGGTGAACTTTACATCATTTTAAGTAGGCACTGTATTTAGGCTATAAATTTAGACAGATGTGCCAAAAGTCTTCTTTTGTACACATAATCATCCAAATGAAAACTCAACAGCAAACACCTAAAAATATGTCCAAAGAGACTGTAACCTCTTTGATAATTTCTTGATGAGGTTATTACTAAGTATTGTTGTTGTGCTTATAGGTATTTTTTCTTACTCTATTTACTAAATAATTAATATGTTATGTTTTGATTTGCACATTCATCTGACTGCCATAAATGCTACTGTAAATAATTATCCTAAGGTGTGATCATATTGATCAGCAAGGGACAGCAAGTGTGTCTTCCTACTTTCTAGTAGTAGTCTCTCTTTTCTGTTTCGTTTTTCCAAAAATCATGAAAATATTTAAATGTTTATTTAAAATTAAGTCAGAATGGTTCAATGTATGGAAATAAGACAATTTCAACAGTAACTTTATATTCTACTCTTCTTTCAATATGCTATATGCTCAAATGTGGCTAGACTTTTTCTGTAACAATCTATTAAAAATAACAAGCTGCTTTTATCTCCTTTGTCAAAGTCTTAATAGGTTTTCAATTATTTTTACTGAATCCAAGAAAAATATAGAAGCAATCCCCAAATCTAAACTCTAGACCAGTAATAAAGAATTTACTGACATCAAAAACATATTTGTAAGGACAACATTCTAAGAGAAAATACACCTGATCTGATCAAGACTGCTTGATTAGAAAAAACATGCTTGTGGAAATGATGTTTCAGTTAAAAACCTTGACTCTGTAATCCACTGGCAGCCAAACACATAATGATACATGAGTGAAAAGTTGCTCCAATGACCACATACTACCTAACTCCAATAGGTTGTCCCCCATCTCTCATGAACACCATGAAAATAATCTCATCCAATCTCTCACAGCCGGATACACTCAAGCAAGCCCAGTTGAAATTCATCTATCTTAAGGCCTCAATTTCTGTCTATTTTACAATTTTGTTCTCAATATGTAACTAGGTAAGCAAGATGATTTCTAAACACACTGATACTAAGAAGTACGTAGGGATACCAAGAAATAGTAACTAAAAAATAATTAAATGAGTATTTGTCTCTTAAAGTCTATAAGGACTATACTACTTCAGAGAGAAAATTCTTTTTAAAGAGTAAGAATATTATTTCCAGTTAGGATAAGGTGTTCTAAAAGGTAATTCTATGAGCTATCACTTCAGTTTAAAACACCAGCAAAAGCTGCAAACAAATTGGGGGGAGAGAAGATGCTTAAACAGGGCACTCCTTGATTACAAGACATCAAGAATTAGTTTTATAATTTTCACATGAACTGTACAGGGAATGTCTACTAAATTTTATTTGAGTTTGGTTTCCAGAAGCTTTAAGGGTCAAGGCCTGGAAAGCAAACAAGAAAGGCTCAACTCTAAGAGAAATGCTTCTTCTATTACTTTAAGAAAATGAGAAAGTACTATAACTTCCTTCATCGCAGCAGGTACACTCTCAGAGAAATGACTTATCCTTGCATGACAAAGCTTCATTTGCTGAATCCAATAGATCTGAGGTTAACATTGGAAATAATTTTTTTTAAATGCGATCAAATGTAAATCCATTCACTGTAACCTAACTACAGTACAAACATTAGCAATATTTTTTAAAAACCAAAAGATCTGCAGGCTCAAGAAAAAAGAGAAAATATCTAAAATAAGAGAACTGGAACTCCTGGTTTATTCAATCTGAAAAATAGTTCTAAAGAAATCTGGAGATTATAAAGAACTATTGGGTTAAAATAAATGTGAAAAAAATAACTAAGTATAATTGACTATGTCAAAATTAAAAATTTCTGTATAACAATCTTACCACTATCAACAAAGATAGAATCTATATTATTTATAAGAGACAAAGGATTATCCAGAGTATATATAATAAATTCTAACAAAACGATTAGCCTAAAGGAAATTTGGCAAATGACAATTCAGAGGAAATACATGGCAAACATTGGTAAAAAGGAAATTACTCTTCTCATTAATTACTTGGGGTATTGATCAATTTTTCCTTTAAGGAGGGTATAAAATTATCAACTAACATTTAAAATACACAAATACCCTAGTCTAGCAATGCTATTATTGAAGATTGTGCCTAAAAAATACTAGAACGTACACATAAAGATGTATTGGGATATTAAAACAGTATCTGTAATAAGGAAAAATGGAAACCACCTAAATGACCAACAAAGAAAGTTCGGTTAAATAAACTGTTTGATTCATTATGGAGGGTTAAAAGAGAATGATGTTGGAGAAGCAAAAGGTCAAGAATTCAGAGTTATGTCTTAATAATGGAAGATTGTGATGTAATGGTAATGTAGACCAAACCTCCTGTGGCATTAGTTAATGGAGATCTAAGGAAGCAGTGAAGGAGTAAAATATAGTGAAAGGGCCAGGATCTAGAAGGAAGAAACACAGAGAGATGAGTAAGGTAACTGAGAATGTCCTAGAGATAAGTGCTTATTCATGAAGAGGAGCTTAAGGCTAAGAGTAAGATCAGCAATCCTTCTGATAGCTTCTCATGGAACTAGAAAATAAGAAATCACAGACTAGTTCCAGTCAAGGAATACAACAATGGAACATACTTTGCATTTGTACCCCTAAAAAGTTATCTCCTTAGAAACAGAGTCTACTAAAGTAGACTTGGCCATCGTAAGGACTGGAAGACCAACTTCCAGTCACCTAAATCTTTGAAACTGGATTAAGGTGATATAAGATTATAAGTGCCACTGCCATATGCCAAAAACAAACAAATTCTTTCTGTAAGAAAATGTTATCCTAGGCCACATATTTCTCATTTTTCTTACCAAAATTAATCAGGCACAGAAAAAGTCAAGACCGCATGAATTAAAACTATGAGGAAAAACAGAAAACATACAGACACATAGACACAGGTAATGAAGTTAACAGACTTCAAACTACATATGCTTTATGTGATCAAAGAGATGATAACACTGAATGTCTTGGTAGACAATTTGAAGCTATATAAAAACACCAAACTAAAAAGGTAGAGATAAAAATAAAGAATAAAAATATCAAATCAATAGATAGATTTAGCAGCTTCAAAGCTAGAAAAAAATCTGAAAATTAATGTAAACTGTTAGGTCAAAAGAAAATATCTGGAATAAAACATAGATATAATGATAAAAAAAAATACTGAAAATAAGGGTAAATGGAAAGGACGAGGTGAAAGGTCTAATATATGTATAAGTGGAACCAATGAAGAAAGGAAAGAGTAAAACAAAGACAAGATTTGCAGAGAAACTGATTGGGGACTTTCCCAAATGATTTAAGTCATTAAGCCACAGATTCAAGTAGTACTACAAGGCCAATGAAGAAGCAATACAAAGAAGGCCAAACCTCGTCATGTTGTAGTAAAACTGCTGAAAAAGAAACCAAACATAGTGCTGAAAGCAAATGGCTAAGAACCTAGAATTCTATATGAAGAAAATACCCTTCAGAAACAAAGGTGATTAAAGAAGATCTTCAAATGATAAAAACTGAATTTGCCACTAAAATGAAATACTAAAGGATATTTTCATGTATATTAGACTTTAATACATCAAATACTATTTAAAGGAAAGAAGACAACATGAAAAATAAAATACGTAACTAAAAAAAAAATTTTAAATAAAAATAAGGCAAAAGAGAAAAAAATGAACAGAATTAAAAGAAAAATAGAAGAAAAATCAGAAATGATTAAAGACAAATACTCAATAATTACAATAAATAGGTGAACTAAATGTGTCAATTAAAAGATTTCTCAACTTACTTTGAGGCCTTAAAAATCCTGATACCAAAACTTGACATATACATAACAAATGAAAAATACACACATACAAGTTGACATAATTCAGTTAATCTAAATCCAGAAATACATTAAAAAATATACATATTATGGCCACATTGAGTTTATTCCAAGAATCCAAGGATGGTTCAAGATTTGAAATAGAACATAACTTTCTTAATCTGAAAAACGGTTTCTACTAAACGAAAGAAAAAACCTACTACAAACATTATAATGGTGAAATGTTGGCCACTTTCTATAGAATAGGAATTAAATAAGGACATGCACTACTACAACTACTCAGCCCTTTTGGATCCGTGTTCCAGTCAGTGCTAAAAGACAAGATAAAGAAATTCAGTTCACAGTAAGTAATGTGGCTGGATCCAAAATCAGGAGAAAAAAGAAGAGAGTCTAGAAATTACAAGATGAATTCAATCAGGAACTTATACATTTGTACCCATTAAAATGGTTATTCATATATTCTAATGAAAGAATACATGTAGAGGGAAAGTACTAGCAGAAGAAAGCGTGTATGAAAAGTCGACTCTTTTGCTACAGGCTGTTTCCCCAGAGTACTTGCCAGGATGGGCAGAGGACAAAGCCGTCTTTACCTAAACAAAGTCACCAGCATTGGGCACGGGTGGGGGGTTAATCCCTCTTCATAACGCCATTGCCTTCCTTTGGTGATAAATCTGATTTGACAACAGAGTTCTTGGAACATTGCATTAAATTAGACCGAAACCTTAAGTATTAATTAAATTCTTCGAAATTTCATATTTTCCTTCTGTACTCTATAAATTTCATTTTTTCTTTTAAATTTTTTTGAGAAGAGACTAGGAGGTACTCAGATGTTTAATATAATGACTGCTTTATCAAGTTCTTTCAATGTTTCTTTCCCAGCTGCTCACAGCATTTTCATGGTTTATCTTTCAGGAGTCATCTAAAATAGCCTCAGATCAGTTTATTTTATCCTATTAAGATTACATGGAAACAGTAATACTAAATTAACAATATTCAAGGATGATGTGAAAACGTGGTGCACACTAAATGGATGTTGCACATAAAATACTTGTATAAAAAAGCTATGAATTCCTTTTCCTGAGAGAAGTGTGAAATATGCACCTGAGCAAGTTCTTTCTGCTCATTCACCAGTCGGCCACAGCTAGCAATCATCTGATCCAGAGCGTACAGCCGGTCCTCGAGTCCTTTAATGGCTTTCATATTCTGATTATCAAGTTTGGCAATAGTCTGACGGCATTCTACTATAAATGGTCGAATAATCCTTGGATCAAGCTAAATGACAAAGACATGCATATGAATAAGTTTTCAGTTAATAGTTTAAAATGTATTTCACACTATTTTGATAATAGCTTCAGAGAAAAATGTAGAAAAGCAAAAGTATGGAAAATCTAAGTTTTCTTTTCATAAGAAGGTCAAAAACAGGATAATTATGTTAATAAAACAATTATTACTGATTATATTGAAATATACTAATAATATAGTTTCAGGAATTATACCTTTTGACCAATGTCACAAATCATTCAATTCTCAATATCCCAAAGAAAATGCTATTTTCAAGGTCTTATGAAGTAAAGCAGAGTTAAATACTAAAACACATTATTTGGTCATTAACTGTCTTATCAATCTAACTTCCCTCTAAAACATAACATCTTCAACTCACCTCCCTCCTGGAAATATCTTGGTCTCTTATCTTCTCAGGGAACTGAGGAAATGAATCAACTACACTTTCCCCTTTCCCTTGAAAGAATACTTTATACTGTCAGTCTTTTTGTATGTACTATCCATAAAAAACATTCAGCCAAAGGTCACCAATGACCTCATTTTACTTGGGGCTCTTATGTACATTTATCATTGAAGAGAACTTTTTTCCAAACTTTAGAAGCTTTCGGGCATTACCTTGGGGGTTCCTTCACAGTACCCTCCTTTGGCTCTTTTTCCCATCTAATCCATAAATATAGCTGAACCAGAAGGAATCAGTGTTTAGCCCATTTTTACTTTTCCTTGTATGACTTCAGCACAACTTCTGTTGAAATTCTAAATGACTTCCTTCTGCCCACAATGTCATCCAAAAAAACCATAGAATTACAGTAAAGGCTTCATTGATTTGATACCAATAAATCCTTCCAGGATTCCCTTCTTTTGAAAGTGAATTGCCTACTACATCCAGACAAACCCTGTGTTTCTCTAGCTCTGATCTTCATTTACCCAGATCGTCCAGCCTAGCTCTTTAACTCCATCTCTGCCTCTTTGTAAGGATCCTAATCAAATACTACCTCCTTCATAATGCTTTTCCTGATCTCCATAGTCAAAAGGACTGTAAATTATGTTTTATGTAGTGTCTGGTACACAGAGAACATAAAAACAGTTAAAACTAAATTATTCCATTGGAGGCTACATTTCTAACACCATGAAAAAAGTTAACAAAGCCATTCTTTAAATACAAGCAGCACTTGTTTTGCAGTGTATTAACTAAAACTTGCGCATATGAACATTTTCTCACTTTTCTCAATTTTGTGGTGAGTCTAATGTGCACACATTTCTAATCCAAAATATTTCACAAACCAAAGACTACCTGTAAATCATTAGGGTGATAAAGGGCTAAAAGAGATGGCTAAAATAGATTCAAATTTCCAACTTGAATTACAACTATACATAGACTTAACATAGTAATGCTTTAAAGAAGTAAAAGCGAATCCAAAAGCAGGGCTCCTGATTATGATGTCTCTGTATTCATAAATCACTGAAAGTACAACATAACTACACTGACAAATATTGAGGAAAATTTAGTAAATCACTAAATATAGGTTATACATATTAATAAGCAATTATTTAGCAAAATTTTAATAATTAAAGACAGTGCTACACTAATTTTTTACTATTAGGCTCTTTCCTTAACATTATACAAAGATTAACATTGTTGTTGTCTTAGAAGAGAAGAAACTATACAAATTTTCTTACCCTTGCCATTCTTCCCATCCCACCCCTAAACCCACCCCACCTACAATAGAGCAAACAATAATATTCCAATAAAATTACAAGTCTTCTGTATGAAATACTAAGTCAGGATTCAATAAATTATACTTGTATTATTCTGGACAGCTTAGAAATGTACTAAATGTACATGCCTCCAGTTATTAATCATCAGCAAATCAGTCTGTCTTTTTACAGTATAACCTCAAAGAGAATATCCAAGAGTCGTTCTAAGTTGAAAACAATTACAATCTAAGAAAATACATATTTTCACATATTTGCAACAATTCTAAATTTTTCTTGATGCGTTAGCATAGAAAAAGGAATAGTTCATTAAATTAGCATCTATCAATCTACATAAATATTATGAAATAGAGGATTTAAATAACTTATGGATGACAGAAGTAATAAATGAATCAGTGCCAAGATTTGAGCCCTTATGATTCTAAATCTTATGCAAGTTCTACAACACCTATATCTTGACTACTTTCTTGAAAAAGGTATTTGATTTTTGCAGCTGGAAATACACATTACAAACACTGCTGAAATGAGGATTAGCCTGTAAAAATAATGGCTTTAAAGAGAATTTGCTTTTATAGAACACCAAACCTTGGTATATAATTCATCAGCAAATAGTGTTACTGCTATCAAATAATCAAGTAGGTCAGCTTATTTTAGAAAACTATGTGAGATAAAAAGAAGGCATTCTGATGAGAGAGAAATCCCATACTCAGCTCAATCAATTATCTTTAGAATGGCACTAGTTGTATCAAGAATAAATACATAAAACTACTGAGACGAGAAAAATATTAATCTAATAAAAACATCATGGCAAAGTGCTATTTATTATGTGGTATATCCCATTAACAGAACATAACATATTGTGTAAGATAAAAGCATAAATATGTAAACAAATTCTACAAGATAGATTTTCATTGCTTTTGAGCAAATAATATTTTTTAATCTAACAAGAGTACTACATTAGTTATTATTTTGAACCATGTTAACTAATTCTATAACAAATGAGTACAACCAAATAAAAGTTTATATTTTGCTCTCACAATAAAATGGCCATGTAAAATAGCAGACTTCAGATATTACTGCTATGTCCTATGAAAGCAACCATTAACCTTTGAGAAGTCAATAATGTGATCTCCTAGTAAAAATACTATAGCTAACTTCTGTTTTCTGTAGGTATAAATTCCTGTGAATTTTTCATTAAGACAGAAAAAGATTGTTTCTTCCCTCTTGTCATACAAAATGAATAAAACTAATGGCTCTGTTAGATTTCATTTAAATATGCAAGCAAAAAAATCAATTTCAAGCCTTTAAAACAGTGATTCTCCTCAGTCTATAGCTCTATTCTCTGACTCATGCAGAATTATTAAAAAAAAAAATGATACCTCAATTATTCTAATCACAATCATGTGGTTGACTTTCCACAATCATAGATGAAATGCTTAGGCTACTAAAATGTCAGTAATTTATAAGGGAACTTCTTACTCATTTTTGGCACTAATCTTTGCATAACATATTTTTATACTCTCCTGTCCTGGCAAATGTCTTAATTGAAACTTTCTTTGATGACAAATAAGAAATGGTTAAAATGAAATGCCTATGCTAAAGGATGTCATCAAGGAAATGAATATTGAAAGATTTATGAAGAAACCGAGAATTTATTTTTACATTTTCCATTTTACTATCTTATAACTTAAGGCATGTGCAATTTTCCAGACATTCCAGACAATGTGCTGCCTTTCTCTCAATAACCAAAGATCAAGTCTCTTTTCAAATTCAGTACCCTTTGAGAAAAGTTTAACTATTCTGCCAATTACCTTTAGATAACAGCAGCCTTTAAAATATTATTTTGTATTTCTGTATCACTGAAACATGTGCCCCATCAACTTCCTTTCTGGCTTAAAGATTTTCCATAGGCTTATGGATCAGATTTGAAGAGGCATTTATTCCGCAGGTTTAAAAGTTTTTGTAAGTGTATTTGGGGGAGAATTTATTAATCCAACACAGAGGCTCACTAGAATTACAAAATATAACTAAAAACACAATGTTTAAGTTCTGATTTAAAAATATCTCAGGCATATGCAGTATTTAATATTTCTTTTTTTTTTTTTAAGTCAGAAAAAGGTTACCTCTTGAGGGGGGCAGTGGTGGTTAGAAAGAGGCAGACAGGAATTTTCTGGGAGATGGAAATGTTCAATGTCTTCTTTTATATGGTGGTTACTCCATGAACTAACCACACAAGAAAATGTGTATTTCACTGAATGTAAATCATTCTCTGATTGAATCATGGGATAACTGGATAATTGAGTAATTGGATAATTGATTATTTCGGTAATTTGGTAATTGGATAATTTATTGGATAACTGATACATTTATTGGTGAAATGGTTTGATCAATTTGTCTACTTTAAAAAAACAAGGAATGCACTGGAAAAAAAATTATTCTCAGTGTAAAAAATAAATATTTAACTGTAAAAACAAAAACAAAATTTTATCTTTTACTCCAAGATCCTATTTTTACTATAAGATACTATTCATTCTCCCATTATAGAGAATATTTAGTATAAATAATATAACTGTAAAGAGTTAAAATGACGAAGAGTACCAAATTAACACCACTTACCCTGCTCATGGAATCAAAGCACTTCCTGACCAATGACTCCACATCATTAGGTCTATCCTGAACATTTATCCAGTCTAACAAAGAAACATTAAAAAAAGGCAGATCTCCTTCTTTAGCATCTACTAAAGTTTCATCCTGCTGGACAGTACTATGACAAGATTCTCTAATTTCTTTTCCTCCTTCAGCATCTGTGGTATCTGGGGCTACTTGTTCCACTGACTTGTGAAGTGAGGTTAATAAGGATTTGTTAGTTGTTCTCGGCGTATCAGGAGAGAGCACCAGTTCAGTGGAGGTTTTCATCTCAGACTTTTCTGATCCCTCATGTTCAGGTAGAGAATCCAGTCTTCCCAAACATTCCCTGTAACTATGTCTGGTTAGGCACTCCAACAGTGGGATCTTGGCCATTACTGAAACCGCAGTTCCTAAACTTAAAATGCAAAAGATCTGTCAGTAACAAAACAGGACAGCTCTAATTAGAGATTAACATTTTGAAAGATTAGCATTTTATCATCATATACAGAAATGTTTATAGTAATCTACGAGGTGCTCTTTAAAAGAAACCTAGTTAGATAGGGAGAAGAGTTATCAACACATTTAAATTCTATTCTATAGTAAAAGTTGGCAGTTTATCCTAAACAAGTGAACACTTGTTTTTTATCAAACCTTAAGGTATAAGAAATTCAAATTTACAAAAGATTTACCATAGCAGTCCCTAGCAGAAGTATAATTTTTGGTCTTTAAGTCAATCAAGAATTTCTGATATACTGAAAGCACAGAATAAAATTAACAATCCTAATATACATTATTGTAACTCTTACATTTATCACCCCTTGAAAATAAACAAACAGGTAGAAGTTGTCAAAAGGCATTCAGGCTCTTACATTAAATTATCATATATAACAGAAATCTCTAAAAAAAGTGACTAGGTTTTTATATAAACTTTTAAAAGGTATTTCTAGTCTTAATCATCTCTTCTTTCTCAAGATTTATCCCATTGTCAACTTGAGGCCAAAATCTTCTAAGGATTCATTCCACAAAAGAGAGAAACTTGATTTTATAAATTTCACTTGAATGAATGAAAAAAAGAATGTCCTTCTAATTCAAGGTAATACAAAAATACAAAAACCATATAAATGAACGCAAAAAACAAAAAGCCTACACACACCACACACACACACACACACACACACACACGACAAAGGGCTACATTCATGAATCATTACTATATTTTTATATCCATTATAGCCCTTTTTAAAAAGAAGCAAAAGGTAGCAGATGTGCTTATATGTAAAGAACCAGTAAACCATTTAAGTGAGAGCTAGAACACGATGGCTTTTTCCATCTTAGCAAGCCTACATCGTATGACAACATTTAAAAAAGAAAATAAAATTTTCCTCGATTGCTAATATTTGAAAACTTTTCTTTTTCCATTAGATGTGTTATTTTTTTATTTTACCTTTACTTTATTGGATAGTTGGAGGCAGGGAAAGAGAAGGCAAAGATTCTTGGAAGAAAACAAGAAAAAGAAATGTGGGAGATCCATAAAATGTGTGTAAAACTGATCATAATTTTAGAGTCTATAAAAATCATAAAAGTCTCAAAAAATAAACCTCAATTATAAGTATATTGCCTATCAGAAATAATATTAATCACTAAAATTGCAAAGACATTTTAAACAAACAATATTATCCATTTTAATGGCACACATACTGAGTAAGTTTTAACTTGATGTCTTCTATGGATTGCAGATAATTTGAATAAATATTTTCAAACTTGAAAAGTAGCTTTTGGTATGAATTTGAACAGTCCTCCAGATTGGCCATGATTGCAGCCCAGCCTTGGTGCTGAAGATGTTCATCATGGACTAGACTTTCACAGAAAGAGCTAAGCTTCTTGGCAACTTCATACATTTCCTATATTGGGGGAAAAAAAAAAAAACACACACACACAATAAAAGAAGGTATGTTTCTGTGTACATATTCCCATATATGTACTTACATATACACATAAATGCATTCTAAACACATTTTAAAGAAAGCATTGCTAAGGGAATGTTTTATTTTATCTTATTGTTCCTGCTTGTTGCTGTGATAGTGGAGGAAGAGAAACACCTAATTCTTTACTGCTAGAAGAATACACTGGTAGAGAATCTACAGAGGGCAATTCAGCAATAACTGTCAAAAGTATCTATCATTTGACAAAGTGGTTCCTCTTCTCGGAATTTATCCTATAAGAGATTAAACAAAGAACACGAAAAGATTTTTTTATTTAAATACCATAAAATGAAATAGAAACCTCAACGTCTATCAAAAATTTATATTTATACGATGAAATTTATATAGCATTATATAAGATGAAATATTTTTGTATATAATATGTGGAAAGATCAATACACAGTATTAAATTTAAAAAGCAGGATGCTGGGTTTATAATGTGAATTTTCTATATTTATACTATTATATGAAAAAAATCACTTGTAACTGATTCAGCAATAACTGTCAAAAGTATCTATCAGTATTTTGAAAGATTTGCATTTTATCATCATACACAGAAATCTTACCACCTATTATGTTATATATATACACACACACACATATATAATCTATGAGGTGTCCTTTAAAAGAAACCTAGTTAGATATGGAGAACAGTTATTAACACATTTAAATTCTATTCTACCAGAAGCCGGGTAACCACTATTCTACTTTGAATCTCTTATGAATCGGACTATTCTAGATACCTCATATACTTGGGAATCATACAATATTTGTCCTTTAGTGTTTGGCTTATTTCACTTAGCATATTTTCCTCAGGGTTCATCTATGTTGCAGTTGCATCGTAATTTCCTTCCAGTTTAAGGCTATATGATATTCCATTATATGTATATATCATATTTTGTTTAGAAACATATTATGGAATATTATGTTTTATTAAGTTCTCCTGGAATTATTATCATTTAGCCTGTGTTAGTAGGCAAATACAGATTTGACTTAACTTTTTCACAATTTCTGACTTATTGATTTCACTTTGTTCTGTTTAATGCTTTAACTTTGTCAGATATTAATAGTGCTGTTTTTATTTTTTCAACATTCACCTACTAGTTCTATGTCTATCAATTTTTAAATTTTTTTCAATGTAATGTTTTAATATGCCTTTGTTTAGTTTTATTTGTTCTTTTGATTTCTCTCTAATCACTTAAAATTATATATTCTATTTCATCATCCTTTAATTTTTTATCTAACATTACATTTTTCTACTAATATGAAGTATCTATATTTCTCAACTAAATCAAAACTTTATTACTTTTTAAATAGCATGCAATCGTGTAGCCAAACGTTTTACTAGTTTATTTGTACACCAATATTCTCGCTTTGTTAATAATCCTAAAACAAATCTAAAGGACTCTACTATATAAATTCTACTTATAAACTTTGTGTTTTTAAAAGTAATTCTGGCTACTCAAAAACATTTCTGGAGTTTTTAATGCTTAGTAAGTATGTTCCAGAGAGATGAGATTATTCTCTTTTTATGTTGTATCCTATGTGAAAAATGGGGTAGTTTCACAAATGTACATATTATAGTAAAACAAAATGCTAGGATAGTTACTAAAAAAAGCAAATGTTAACACTTAATAATAATTTATAATTTCATTAATTTATTTTTTGTAAAAGGCAAATATTACTGTTTGGTTTATTTTAAAAGAACATTTTTTTCATTTTCTGAAGGTAAAGTGTGTCTTACTACTGATAGCTTAGAGTCAGTATTACAATAAAGTACTAGCAAGTTAAAGGAGAAATCCAATGATTGGCAAACAATCCATGGAGGCTGTAAACAGCAATATGAGAGGTGTGTATTGGAAAGAAACCTGCTTTTCCTCCAGGACCCAATTATGAATATAGGAAAAAGAATCACATTTTTAATAGTTACTTAAGTTCTCTATGCCTATTCTAACATAGGTACTTACTGATTAAAGCAATGATCAAGAGTCGTATACCATCGTTTATGAAAGAAGTTGAACAAATCATATTTAAGACCGCTTTCCACTCTAAGATTTTGTCATTGTTTAACACAGAATGAAAAACAATGTATGATTCTGAAATTTAAAAACCAGACATACTGACCACAAAATATTTTTTCCAAAAAAGTATTATTTTTTTCATGTTTTTTTTGCATGCTTATTCTGTAATTTAGACTACTTTGCTATTTAGATTTTATGCTTTTAGGAGTAATCAATTTGTTAGAATGTTCACTGATGCCTAATAAGTTAATAAACATAAAAATATCAGTAAGTACATGAATAAGACTTCATTTTGTTAAATATGCCAATTTTTAATTTTAAATTATACTAAATATAAAGTTATCATATCTCAAAAAATAATTATTTATATCTTACCACTGCAAGCTGTGTCCTTGAAGCAACAGTGTGAAAAACTGCAGGCATCATAAGAGACTCTTCAACTTTTATTTCCATGTCATTTTCTGTTGAAAAGGTAGTTTTAGGAATAGCAGGTGGAAGTTCACATAAGATCATTTCTTTGTTAAAAAGAAAAATTGGATTTGTGTCCTATAGAAGTAAAAATGCAAAAAAAAAAAAAAAAACTGAAGTAAAATATTACAAATACTGAACATGCACACTGCCCTCAATATATGAAGCAGATAAACCTTACTTTTGAATAGAGTTCCCAATTCTCTATCTCATGTGAAGTTTGAGCATGTCTGAATGAAAGGGCTCTTAGACACCTACCGTCCCAGCACTGTAGGTACACACTCTTCTATCTGCAGCCATGCATTCTCCTCCATTGACTACCAGCACCTGGTGCTGAATAGCAATCTTATATTTGCTATGAATGGCATGCTTAAGGTCTGTCACACTTAAATAAAAAGGTAAAAAAAATCAGTTATTTTCATTTCATTGACAAACATTTTTATTATCAAAATAGCACAACATAAAAATATTTAATAGATTAATGAATTTCACTATTAGGTTTTCCACCAAAACTATAAAAATATAAGCTTCTTATCTCTGAAACTGGATTTCATAATTAACTGCCTGATCTTAGGTGAATAAATCACCCACGTGTACATCTAAAAGTGAGTCTATGAAATACAGAACAGTAGACATGTTTATTTTTGTGCTCATCATATAATGTTTCAAAGGAATGTGCTCAAATTAGCATCAAATCTGTTAAAATCCTCGGACGTGTATTAAAATCTCCATATCACATTACAAAAACTATACTGTCTAAACCATCTGAAAATTATTTCCTTATCTTTGAAAATTGTTTCCTTATCTTATCCTTACTATTCCTTTACAGGTAAAATTGTATTTTATAAGAACTAGAACTTCTAAAAAAGAAAATAATTTCACAATGTCACTTTTGAGGTTATTAATTTCAAATTATTTATAATATTTTCAGTGTCAGTCTATTTATTCTCTATTGCTAGTAAGTCTTTGCTATTATGACTACTATAAAAATATAAGCAGATTTGGAAACATTTGCTATTTCTATTTCCTTCCTGTTTGGCCTCAAAATATATATATCTTTCCTCTCCATTTCTCACAAATATAAGAAGGAGGTATTCATTAGTAAATATATGAAATCCCTGCACAGCTGGAGAATTATTAGACATATGAGTCCCTAAGTGGGCTAAAAATATTAAACTGATTTTATTCTCTCATTAGCAAAACATTATTGTCTCTATTCATACAAGAGAATAAAAACAAATCATCAAAAAACACAGGACTGATACATGCTGCTTTACATATCTAGCAATAATTCCCTTAGCAATGTCCTATGAAACTTAGAATAGCAATCAGGTATGAAAACTTGCTTCTATTTGACAGCTTTGGTTTGAAATCAGTATGTTTGTTTGTGGGTAAGTTGTTTATTATAAATAACACAGTCATACCAACAGAAAAAGCACAACTTAATGATTTTAACTGAAGCATTTTTGAAAAAGAAACTGGGATGAAATATTTAAGACTTGCCATATCACTACTCCTATTAACGAAAGAACAGTTTTCTTAAAACCAAATAGTTCATTATAACTTGCTTGCACAAAATGCAAAGCTGATGAGAAAAATTAAAATACAGCTCACGTTTGCACTGTAAGTTCAGTGTCAAATGTTAGGGTAGTTCCAGTGTTAACCAGAAATACATATAACTTCATGATTTCTCTGGATTCTGTGAGCTTATACTTCACACTCCGATAGGGTTACTAAAAGAAACAGACAAGAAAAGTGGTCAAAGTTACAAACACAACTGCAAATACAAACTCCCTCACATAAGACACAGCACAGTCGTGCTACAAAAATAAAATAAAAAAAAGTTTTTTATGTTTAAGATGGCTAACTGGACAATTCAGTAAATTTGCCATTTAAAAACAAACAGTAATGAGACTAGCGAAAAGTATTAACTGTTGTACCATGGAAAAATAACAAAGAAAGAGGTCAGTGGTTAAAAAGTTATGTGTACACTTCATACTGTTTTCATGTACCACTCGAAATTAAGAATCAAACTAAAATCAAAAATAAAAATTTGGTCAAACACCTAACTCCAAAAGTTCTTCCCCCACTTTTTCCTTATAACAATAAAAAAGTCAAAGTTAAATTTAGTAATAGCAAATTAAAGTAGCCACTATTTGTAAGTTAAAGGAAAATGAGGTAGTACTAATTCCTTCCACTCAGCTGCCTCTGAGTTCCATCTCCATTCAGAGCTATAAATCCTCCATATATGAAACTCTGGCCCTAATAGTTTTACTACTTAGTGCACAGTTCTAGAAATCAGAATATTTTTAACACAACTCTGCCATTAACTGCTTGTCCAAGTCAAAACCTCATATGTGAAACTTCCTCATCTACAAAATAAAGGGAAAGATTTCTACACCTAGTATTTTATTTTTAACAAATACAGGTAAAAATCTCAAAGATTAATGAAAATAGTAAAGGACAATAACTTTTCAGAAACTAGTAGGTATCTTTCTTTATGTTCTTTCCACCCTAGCTTTAAAGTAAAATTATCAAGAAAGAAGGAAAAAGTAAACAAGGTTTTCAAATTAATGCTTCCCAAATCATTATTTTAAATGCCTTAGATCAAAAACTCTATTATAAAGATAGGAACTGTGACTTACCGTCAGGCACTGTGAAAATAACTACCGCTTTTCTTAAAAAGCAGATTAAAACTGGCTTATGTTTGCTTTGCTTGGTATTGGCAATTGAATGGCATTACTGGTTAAACTCAGTGAACTGAAAAAGAAAAATTTCTAAATTATTATAGAGAAATAATTCAGCATGTGACAGTAACATAAGGTTATTATTCTCTTCCTTTTAAAATTACCTTCTAAAAGAGTAATCGCTACTCAGTCTCTTTCTGACCTGCACATTAACTGAAACCACAAGCATATGACTTCGACCCACACCACACCATTAAAAGACATCAAAAAACTCTCTAAAGAAAACTCCCCCAAACTCTACAGACACTTCTCAGTTCTTAAAATATATAAAAAGACCCCGGGCTGTGGAGTCAAGACTGCCTGAGTCTGATTCTGGCCCCTTACTTGTATATGATCTTGAGCAAGTTACTTAACTGTTTGTTTCTTTTTTCATAAAACAGGAATAAAAATAGTACCTTAGAGAGCCCCTCTAACTCCAGGTATCCATACTCTAGTGAAATCCTCACTCTCCCTGCTCCCGCAGGTATGGGCAGGACCTATGATCTGTTCCTAACCAATGAAATATGCCAAAGATAATGGAATGTTGTTACATGATTGCCATTTAACATTATAACTTCCATTTTGCCAGCTTACTCCCACCCTTGCAAACTTTGATGTAATAAGCTGCCATATGGAGAGGCCCACAGGCAAGAAACTGAAGTTGCTTCTGGCCAACACCCAGCAAGAAGCTGAAGGTCTCAGTCCTGCAAAGAACTGAATTTTGACAACCACCATGCGCTTGGAGCAGATCAGTTCTCCATCAAGCCTCACACAAGACCCCATCCCTGGCTGACAGGTTCATTGCAGTCTTCTGAAAGATCCTGAAGCAGAGGAACCAGCCAAGCCACGCCCAGAAACTGTGAAATACATTTGTGTTGTTTTAAACAGGTAAGATTGTGGTAATTTCTTATTCAGCAAGAGTATTCCATACATAGAGATATTATGATAATTAAGTGAGAAAAAATATTAAGGTATTAGTATGATGCTCGGCAGATAATTATCATTCTCACAGATTAAAAAAATAAATAAACTAAGAATTAGGGACTTAAGTTATAGGTGAATGAGTGAGGATTTGAACCTAACTGACCTTCTCATCACTTTAACCAGTATTAACAGCAAAAAGACAGCGGACATCATGTGGCCTCTTTCCTTCCACCACAACTTGACATCCTCATCCTCCCCACCACTCCAACTTTTTATTCTCAAACACCATACTGCTTAAACTTCCCAAATAAAACAACCTGTTTGAAGTCTCTGAGTCTTCATTAGAGTTGTTTTCTCTGCTTTGAATCTTCCTTCCTCTACCTGCTATTACTCCTTACCCCTGCCCCTAGAGGCCCCCACCACACACACATTCTCTCAAAGACTTAATCCCAATCATGTCATTCATTAGCTGTGCTATATACTCTATGTGTGCCTCTATGCTTGCATATATTGTGATGTTTCTGTTCATATTTCTCACCTATAATGAATAGCAAGCTTCTTTAAAGCAAAGACCATGCATTCCTGGGAACTAGTTCTAAAATATATTCTAAATAAAATGAATGAATAATCCTATACTAGTAAAGTAGGGTTTATTCTATACCCTTGTGAAGACTGCTAAGAAGTCACATGCTTGACATCTACCACAGGATTTCTTCAAGTAGTTCTCAAAGAAAAATTCCCAGATTTTCCAACATCATTATCTCCATGATAACAAGCAAGGCCCCATTTCATTCACCACCGACACATGTGCCCCACTACTACCATGTATGGGTAATTCTGACACTCTACAAATGCAGTCCCAATGCCTCGGCTCAACTAAACAAATTAAAGCTCTATCTAACTAACATATAATAAGATATTCCTGTTATACCACCACAGATTAGCAACAAATCTTCTAATGAATAAGGGAAAGTGACTAGAAAGCCAAAAGATTTAAGTGACAAATACTGCTGGTTATCACAGCCTCTAAGTAACAGCTGGGTCCCAGGTGAGTAACATTAAACATAAGCAAGGTTCTCTGCCAACCCCTGTAGAGCCTGTAGTGTGAGAGAGAAAACATTTGTTAAAAGTAACTAAAAGTTTGATGATTTTATACCAGAACAGTCCAGTGTATTCTTACTTATAATTACTTATCCTTCACTTAATATTTTTACATTGTTATGAATGCTTCATAAACATCAATACTGTTGGCCAAAAAGCATTCCAACTTGTGAATTCACCATAATTTATTTACTTACTATCTCCCAGGGTTTGGTTTTTTAATCTTACAGATACACATTTTTTTTCTTATACTTAGGATTATTTCCATAAAGTAGATTTCTTAGAAGTAAAACTGCTGAGTCAAAGCATTCAAGTAGTTTAAGGCTATTTTTAAATGCTTGCTAATATTATTTATTGTATATTTGAACAGTTTTTTATTATTACTGAGTTTGAACTTTATTCATTCATAGATTGCCTAATATGTACAATGCACTATGTTAGACATGGAATATAATAGCAAACAAGATCGACATAGTCTCAAGACTACTACAAACCTCAATTACCAGAAAAAAATGAAATCCCTATCTTACAGGGTTAGCTTAAAAATTAAACAAGACAACACCTAAGACAAGTACTCAATAAACATAGTCAACTAATATAGATTTTGTACATTCAAGAGTCAGGCGTTGAAGATATAAAAATGATGGGGAAAAAGTTGTTGTAACTGCAGCCAGGAAAAGTAGCCAGAATTAAGATAAATATATTTTCTAAAAAGTGTGCAGTGACAGAAATATATGAAAGGCACTTACGTTGACAAGTAAAGAGCAGCAAGAAGGTGCAGCCCTAGATAAGTCATGCAGATCTAACAAAAGTTGGCAACAGAGAAAGCTAAGATGATAGCAGGGAATCACATGACTATGTTCAATAAAGATGTGATGAATAGATAAATGTCACTAAATGCCAAATCCAAAAGTATACACTTTATCTTATAGGATAAAAGGAGCCATCTTGTTTTCTGAAGGATTAGGTAGCTAAAAGAAAGGTAAGTAAAATGGAAGGAATATTGGTGGCAAAGATGATTCATCGATCCATCCATCCACCCATCCATCCATCTGCCCATCCAAATTTAACATTTATTGAGCTTATGAGCTAGGACTGGGTATTCTGTGAACAAAACAGACATGACCTTTGCCCTGATGAGGTTCAATCTTAAAAGAGAAAAAGGCATTCAACAAAAAGAAAGCAGACATGATATAAATTGTGATAAATGCAATGAAAGAGTGAGCAGGAAGTAGGACCTACTTTAGATTTGGGTGATCAAAACAGGTCTCTATGTGGGTTACATTTAAATGGGGTCATAAGGATGAGAAAAGGCCTGTCCTGTAAGGGCCAAATAAAGTAGTACAAGAAGACACAAAATTTTTGTGAGACTAAACATAAAATATTCATAATAATCATCACTACATTATTCTGTTTCTTTTGTTTCCTTTTAAATAGTTAATTTTTTGTTTTGATATAATTTCACACTTAGAGAAGTTATAGTAGCACAACTCCCTTGTACCTTTTATCCAAATTCACCAGCTATGTACGTTGTGCTCCATTTGCTTTATCATTTTAGTTTATAAACCATGCATACTTCTCACTTACACTCGTGCTCTCTCCCTCTCTACCCAATATATACATAGAGAGGGAGAAGGGGAGAACTATTTGAGAGTACTTTGCAGACACGATGTCTCTTTATCCATAAATATTTCAGAATGTATGTTTGCTAACAGCAAGGCTTTTCTTATATATGACCAAAGTATATTTATCAAATCAATAAATTTAATATCGATGCAACATTATCTAATCCAAAATCCATATGCAAATTATTGCCAATAAAATCCTTCATAGACCCCTCCCCCCGTTCCCAGGATCCAATTCAGGAACATTTAGCTGTAAAATCTATCTAAATCTCCTTCATTCTGGAACAGTTCAATCATTTTTCTTTTTCCTTTCATGATCTGGGATAATAATGCTCTCAATCCATTACAAGCTATAGAAATTACTAAGAGTAAAGATGACCTCAGTGCCATTCCCGTTCCATAACACTTAAGAGTAAAATGCAGGAAAATCTGACAAGCTGTAACAGCTACTATGTGCCTTTAAACAAACACCAATCACTTCATCTGATATTCACTGTAAGGAATAGTTCAACCTCAGAAACCACAATCGCTAAAAATGTTGACAAAAAAGTTGATCAAGACAAAACTTATGAGAATTAGTTTGTATACTTCATGAACAGTGTAAACAATTCCAAGGACAGTGTTGATTGCAGTGGCTCTAGGAATTAGGTTAGTTTTGAGTCCACTATCTAAGCACACTAGATAGTACTACTTGTTCCTTAGCTCATGTCTCACAGCTCCTAGGCAACGTTAATGACAGGATCGGATCCTTGACCTATCCTCATATGACATCCCATGTTTTCAGCAATTATCTATTGTTTATAGCCATCAAACTGGCAGTTTTAACCAGAAGCCCCCTTCTCAATCTTCACTCTCTACATCCTCATTTAATGTCACGTACCACCAAGGGACTATTCTAGAATAGCATAGAGAAAAATCTAACTCATAAGATCATTTATTATTTCCCCATGGGTCTACTAGCAATGGAGGTCTATGAGTTAATGCCAGGCTTAAGATTTCTATGGCCACAAACTGCTTTTATTTACTCCACAAGTCTGAAGCACATGGCACACAAAATAATCATTGCTAACACTTATCCAGTGATTCATTACATGCCAGTCATTAAGTTCAATAGTTTCGTAGGTATTACTTCACTTATTTTTCACGACACGTAAGATTATTACCGTTTCCTTTTGCAAATGAGAAAGATTCAGAGGTTACTCAAATTGCCTAAAGGCAGAACCTTAGTAAATAAAAAATTCAGGGTTTTGAAATCAGGTCAGTTTATAATATTCATTCAATAAAAATATCATCTGACAATCTAGTATAACCTAGGCATTTTCTTAGCTTTAGAAATAAAACAGAAAACAACCTGTTAAAAACTGCTTTCTCTCATGAAGTTTAAATTCTAGTAGGCGATGTGAAAGTTTTATATCTATACACAAATCTCATATCTTCTTTCGGAAAGAACAGCTACAAAAAATATTTTTAAGTAAAAACAATTTCAAAATATATGCTTGCACTTCTCTTGTTCTTTAAAGATATGTATATTGTTGGCTTAACAACAGCTATCACTGACTGCAAACATGAATTAAAGACTGTATCAGCTACACATTATCCTCATAATTCCTACTGTGAGAAAAGTTAGTATTATCCCCATAAATCAGATGACAACACCATGGCACAAAAAAAGATCAATTATTGTGCAAAGTCATGTACCAAGAGGATGGTACAACCAGATTTAAAGCCCATTGTTCAAACTAGCAGGAAAAAAAACTTGAATGTACTACTAAAACATATGCAATAAGCACATTCTATGACTTGACATTTTACTGTTTCTTTAGAAATTCTAAGGTTTTTTCCCCCACAAATTGTACTGCTTTCAACAACCATTTTTAAGTCTTCATTTTTCTAAATACAATACAAAAAACTTCCAAGATTAACAATGGGGGATAGGGTGGCAGAACACTTTGAAATGTAACATGGTAAGGTTTTCTTTCATTTTTTTTTCTTAACTAGGTCTAAGGCATTTTTAAATAAAGCTGGATATATGTAAGGAACAGTGTGAAGTGAACTGACTATCTAAATACCAACGGTAGGCCCTTATTTTTTCTATAAATAGCCTACAAGAATCTAGATGAACAGACATGCAGGCTTCCTCAACATTACTACTAACTGACCAGGGACTTAAGGCTACCTCCCACGTATCTCCCCTAACACTTAAAGTGGCTGGTTCCTACTCAACTTTCAGAGAGAGAGAGAGAGAGAGAGAGAGAGAAGAGAGAGAGAGAGAGAGACACACACACACACACTTTTTTAAGTGTATGATTTCATCTTATTTTTGTCCCTCCACCATTCTTTTATTCTCATTGCCCCATCTCCTTCCCTCTGGCAATCATTAGTTTGTTCAATAACTATATGACTATTTTGTTTATTCACTTTTTTTAGACAACATAAGAGAGATTACCTGGCATTTACCTTTCTCTGTCGGACTAATGTAGAACATCTAGGTTGTTTCCACATCTTGGCTATCACTATTAATGTTGCAACTCTGATTCATTGACTGGTTCCAACTTTTTTTGGAGGAGTCTTTAGAGTTTTCTGTATACATTATCATGTCATCCACAAAAGTGACAATTTTACTTCCTCCTGATTTGGATTACTTTTATTTATTTTTCTTCTCTGACTGTTCTATCACTTCTAATACTATGTTGAATAGAAGTGATAGTGGGCATCCTTATTTTGTTCCTGATCTTACAGAAAAAGGTTTCAGCTTTTCACCGATGAGTATATTAACACCAGGTCTGTCAAATATAGTCTTTATTATGTTGAGATATGTTCCTTTTATACCCACTCTGTTGAGTAGTTTTATCATAAAAGGATGCTGAATTTTGTCAACTGCTTTTTTCTGCATCCATTGAGATGATCATATTATATGGTTACTTATCCTCTGAATCAGTCTCGTTCTGGATTTGTACTTATTAGTAGTTTTTGATTATTGCTTCAATTTCACTGCTGGCAACTGGTCTTAATATTTTCTATTTCTTCCTGGTTCAGTTTTGGAAGATTACATACCTCCAGAAATTTATCCATTTCTTCCAGATTGTTGAATTTCTTGGTATATAATTGTTCATAGTATTCTTCAGTGATTCTTTGTATTTCTGTGGTATTGGTTATAACTTCTCTTTCATTTATGAATTTATATGGGCTCTTTTTTCTCGATGAGTTTGGCTAATGGTTTGTCCATTTTATTTACCTTTTCAAAGAACAAGCTCTTAGTTTTATAGATCTTTTCTATGGTTTTTAATTTCTATTTCATTTATATTCACTCTGTTCTTAACTATTTCTTTCCTTCTGTTTACTTCCAATTTCTTTTTTTTTTTCTAGTTAGTTTAGGTGTAGAGTTAGATTGTTTACTTGAAATTTTTCGTTTTTTTTTTTTGAGATATATCTGCATAGCTATGAAATTCTCTCAGAACTGTTTTTGCTTCATCCCATACATTCTGAAAAGCTGTGTTTTCATTTTGATTTGTCTCAAGGTAGTTTTTGATTTCATTTGATTTTCTCTTATCCACTGGTTGTTTAACAACATGTTGTTTAGTTTCTACTTATGTGTTTTCTCCAGTTTTCTTCTAAAGGTTGATTTCTAGTTTCATGTCATAGTGGTCAGAAAATGTTCAAGATTTGAACATTCTTAAATTTGTCAATGCTTATTTTATGGCCTAATATATGATCTATCTTAGATAATGTTCCAAGTGCACTTGAAGAAAAATGGGTATTCTGTAGTTATTAGATGAAATGTTTGAAAATTTTCTCTTAAACTGATCTGGTCTGATGTGTCATTTAATGCCACTATTTCCTAATTAATTTTGTCTGGTTGACTAGCCACTGATGTGAGTGGGGTATTAAAATCCCCTACTATTACTATATTACTGTGGATTTCTCTATTAATAATTGCTTTATATATTTAGGTACTCTTTATGTTGTGTGTGTAGATATTTATCATTGTCATATCCTTTTCTAGAATTGACCTTTGTAATTACTTAATGTCTTCGTCTTTTCTTACATTTTTTTTGTTTTAACGTCTATTTTCTCTGACACGGGTATTGCTACCCCAGCTTTCTTTTCATTTCTATTTGCATGGATTATCTTTTTCTATAATTTTACTTTCAGTCTGTATGTCTTTTGATTTAAAGAGTCTCTCCTGTAAGCAGCATACAAATGGGTCAGGTTTTTTAATCTATTCATCTACCCTGTGTCTTTTTATGGGAGCATTTAATCCATTTACATTTAAAGAACTACTGATAAGTATGTTCTTATTGCCATTTTGTTAATTTGTGTTTTCATTGTTTTTATAGTTCTCTGTTCCTTTCTTCTCTTGATCTCTTTTGTAGTGATTTGCTGGTTTTTAGTGTTTTGTTTGGGTTCCTTTCTCTTTATTCTTTACATCTTTTGCAGATTTTGGTTTATGCATATCATTCTTTATCTAGGTAGTCTATTTAAACTGCTAAGACATTTAAGTTCGAATATATTCTATAAGGTCTGCGATTTTACTCCTCCTTCCATACTTTATGTATACTGTCATGTTTTAGACATTCTTGTACTATGTATTTCCTAACTACTTATTATAGTTTGAGCTGAGTTTAATTCTTTTTTCTTTTCATCTTCGTAGCAGCTTCTTAAATGTCTGTATTAAATATTAGGTTTTACCTTTCTCGTATTTTTTTTTTTTTTAATTTCTGATTTTGGCCCTCCAATTCCTGCTTAAAGAAGATCCTTTGACATTTCTTTGTAAAGCTAGTTTAATGGTGATGAATTCCTTTAGGTTTTGCTTGTCTGGGAAACTCTTATCTTTCCTTCAACTCTGAGTAAATTATTTTAGATTGTAAGTTTCTTTCTTTCTGCACTTTAAAAGTATCCTGTTATGCCCTCTGGCTTGTAAAGTTGCTGCTGAGAAATCAGCTGATAGCCTTATGGGGTTTCTTTTCCATCTAATTCACTGTTTCCCTCTTGCTTCCTTCAAAATTGTCTTTTTTATCTTCAACTTTTACCATTTTAAATATAATAAGTCTTGGTGTGAGTTTCTTTGGGTTTCTCTTATTTAGAACTCTCTGTGCTTCTATGACTTCGATGTGTGTTTCCTGTCCCAAGTTAGGAAAGTTTTCAGTCATTATTTATTTAAATAAAGTTTCTGTTCCTTTACCTCTTTCTTCTCCCTGTGGGATCCCTATAATGCAAATGTTTGAGCACTTTATGTTATCCCAGAGGTCCCCTAAGCTATCTTTTTTTTTTTTTAATTGTTTTTCTTTTTGCTATTCTCACTGGTTGATTTCCACCATTCTGTCTTCCAAGTCGCTGATCTGTTCTCCCATATTAGCTAATCTGTTGTTGATTCCTTCTAAGATGTTTCTCATTTCAATTATTGTATTTTTTTAAAGTCTGCCTGGTTCTTTATTATACTTTCTAACTCTTTTTTTAAAGTTCTCCCTAAGTTCCTCCATTCCATTCTCAAGTTTGGTGAGTATCTGTACGACTGTTTCTTTTCATTCTTTAACAGGCAAATTACTTATTCTTGTTTTTCTTAAGTTATTTTCTTTTCCTGAAGACTTTTCTTATTCTTTCATCTGAGAGATAAGAGCATTTTCTGCCTTTTCATTTTGTTTGGCTTTCTATGTTTGTTTATATGAATCACACAAAATAGCTCTCTCTCTCAGTCTTCAAAAAGTAGCCTTATGTAGAAGTGGCCTTTGTGTAGGCTGTGTATGCTGGGTGGTTGCAGCAGGCCAACAGGAGCTGGGCAGGCATCTAAGACATCTAGGGCACTGGCCTACCAAGCTGGAGTGGCTGGCTCCAGGTGGAAGCAGGGGGAGCAGGTGTGTGTAGTAATGCCCTATTGATCCTACCTGCTCCCTTTGTTTAGGGCCAAAATGGACTTGGGAAATACATCCTGGAACAAACTGAAGCAACCCTGCAGGTAAGCCAAAGCACCTGGATAGAGCCCCCCACATACGAACGTGGAGGGGGACATAAACAAGGGCACTCACCAGCACCTCTGACCCTGGAGAATTCTTGTAGTCCCCCAACGGCTCCAGCGACTACCCAGCCTTCTCTTTACAGTCTACTGTCTCTCTGGTTTGTTGTACAAAAACTGGTCTCATGTTGAAAGACCTCTGTGTAGGCTTTATGGGTTGGGTAGTTTTGAGAAGCCAGCTGGAGCCAGACAGGGACTCAGGACACCTGGGGCACTGGCTCAAAAAGAACATCTATGTGAAAGTGGAGGGGGACGTAAAAAATGGCGCTCACAGGCTCCTACAACCCATAAAGTTCCTGTAGCTCCTGGAGGGCTCCCTTGACTTCCCAGCCTTCTCTATTAGGTCTCTTTCTCTTGTTTGTTGTTCAGAAGCTGTTCATTCAACCTTCAGTTGTCTCGCAGGAATAACTGTTCCCTATATACATCGGCAGTCCCCAACCTTTTTGGCACCAGAGACTGGTGCTCCTATGAGAATATAATGCTTGATGATCTGAAGTGGAGCTGAAGCGGTGATGCTAGGGCTGGGGAGCGGCTGCAAATGCTGATGAAGCTTCGCTCGCTCACCTGCCATCCCCTCCTGTTGTGCGACCCAGTTCCTAACAGGCTAAGGACCAGTACCAGTCCGTGGCACGGGGGTTGGTACCTGCTTTACAGAGAATATTTGCCAGCTTCTCAGTGAAAGCTGCACATGCTTCAGTTACCACCACCAGACATCTAATAGTCAAGAGCTGAAGCCCCACAGAGAACACATGCTGTTTGCAACAGGAACACCACATGGAAAGAACGGCAATAACAGCAGACAGGAAGCCTTCCAGGAGACAGGTTCAATTTCCCAGATTTCTTTCTAACAGACTCTGGATGGATCACAGAAATTACTCATTCTCTGACTTACAGGGAAGGAAAAAGAGGAGGAATCCAAAATGGATGAATCTTTTGATTATCTGTCTCATTATTTAATTTTAAAATTGAAAGATGTGACTTTGCTTTCTTCTCTAAACCAGTAGGTGGGACAGTGCTACAACAAGTGATTAAGGAGGGTTAACAGCCTTAAAAAAAAAAATGAGTTCCTATGAATTAGGTAAAAAAAAAAAAAAAAAATCACTAAGACCCGCAATAGGCAAAATGCATGAGGAAGAAGAAATTTAAACGATTAACAAATGTGAAACCCTTCAGTAATCAAATACAAATCTAAAAAAGATTATTTTTTACCTATCGAACAAGCAAGATTTTCAATCTAAAAGATTTCAATCTAAGAGATAAAATACGTAATGTAAAAAATTATTTTAGAGATGTCAGTATGAACAAGGAATTTATCTTTCCATAAAATACATATTCCATAGCCCATTTTTGCCAGCGGGGCTACAGAATATGTATTTTATGGAAAAAGCAATAAGTGCCCATAGAACTCTGTGAAGTAAAGAATTAACCTTATCCAAAGAGAGATCTGGCCTTTATCCTTGGCGATAAAGTGAGAGGAACTTTAGGCACCTGGAATGCCCTGCCAGACAGGTGTATCTTTATTTATCGGAGGGCTTTACGACAGTCTAACAATGTGAATTATGGTGGGGGCTCTGGGACGAGACATGGTATCACTTCTGAAATCCAGAGATAAATGGAGACTAAAGACATTAGTCAGATAACCAGGAAGGGCTAGAGGCTAAAGGTCAGCTCTAAGGACATTAGGTAATGGAACTCCAATAAAATCTCTGGACACCAAAGACTCAGGTAAGCGTCCCTAGTTAGCAATACTCAGTGTACTGTCACATATCCTGGCGAATAGATTAATACTACCTGTGGTTCAATGGAAGAAAATTATCAGAAGTTATGCATCTGGAAACTTTCCAGACTCTATGTGGACCTTCCTCCCCTTTGACTGCTTTTAATTTTAATTTGTATCCTTTTGCTGTAATAAAATTGTAATTGTCATGTATAGCACTTTCCTAATTTCTGTGAGATGTCCTAGTAAATTCTTGAACCTGAAGGTGGTGTTGGGGACATCGAAGCTTGTAGTCAGTTGATCTGAAGTGATGGTAGCCCTGGGCACCACCAAACTGGTGGCTGGTATCCAAAGGACAGTGGTCTTGTGGGTACTGTTCTAACTCTAGACTTGATTAAAATCATTGCACACTCACATTGTGGTTTCTAAAAGAATCCTTTGGACAAGTGGCTGACTCTGAAAGTCTAAAGTAGAAAAGGTCCCAATCACATAAGGCTAGAACATCTTAATGTGCTGCAAAGCGAAAAAGATGTCAAAGACTAATGAGACCATGTCAAAAGGGCAAAGAAATTAATTGTGGGGGCTTCCACTGACTAACATGGGAGAGTCTGACTATCAAAAGAATGATTACAAATAGTTAAATGGTATAAAATCCATAAAAATTTATATATTCATTATGACATCAAAAAAAGGGAAGAGAAACCCAGCAAGGGCAGCAACCTATTATAAAAACTGAAAATAAAAAAGTTAAGCACTTATCCTCTCTTTGCTATATGAACAATACTTCAGGATAACCAATATTTGATGAAAGAATGTCCTCTTTTATAGAAAAAATCCAGCTAATACTACAGACCAAATATAGATGATGACCATTTTGTAATGAAATAATGTATCTAGACAATAGATGTTGAAATAATCAGAAGAAATCTGACAGATGAATTAGACTGACAAACACATTAATGATTTGTCACTCTGCTCTTGACACAAATGGAAGTATAAAGCCCATCTAAAGAGGGTTCTTGACCCCTATCCTGCAAAAAAAAAAACCTGAACTTATTTTTAATCAAGCCTCTACATCTACCTACACTTACCGATTTATAAGTACTATGGGCTATAGAGAAAAAACATAAACAATATTCTAAGAAAACAATCAGCTAAAATGCAAAAATGAGCATTCTACAAAACAATGACCTAGTTTAATAAATGGCTTCAGAAAGAACAGGGAGGGAGAATTCTATTAAAGGAGATGTAAGAAAAATAATAACCAGATGTAATGTATGACTTGTTTGACTCCTGACTCAAACAAAATACTGTAAAAGAGACATTTTTGAAATAAATGTGGAAATCTAAATATGGACTAGGTATTAGATTCTACTGAAGAATTACTATTCTCTTTTTTGGACAATAATGATATTTAGTTATGAAATAATGAATTCTAAAAATGAATGTGCAAAATGATATTTGAGATTTTTTAAAACAGTCTTACAAATACAAATGGAGGGAAGAAAGAAGGGGTTAGTTGGACAGATAAGATCAGCAAAATACTGGTACTGCCCATGGGATAGATCGAGTTTACTACTACTTTTGTATGTTTTCAAGTTTCCATAATAAGATATTACAAAAATTATCACAATAATTTTAATCATCATATTCAATATGGTTATAATATAGGCTGGAATCTACTCTACTTTCTGGAAAGCAACTGCTGTTCATGGTGTAGGTTCTATAAAAGCGAAAGTTTTATAAACACACACTGACTGTCTTAAAGACACAATAAGAAAAGAATATTAATTTTTGTGTAAGCAAAAAACCCAGGTCAGATTCTAACCAAAAGTATGGTATATAAAATTAATTAAATGCTCTAACTGGCTGTCAAGGATCTTCCCTAAGCACTAAGGCCCACACTTCAAATTTCAACTAATCGAATAATTGTAATTAGAACATAAATAAATGGCCCGCTATACTTTTTTCCCATGTGCCAAATGCCCTACATTCCTCCAAACTGTACTGTAAATGGCTAGAAAAACTTGGTCATGTCTTATACCTCTCTCCACCACAGTACGTAACACCAAACCACTACAGTACCTAACGCACTACCTAAACATTGGACGATCAATAGATGAAGCCAAGGCCATGATAAAAACTAGAACAAGAACCAAAACTGAAAATCGGGGCTGGGAGGGAGAATCAAAGAGAATTCACAGGAATACTGTCTCTATTTACAAGATGTATGGTTTATTTACATATTCTTATATGCCTGCTATCAAAATATGACTTATCAATGCTGAATTCCCTTTTTCATATGGAATTGTTAAAACATTAAACAAAAAGGGACTTTAGTACCAAGCACATATTTGGTCATCCTGAAATTTAAAAATCCTTACACAGAAGTAAAAGAAACCTAAATTTTATCCCTACCTTAACATCTTTATTTCTGCGACCCTGAGAGCCAGTTACTTAATTTCTCTGAATCTGTTTCTTCATCTGAAAATTCAAAGGGGTACACTGACTGATTCCTCCAAGCTTCTATAAAATGCTACATAGTTACATTACACATTAAACCCAGTTTTAACTTATTTCACGTGCTAGTCACCAATGATTAAAAGAAAGAAAAAGCACGTGCTATCTGCCTTCAAGGAGCTTAATCACATAAATGAACATTACAATATAATATTACATGCTACAGAGAGGTGTGCAAAAGTTATACTGAAAAGGAATGGGCAAGACTTGAAGAACGATGTCTTCATATAAAGGAGGTAGCATTCAAAAAAAAAAAGAATACGTAAAAGCGAGTTCAGCTAGAAAATCCATTATTTACCCTCCTTGATCACATTTATTAAAACTTAAGGGGATAAGCTTAGCAAATCACTTATTTGCATTAAGAAATGAATCATTTAAAAGAGCTAATCCTTTTCTTAACTTATAAAAGCTGGGATTGCTCATTATGTACATTTTCCCTTAACTTATATAAAATCTTTTAAATTTTGTAAGTGAGTTGAATTTAAAGGATCTAGAATTAAAGTTATTACATTCGATTGTAAAGTAACAGCATAGAAGTCAATTGCTGTTGAAGGAATTATAAATTAACTTTATATGACATAAAATACAATCTTAGTGCATAATACAGTATTTATTACTTTTCACCAAATAGTAAAAGTTTTCTAAAATTTGGCATAATGCTCACTTTATATATAAACTTTTCTGACTTTCTACAAAATGAAATTATACATAATGTTACACAGGTTAACACAAACCAATTCTAATTAAAATCAATGTTAGTAACTCAACAATGGACAAAAGATTTTCTTATATTATGTGGCCCTTTGCCTAAACTGTCTTTAGTTTCTGTCCATTGAGACAATAATTATTAAGTACCTATACTACATACACATGTGCGTATACATATACATGCACGTATGTGTATATATGTGTGTATGTATATATATGTGTATATATGTGTGTATGTATATATATATATATATATATATATGGGGGAGGGAAGGAGGGATGCACACAGGCATGCACTGAGACTGTAAGAAAGAACATTTATAAAGTGTGTTAAACATACTATAACAGTAATTAAAACTGGGATTCTTGCCCATTCATAGACACTTAAATTTGCAACAGAACAGATTTAAACATATCTTTATATGCAAACAGAAATACAGTAACAGAATTTCAATTTGAGAGAAAAGATAAATTGTTCAAGGAACAATATTAGGACAAATGAATTCGATTTTTTACCTTTCAGATTACCACTAATGATTAAAATGAATAAACAGTGTTGACAAAATATTAGCACACTGACACAAGAAACTAAACTGGTATAACTTTTAAGATTTAATCTGGCAATATGTACCAAACTTTAAAATGTGTAAACTAACAATTCTACCTCTGGAAGTGTACTGGAAGTGACTAATAATCAGACAAGTGTACAAAGCTATACATCCAAAGATTTGCATTACACCATTAATTTTAACAACGAAAAATTAGAAAACTATCAATAGGGGTAAAATAAATTATGGTGCAACTATATAATGTGGTATCATTTAGACATTTAAAAATGTTTGTTAGATCTATATATACTGATTAGGGACATATTCAGTTAGAAAATCAAATTATGGAATATATTTTGTAATTCTGTTTGAGGATTTCTTTTTTTTATTTTATTAGCTAATACTCAGGCATGTATATGCATATACAAGCATCAAACTTCAACACCAATTTTTTTAAATAAATAATTGCACTTTAATGGCAAAGTAATAATTTATAGACAGATATAAGGTACACATTTGCAAAAAACATATATGCAAGCTGGTTTTACAAGTTAGAGGAACAGTAAACCAATAGAAAATACATCACCCAGTCCACTGACGCCAAGTACTTATTGTTGGGGCTTTACAAAGACTACAAAACTTTTCAGATGATTTATTTCACTGCCTCTGCCTATTTTCATGATATGTTACATCGAAAACGTACAAAATATAAAATGTATACAGATAAATGTTTCATAAACTAGTTTAAGTTGTAAACTAGGTGGACCTACTTGGATGTATTCCAGGAATTTGTTTATGATCATGTTTGGACTGTTTCTCAAAATGGAGGGGAAAAATTAGCAATTTTCTTAGATCACATATTATACAAGGGCAACCAGTTATTCATCCAGCTGTATGTACTGATGTTTTACAACAGGTTTGATCCATGTTTGAGGCTTCAAAGTTAGGGTAACAATTCAATGTGCCTAAATTCAGTTCAGATTTCCCTTAGGGCAATAGCACCGTGTGGAACCTACAGACTTAGTGATACTCTGAAAACTGCACAGATGTCTTGTATTGTTTTTGTTTTAGAGCAACACCAATCTTTTTAGTAACATCTCGGATGAGGGACTTTTACTTTCTCTGGTCTCCTTAAAAAATCACATTTATAGTCGTGTGAGGGGCGGGGGCACCGGGGGGTGGGGATACATTTCCATTTTGAAAAAGAAAAAACCCTGACATTTCTATGCATTACAAAGAAATAAAGAACCTGAATATGATGCCGTAGAAGAACTGGTCCAACTAAGAGAGCAAGACAATAATCTCCAACTGCTGTCCCCATTCTAGCCCCCAATCTGACTTCCCAGAGAAGACCTGCTCTCCACTCTACATGCCTCCCCTAGATATTCATATTTAGTTCCCCAACTGTTATCTTTATGTAGACATAAAATGGAAAAAAAGAAAAACTGTGATAAGAACATGAGATTCGGGATCTGAAGACCTATATTCAAGTCTTGTCCCCACTACTGACTATGTGACCCTGACTGACCTCATATAACAAATTATTTTGAAAACAAAAAGGAAAGAAACTACCTACTTCACAGGGTTGTTGTGAGAAAGTAAAGAATCCATATACACATATATGGAAGGGCTATGCAAATGAAAGTGCAATACAAACATCAATCACTGTTACTAACCCAGATCTCTGTCCTAAGTTCAGGACTACCACTTAGCTGATGGTAAATAGGTCCATTTAGAAATCATACTGTTATTTCAAACCCAACATGTCCAAATTTCAATTCAGTGCTTTTCCTTTAAAACTATTCCCTAACTCTTTTTGTCAACAAAGCCTATCATTCCCTTGTTACTTAAAACTTGTTATTTCTATCTAAATCCTATCTATTTTTTCCTTTATACTCCAACTCATTTTCTGATGTCATAACTCTTATTTTAGAGCCTGAAAACTCTTCTCACTGCCTTTAAGTCTCCATTCTGCTTCAACTCTTCCTGAACACTCCTACAAGTTACAATCACGGTACTCAGGCTTCTTCCTTCCTGGGATCTTCCCTAGAGCCCCACTGTCGCCTATAGCAGGCCACTAACCAATGGCCCACTATGCTCTGCCGTTGTTTCTTTGCAGCTACCTCTCCTGACCACCATGTAGTACTGTGTTCAGTACCCAGACAGTTTCACTTAATTTCATTATCTGCCTGTCCCTTTATGCATGTAAATTTGCCAACTCTGGTATAAAGCTAGAGTAGAATTAAAATGGCAGACTTTGAGACAAAATTTACCTGTATTCTAATCCCATCTTTCCCACTGAGGCTCAGGTAACTTTTACACATCATTTCACCATCTATAAACTGAAATGTTAACTTATACAGAGTGGATAAGAGGGATAAAAATAATGTATTTCAGATTCCTTTACGATGCAAGGAATATAATAAAAGTTTTAAAAATGGTGGCAATTATAACTTTAACATTCAAGGACTTTATAATTAACCCAGTTTATTTTTCCAGAAGTATCTCCATCCACTCCCTTAATCAAAATCTATACTCTCACTTCACACAGTCCTGTCAAATAAAATTCTCCCCATTTCTGCTTATCTGAATTTTATTTATCTGAGTATGGTCCAAAAGCATGGTCCTATTAGCACTTTTGAGAAGTCTTCCCTAATCACAGGTGGCCTACAGTAGTCTTTCCTCCTCCTCTGAACTTATAGAGCTCTTAAGTAGCTACATACAGTAATATCAATTATTTTATGTGGATGGAAAAAAAACTAAGATCATGGAAGGACATTTGTTCTTCCTAGATCCTGCTGAGACAGTCAGCTATAAATATGGAGGAAAGGGGATGTTTTTTAAAAATAGTAATTCCAATGCATTTATTCCCAGACATATAGGGGTTATGACTGGACTTTCAAGTCCATAAGGAAAAGAAAGAGAAAGCATCTCCTATGATCATAAAACACACCATCTATCCGATTTATCAAGTGAAGATTAATTTACAATTCTCTTTGTGAGATTATCACCATAATGATTAGGTCAATCATTCCAGCCAGTCTAATCTAGTCAACATTTAGAATTAGCTTCCTTATATGGGAGAACAAAAGGGAAAATCACAGATGACAATTTCTGATCTCCAAAACTGAACACATTCAGTCATAGTCAGAATCAGAGAAGGTCAGCCATCTTTCTCACATTCCCCAAAAGAGAACCTTTCCATACAGGTTCAGAGCCTCCTAAATGAATGCGTTGTTAAAACTAAACAAGTAACTTCATGTAAGAACAGCACCACAAGAATGGAGATAGCAGGAATACTTTTAAAAGTCTGGAGTAAGTCAGGTTTTTTCCCCTACATATTCTGGAAGTACATGTGTATATACAGATAGTTTTACAAAAGTGAAATAATATGTGCATACTGCTATGCAACTTGTTTGAGCTTAATATATACTAAGGGAATTTTTTCATATTGATACATATAAATGTATTACACATTTTGATATCTGCTATTCATAAAAATTATGTAAAATGCTTGAAAAGATCATTTGTATTTGGACGTATTAGTAAATAAACAGTTTAAAAGTTGTTCCATTTGAGAATACCATTAGAATTTGTCATTTTGAATGTCCCATTAATAAAATCTAAATTCATTTTGTAAGTATTACTGCATTTTAAAATATTTTTTCATATACGTCCTATCATTTGAATGGAAACTCAAAAGAACCATTAAAATGATTTTAAATCAAGTCTACTAAAAAGTAGCTCTCCCACCTCCAAAGTATACCAAGTATGGAAGCTACAGCCATTTTCCTGTATTACTGTCACCAGATGAGATATGACACCCAGAGCTGTGCATGATATATATTTTTTTAATGGAGAGTAATATTAGGTTGTGACTCACTTAAAATGTGAATTTTTTTTTATTCTTAATATGTAACTACATAGCAAAAATATTCTAGCTCTGTTGTATTTTAGGATACTAAGAAATGAAACCACAATTATCTATGTAGCTAATGTTGAATTAGCTTCATTTTATTAAGCCAAGACTATATTATGCAAACACATAGCAATATCAAAAGAGGATGTGTATATCTGGAATTTGCACAATAAGAATTTACACTCTAATGGCTAAAATAGCCATGGAAACAATAACAATATGGTACTAATTTGACTATTTCAACAGATATTCTGGATAATTACTAACTGATTATTATGTGTGGAATATCTACAAGCTGATAAAACGAAAATTCAAAAGAAAACAAAATCATAGGGGTGGAGGGAAGTCATTCCATAAGCCTCAGGGAACTCACTAAAACAGCTGTGAAACCAGAATCTAACCAATAAAAGAAAAGGTGCTTATAGGTACTCAAATACTGTACCTGCAAAAAGTAAATTAACAAAACCTTAACTTTATTGAGAGATGGAAAGAAGAGTAACCCTCTGAAGGCTCTGGACAACAGAGGTCCAGTTCACAGGTAAATTAGATTTATTATGTTCACAATAAATGAAAGAATCAGAGAAGTGATAACGTATATACTTTATTTATGACAGTAAGTACAAAATCTTCAAACTAGCACTCCACAATCTGCTTCTCTAGCATTATATCTCTATTTCAGCTTCTCCAAACAGTCTGCATTTGTAAATTATCTTTAAAATTTCCAATGGTTCACTATTTCCTACAACCTTATATACAAAGCTTACATATAAATTTCCATTGTTTATGTTGCCAGAGCTAAAACTGTGTTGCAGGAGTTTAACATTTCCGGCCTTGCTGGGTTTACTGGGTTACGTGTATCTCTGCACATGCAGGGTTAGCGTACATTACAGTTTCCTATGATCCCCCAAAAAAACGATTTGTAGAGCCGTCACTACCACTGCATTCTCTTACTACTTTCCTCCTTATCTGCGCCAATCCATCCTCAGTACTTAGTAACCTTTGAGTATGCCAAGTATCTCAGAGCCTTTGCACTTTCTACTCCTGCTGCCAAGAATGTTCTTTCCTCAGATAGTCCACAACTAGCTTCCTCACTTTTCTTTGGTCTTCACCCAAAAGTTATTAACCAGTGAGATCTTCCCTGGCCACTTTATCTAAAGTTTCAGCCTTCCAATCCTAAGTTCATCTCCTCCCTTTTCTGCTTTATTTTTTCCTTCTGAGCCGGTATGTACTACTCCATGTTTTTCTTAAACGAATACAGGGATTTGGTTTGGTCTGTTCACAGCCCAGCATTTCTAAAGCAATGCCTGGGACATAATGGGTACATGATAAAGACCTATCAAAACTTGAGGTGGCTGGGACACTTTTTTTTTTTTTTTTTTAAATAGAACTGCAGTGACTTATCCATGTTGGATCATGCTTTTTCTTCTCCTGGAAATAACCTCCTACACTTTATAAAAGCCCAAATCTCGTCAATAAATTTCCTTAAATTTCCAATAATGCTCATATCATAATTAATCCAGTTTTCTTTTATAAGGTGAGAATAATTTCATACACATTTTTATAGTCCTCATAGTAACTGGTTCAATGGTGTCTCTGTAGTAAGTAAAATAAATGTAGGAATGAATGTGTGTAGAAAGGGATTGGTATATTTTCACTTGAGTTTCTTGAGCCAGTATTTTCTATACTACACAAAAAAAGCTTAACTAGGGTTAGAGAATAATAGCATTACCTTAATGAGAAAATTTTACTAGCCATTCCTTTTTTAAAAAAACATTCATAAGTTATATACATTTGCAGAGTAAAGCATATAGCAGGTGCTCAAACATTCACTGAATGCATGAAATTTTGATGACAATCTAAAAATTAGAGCCAAATAAAAGCTTCTCTCAAGCTTACATAATAAAAATTCAGGTTCAAAAAAATGGCTTTCAAGAACGAAGGTCTTGTGTCCTCTGCTCTTTCATACTTTATGAATTTGATTTGCTAAAAGTCAATGTGCCATGCACTCTGACTTTGTATTTGTCAGCAAGGGCCAGAAAAATTTTCTCAAAGACAACAGGACTGCTTCGCTGTTTTCTCTGTCATTCAATAAAACCATATGAGAATTAGGCCAATAACTAATCATAACTTTGGCTAACATAAAAGACTGAAAATAAACTAAATAGAATTACTTTTAAAAAGTGGTCTAAGTCCATATACAATTTCCATCAACAGATATTTACCAACGTAAACATTTATGAACATAAAGTATCCCTTTTATAAAACTCTAGGTTTTAGAATGCAATGGAAACACTAAAATAAAAACATGATAGGACTACTACTGAGAGAATATGTTCATTTAGGCCATATTGTTACATTAAATACAGAAAGCAAAAATATCTTCAGAACCTTAGCAATACTCTACTTATAGAGCAAATAATCCCCCCAAAATTACATCAACCACCTTCCTCAGTGGTCCTTCGGTGTCTGATAGTAATATCAGAATTGGAAGAGCCCTCTATGTATCAAACACATAAATATCAGTTTTTTGACTAACCCAGATTTGTCTATTTAAAAGTGCTCTCCTCCTAGGTGACTAACCTTCCAACCCTTTGGATAAACCATACAAGCACCATCAACACACAAAAAACTAGAAACTATAAAGTGGTTAGCAAGATAGGCACATTTTCATATAACCCAAATCACTGCTCTGTGCACAGAAGACCTGAGGTGAACATTCCTATCTAGCTTAATGTCTTGTAGTAACGTGACTCTTTATCAACAGTAAGCACATTAGTCTTCCTTGGCACCCAGGCCCACAACACTTCGTGGTATGACTACACTTTAAAGAGTCATAATGATAAAGACTAGATCATGAAACTGTAAACAATAAACAGCACATCCACCAAGCGGTGGAAGAAACTATAAAGATATTCCCCGAGAAGCTGCCATTTTTCCTGTTGTTCTCCTGTTTCTACCAAAGAAGTTGTGAAATCCGCACACACACCCCATCCTGAATCTATCAGTGGGGCGCGCAGAGGCTGAGTCATTCCTAGGAGTAACTTTATACTGATCCTCGCACTCCAGGGTCGGGACAAGACATCTCCCGGTTCCTCCCACTGTACGCTTCAATCGGTCTCGGCCCAATTCCACTCTCCGGTTTCTCAAGTCAAAGACACCATTAGGGCTGAGCCTGGCAGTGGTTAACGAGTAAGGATGCGTCCCCGTAGGTTCGGGCGTCTCTCCCCCTCGACCACTCCTGCAAGTCAGCTGGGGGCTGGCCAGGGACGCGACAGGGAGGCACCCTGGAGGCCCCATCCGAGGAAGCAACAGACAGGCCCTGACAGAGTGAGTCCACCCTACACCTCCCACAGGCCTGTGGTGCTTCGACTCGAGCCGTGTGTCTCCACAAGGGCTGTAGTATTAGGGAGGCGACTGCAAGGCGACACCTGCCGAGGCCGGACGCACTGGGCCCGCGGGCGCACACACTAGCGGGCGGCGCTGTGGTCGGACCCGGACCCCGACGCCCCCGACCCAATGTGCTGGGGCTCGCCGCGCGGCCGCGGTGCCAGATGGGAGAAGGGGACACAGGCGGCGACAACACTTACCTGGCAGCACCTCCTTCTCCGTCGGGGGCGGCAGCAGAGCCGGCGACCCCTGGCACCATCTTCCGCCGCCGCCTCCTCGTCGGCGGCAGCTACCAACCGCTCATCCGGCACCACCAACCGACACAACCGCCGGTGTCCTGGTGCCTGCCGCGGCCCCGAACTCCAGACGGCAGGGAGGGGTCCGGGCGGAGAAGGGACGTTGTCAGGCCCCTCGGCTCTGGGTCGGGGACCGGGGGAAAGAAGGCCACGGCCCGTCAGAGCCGAGGGGCCGGGACGACAGGAGAACCCCGAGGCAGCACCGAGAGGTCGGCAGGGCAGCGGACACGGCCGCGGCTTGGTTTGTTATTGTCGACTCCGTCCCTTCCTCCGCGGAGCATGCCGGGAATCTGCGGGCGGGGGAGGGGCGCGCCCCGTAACCCGGGCCGCGCAGAGAGGCGGAGCGCAGGTCCGGAAGTCGACGGGCTGCCGGGAAGGCGGACCCTCAGCCGCCAGTCGCTGCCGGCCGGCCTGCCACTTGGCTGTCCTCCCCTGACCCGGGGAGACTCTGCTGTGGCCGCCTGTTTCGGTGCTAGCCGCCGTCCGGGCGCGTACTACCGCAAGGTGAGCTTGACCTTCCTCGCTATAGCGAGTTGGCCTGAGCTAGGCCGACCCTGCGGAATTTTAGATTAGCCCCAGTTGAAAAAGCTCGTTTCCCACAGTCTGTCGGGGAGTAGCCGGACTAGCCGGAGATCCGGAGTCCTTGTCGCCAGCCCCCGGGTCAGCCCGCAGGCCGGGGCAAGATCTGTAAGAGGATGAGGTACCGGGAGGGCTGTGCGCCGGCCAGGACTGCCACCTCCACCCCACCTCCCACCGTATCCGCGACCGACCGTCGGACTGCCAGCGAATGACAAGTGTCTGGTAACTCTGCCTGTGTGGGGGGCACAGTTTTTCTCAGACCATGTAAGGCAAAGAAAACATCCAAAAGAGAAGACAGCTAACGCTAGGTCGATTGCAATGAAGATGAAAGCGCTAAGCCACGACTACCTGTTTTCGGCTTTAAAAATACTGAGTTCTCTAATGAGTTAGCAAGAATACTATAATGGATGGGAAGCAGTTTCAGGAGAACCTTAATTTTGTGAAGATGCTCATTCAATAACTGGAAACCACAGGCTTGAGTATTAAAATCTGAGAAGTTACACGTAAAAAGAATTGTATAATATTTTAAATTCTTGTTAGATCCAGAAATATCTGGTATGAGTAAAAGCTTAGTCATCAGAAGGCTTTTGAGTTGTTTGCATAAAAATGAGTATTGTCACTCTTCAATGGCACCAAGTACTATTAGGAAGTAGTTCGCAGTCCTTCATTTGTCATAGTGGAAACTGATAAAAATGATTGAACCAACTGGTAAACGTGAGGGATTTTCAGTTTTCATCACACTAACCTGGATTCTGAAAGTTGTTCGAGAAGGGCTTATTATTTTTACCACTTTGTTTTTTATTTTACACTCCTGTGTATCCCAGAGTGATCTGGTCTTTGGGAAGTCATTTTACTTTTTTTTTTTAAGCTGGAGTTCTATTATTTCACCCCAGCAAGATACAGCAGAAAAGTGAAAATTAAGAGACTAAAATGTTACTATGCCTTGAGGGACAGAACAGTAATCAGTACACAGAAAAAAACGCAGTAGGAAGGGATTTGGCCAGAAAATTGGTAAGCCAAATACAGCCATAATAGGCCTCTAAAGAATATATTGGTGCTTGACTATCCTCTTAGTTGTCAATGGCATTCATCGTTACAGATACAACTGAAAACATCACTAGATTATGCCAGTGGTAATGTATTAAATAATAAAATGTTTTAAAGTTACTTGTCTCTCTGACTTCTTTCTTGGGAAAAACAAAATTAATCCAGTCCTAAATGAATGCATTATGTGACCCTTCTCTTAGTCATAAACTGGAAGAAATGACCAGAAGTGATTGGTTCGTACTTTAAAGGTTTACACCTCCAGAGTATAAATGTTAAGAGTTTATATGCTTCTCATGTTCTTTCCTAGTGATAAGTGAAAATGAATTAACATTAATTCTTTTACATATATATATATATGCAGGTATCTAGAGGAAATAACTATTACAGGTTACTAAAACTACAGGTGCCCACAATAAGTCTCAACAGTGACGTTTGCCATCAAACAAGGGTATTGAAAAACATCTGTACCCTCTCAATAAATAAAAACAAGAACAAAAAACCCTCATGCAACATTACTTCTCAACCAAGCTTCTAGTTAAGAAGTCCTCAATCCACTGTCTCATTTTTACTTACTGTGCTTTTCTCACTAAAATTGCAGATTAATAGGGCCCTCCAAATTATTGTGTTAAATAGACAATGCTGAGACTTTTTTTGAACTTTAAAAAGCATTTGTCATTTTAAATTATTTAATCTTTTTACCTCCCCCTTCCCTTTTGTAGTGTTTGTCTTGGTCCTGAAATCTGACCTTTCATTTGTCCTCTTCCAAATTCAGATAACTATAACAATGTAAATGATGCAAATATAAGATGCTACAGGAGAGGAGACAAGGGACCTAGTCTCGTTCTCATCACATTATTATTTTTGTAATTTAATGAACTTTTAGTTTCTTTGATAGATTTATAGTGTAGGCAAAAGAAAGTTATTCTCTTTAGGAGTATGTAGGGATTATACAGTTTACTGCTAAACACCCTAAGTATTTCAAGTTAGTTTCAACATTTGAAATCTGATTTTCCTTCAGGTCTCAACTTCAGTCTCACTTTCTCAGGGAATCCTTCCCAGACATACCCATGGTTCCCCTAGATTCTTAATGTTATGTCTTTAAGTATCTGTCTAACCAGCTGAAATGTAAGTTATTTTTTCATAGAGGAACTGTTTTCCCAGTATCAGATACACAGTAGCGTACACCCAAACATTTGTTGACTGCCCTATGCCTTTTTCAGGCCCTCAGTTTTTGACTCGACTCACCTCCCAAGTAGTTTCTTACTCCATCCAAGATCAATCTGATCATGACTCTTCTTTGCCTAACAATCTCCTCTGGTCTCGTATATTAGATGCAATTTAAAGTTCTTAACATAGCATAAGACTATTTAATACCAACCATTTCTCCAGCTATATCTCCCTGCACTTTTCCTTATTACATGTGTCTTATATGAGTTTCTTCATCAAGTCATGTTCTTCCCCTCTTGTTCACCTTTTAAAGTGATCCTTTAAAACAGATCTTGGATATTGGCCAGCTTCTACCTGCTAAACAATATAGTGATTGCTCATCCTTCTACTCCCTGTGCTCCATGTCACACAATTATAAATTTTTGTCTCCCCTCTTTTTGAATCCCTTAAGATAAGGAACTGTGAATTATTCATTTTTAAGTTCCTAGAACTTTATAGAAAGCTTGTCACATAGTTAGCAATTTAAATATTTGAAGGTTAACTAGGTAAGTTACTGTGGAAAATTCTTGCCCTCAAGTATCTCAAAAGTTCGTACAGGGGGGCCATTGAAAAATTATTGTAATGACAAGTTTATATGACAGTTGTCTCTTGATATCCTTGGGGAAATGAGTATCAGCCACCCCTTACTCCCATGCCTGCCACAGACACCAATATCTGCAGATGCTCAAGTCCTTATGAAAGATAAGAACTTAATATGAAAAATGTTATATAAAATGGTGCATTTGCACATAACCTTTGTACATCCTCATACATACTTTAAATCATCTGTAGATTACTTATGATACCTAATACAATGTAAATGCTATGTAAAACGTTGTTATACTGTATTATTTAAGGAATAATAACAAAAGAAAGTGTAAGTATTCGGTATAGGTATAAATGCAACTATCATAGGCCTAACTACATAGTATATGTCAGCAACAAATAACTTATTTTCTAGCTGTGGTTGGTTGAATGCAGATGTATAATCACAGATATGGGAGCTAACAGTACATAAGGATATTGAAAAGATTATAGTACACAGTTTTGTTTACTGCCTGATTTCAGATTTCATATATGTATTAGATATTTCTCAAACAACTTAGTGTTATTACCCTAATTTTCTTTTAGGTTATGTTCAAACAACCAGCAACCATGATTGATATAATTTGACTTTATTAAAAATATGAAACAATTTTTTATTTTTAAAGGTTAACCCCTTTTCTAAAGTTTTGGACTTTGTTTTTAAGATCATAGCTAATTTGGTGTGTAAACATGGTCATATACTACTGAGAGGCTTCTGCCACTATGATTATTAAGTTAATGTTTTCAGTAGTATTTACAGACCTTAAAGCTGCCCTACTCAGTTGAACTGTTGGTACTCACACATTATTAATGATAATGGTAGTTAACTTACAAGTGACTGTCTTCAAAGCTAGTGATGTGCTTAATGAGCTTGTGAGTAATGCTGTCTCTAATTCTGCAACATGTACAAGAAAATACTTCTAAAATGCTTAATTTTCAAACAGTTTTAAACCAATAGATTGAGACAAAACATTTTTCATGTTAAGTTCTTATCTTTCAATATTTAGAAGAAAAGCTCAGCAAAATATCTAAAAGTGGAGCTGGAATGTCAGCAGAAATTTACAGCCCTACAGATACAGATATGAATTGGGGTCAAACACCAAGTGGTACTTAGACTTCGGGAGCTTCTTTGTGACCTGTATTAAGAAATATATTTTAACACTAACATGGTACACACATACAGGGCACTGTATCAATGAAACCATGTTTTATGTAAAAGAACTTATACTGCTTGTGATATACTCTGATCTTTTTCTATTCTGTTCTATTTTTTCCAATGATAATCTTCACTAAATTGATTTTATCATGCTCTAATGGCTTGAAAGACATTCAATTCAATGACTTAGGTCCCAAACCTTGAGATTCTTTGCTCCTAGTTTTTCTATCAGCGGTTTCCTATTTTGGCTGTATACCTTAACAGTGAAGTCTATGGTTGTTTATTTTTAAAAAGCATAACCTAACTGAAGCCCATGAAATACTTGTGAGTGTGTCTTAAATGCCAAACATGGACTTTACAATAATAAACCTATTTGTTTTAATATCCCTATTAATTTGCAAAGACAGATAATAACAAAGATGTAGAAAAATTGGAACTCTAATAAATTGCTGGTAGGGTTTTCAAATGTGCAGCCACTTGGGAACAGATTGGTCGTTCCTCAAAAGATTAAACAGACTTATCTATCACATAGCCCATTAATTTCACTCCTAGAGAAATAAGACGTGTCCACACAAAAATTTGTACACATAGGTTCATACTGCATCATTTTTAACAGCTAAAAACTGGAAACAATCCTAATGTCCATCAACTGATCAATGGATAACCAAAAATGTGGCATAGTCATATAATATATGTAATCCAAAAATTTCAACTCCTCATTTAGTAAACTGAATTACTATATGACCCAGCAATTCCACTCCTAGGTTCCATTCCAAGAGAATTAAAAACCTGTGTTTACACAAAAATGAGATCATAAATGTTCACAGCAGCATTCTTAATATTCAAAAAAAAAAAAAAAAAAAAGGGAAAGATCCAAATCCGTGCAATAAATAGATTAAATGGCAGTGGAAAGGAAAGAGGTACTGGACACATCCTACAACATGTATGAAACTTGGAAACATACTAAGTGAAAGAAGCTAGTCTTATAAAGCCGCATACTCTGATTCTGCTTATATAAAATGGAATAGACGAATTCCTAGGCAGAAAGCAGATTAGTCGTCAGGAGCTGGGAAAGGGTTACTTTCAAATATGATTAAAGTGTTCTGAAATTAGTGATGATGGTTATGCAACATTTTGAATATACTAAAAAGCACTGAATTGTACACTTTAAAATGGTGGATTTGAGGTATGTGAATTGTATTTCGACAAAACAAAATTTTTAAATTCTATTTTAAAAGATCAAGTGAAATTTGTAAAGGAACAGAGAATAGCCAAATAAATCACTTGTTGCTAAGCTATGGTTCATTTAACCATCACCAAGGTGATTTAAAAGTACTTAAAAGTAGAAATCTGATTTAATCTTCACTTGAAGAGCAGTCCTTTAGAAGAAATTAATGGAAATGTAGTGATTAGCCCTGAGTGCAGGCAATAAAGTAGTGCATTATCTATATCATTGTTTAACAACAATAAGAAATATAACTATAATCAATTCACTTTTATTATTACCATGTGCCATCAATATTAAACAATACCAATGAGAAAATGTTCCTCCCCCAAAAAATCTTTTATTAGTCCAAGTCAAGGTTTCTCAATCTGTTGTCATTTTGAGCCAGATAATTTTTTGTTGTGGGAGGCCGATCCTACGCTTCTTAGGATGTTTAACTGCATCCCTGGTCTCTGGCCACTTGATTTCAGTAGTACTCTCTTCTTCACCAGTTATAATAACCAGAAGTGTCTCCAGAAATGCCAAATGTCCTGAGAAGCAAAATCACCAAGGCAGAGAACAACTGAAGTAATTCTAAATAAATGCTGTGGTTCCTATTTTAATAATGTATAAACCTCAATGTGAAAATAAGTATTTTTATTACTTATCTTTTAGTAAGCATTATAGTCTATGGAGAAGTTGATTTGTGTCTCCATCTTCTGTGATACTCTATATATCCTACATTTAAACAGTAGATTCAAAATATATAATGATAGCACCATAATTATAAGAATGCCTAAACCTAAATTGAATAATTTCAGCTCTATCTTTCTATGTGTAGATCATCCTCTAAATCTTGCTTGGTTCTCAATTTGAAAACACTTCTTCATATTTTTACTTTTTCCAAAAAAAAAGTAATGAAAAATACAAGGCTATTACTTTTTAAACTTATTTTTAAAAATTTTGTGGCATAAGTACATATTTGAACACCAATAAAATTATTTTTAATGTCTACAATTCTATCTGGCCTATATTGTTTTTCATTTCATGATTATTAATAAAAATAATTTTCTCATTTAGAGAAAGAAGGTGTTAAAATGATCTATGCTGGGTGCTAGATACGCCGCTGATTTCAGAGGAAGAGAATGGAACTAACAAAATTGAATGAGTGTGTGTGAGGTATCGTACCAGATACTTTGTATGCTTTATGTAATCTCACATAACAAACTGCCATTTCACATGAGGAAACTAAAATTCAGGCTTAATTGAGTTTTTCCTCAAATTCTATTTAAAATTCTAAATAGCATGAATAGATCGTACTGGAAGATTTTTTACTATCTCAATCTTGGACTGATCGTTGCTCTCTCAAAACCAAACAATATAAACACATACTATTTGTATAATATAATTAGTAACTTTTTGAAAATTGGGGTATTTTTGATATAACATATATTAGTTTCAGATGTATATGTACACCATGATTCTGTATTTGTACTCATTGCAAAATGATCGTGATAAGACTAGTTAACATTCATCACACTTACGTAGTTACAAAAAAATTTTTTTCTTTTGATGAAAACTTTTGAGATCTACTCTTAGCAATTTTCAAATGTGCAATGTAGTTTTATTAACTATAATCACCGTATATTATAGTGCTGTTATATTACAGCACCATGACTTATATAACTGGAAAAGTTTGTACCTTTTGACATCCTTCAACTCATTTCTCCCACTCCCTGCCCCTACCTCTGGCAACCACCAATCTATTCTCTGTATATATGAGTTTGGCTTTTTTGTTTTTGTTTGTTTTAGATTTCACATAGGAATGAGATTATGCAGTATTTGTATTTGTCTGATTTATTTCATTTAGCATAATGACCTCGAGGTCAATCCTTGTTGCAAATGTCAAAGTTTCATTCTTTTACATGGCTGAATAATATACCACATTTTCTTTATTTATTCATCAATAGATGGACACTTAGGTTGTGTCCGTATCTTGGCTATTGTAATAACTTTTAAACTTGTGCACATCACTTCTTGGCTTTTTGGCTAAGATCAAGTGTAAACTTGCGCACATTCATTTGTTCTCAATTTATTAAGAATTCCTCTCTAGAACATTAGTATACTTCATGGCAAGACTACTGTCTTGAATTATGAAACCATCAGTATATACATACATTTTAAAAGCAACATTTTTAGACATAAGTACTTACATCTCCAGTAGATGCCTAGTGTGCCATGCATTTAATTAACCGTTATCGAATGAATAATATTTCTTTTGTAGCTTGTATAGCCAACATGAAGTTGGCTCAAAGAAAAATTGTTTAAAAGTGGCTCTCTGAGTAAAGCCTTTGTGCACAATTTTAATTTGAAAGATATAAATAATTAGGAGGTAGAATCATTATAATAAGTACTAGTCTAAAATGCAAGACAGGAGAGAAGCAAGACTAGCATCTTTTAAAATATTCATAAAATATTCTCTAATATCTGTAATTGTAAACTTTTAGAGTGAATTCCATTCCTATGGTAGAAAGCTAAATACCAGGAAGTATATGGCATTTTTCTTTGGGATCAGAAATTTCTAAGTTTAGCCTTAGTAAAATTAATGACGTTAAGCGCTTCCTTGCCCCCACCACAAAGCGCATCATACCATATATTAAACAATGTCCTGTGCCAGAACTTGCATCAGTGAATAGTCAGTGTTATAAAGTTCTTACATGGAAGCTGCCCTTTGTCATGATATGGAAAACAACTGAGGAATCATTATATGAACTTGAACTTTAAATAATCTGCCTGTCCTTTAAGCAACAAAGCAACCTAACCTCTTTTATTTTTAACTAAGTATAGACAGGGTGTGATGGCCCTTAGCCAGCCCGGTGTGTCTCTGCAATTCAAAAGATGACTAATGAGGTACTGTTTACATTTAAAAGTAGAAAAATTATCCTTGATGTATACTGTTTCTTTGACTAACTGGTGATTGAGGCTATTAATGAAAATTATGAAAACTGTGAAAGTACACAGAGTTCAAATGCAGTAAAAGGCTATTTTTCTCCAACCCCTCCAGTTTACCTCTAAGGTCTTGAAATGATGGCAGTGGACTTGGATTTGATTTCTGTGGATATTCAACAACTCTATGTCTTCCCTTAGATACTGTAACTTGTAGTTTGGAATATCAACTACAGGCCCTCAACGTCCATGCCAGATGTCTAGCATGCTTAGCAATGTTTCTTATTACTCAGTGTTTTATTAGTTCATTCATTCACTCAACAAAAATATATGATGAACGAGGCACTGACAAGGATAAAGTGACATAAGAAAAAAACATTGTCCATCAGTAGCATATGGATAAGTACATTGTGGTATATTCTATTCATACAATTGAATACTACCCAGTAATTACCACAAATTTAATGCCTTTTCCATCTTAACTAAGCTCTTATCATGACTATAACTTTTGCATTTTGAGATGTGACAGTAAAACTAGCATGTATTTCTTTTTCCTTCACAATTTCATAGATAGAAAATTCATTCTTAGCATAGATCTTAGCAACCTTTTTTCCTTCCTTATTAAATAGAGAATTATCACCTTTTTACTTAAGGAAAGCACTTTCAGGCTTGTTTTGGGAATTTCTGAATTGTCAGCATCACTATTCTAGTGCTTTGGGCCATTATTAAGTAAAATAAGTGTTATCTGAACACAAGCACTGCTAGTGTCAATCTGATAACTGAGTCAGCTACTGACTAAAGGGTGGGAGTATATGTACAGTGTGGAGACACTGGATAAAGAGAACTCACGTCCCTGGCAGGGTGAAGCACAACTGTATGAGATTTCACAGTTCTCAGAATGGCACGTGATTTAAAATTTGTGAATTGTTTCTGAAATTTTCTATTTAATATTTTCAGACTGTGGTTTACCAAGGGTAACTAAAATCACAGTGAAGCGGTGAATAAAGAGGGACTACTGTACCCACATTGCCAGGGTATTGTGAAATAACAGTTGTAAAGAGTTGAAAACAACATCTGGCATGTAGTAAGTACTCAAGTAAGATTGTCTGCTATTATTTGCTCTAGAAATAGTCTTCCCCTTTCCAACTTTATGCTTTTGCTCAGGCCATTTTTCTGGAATATTTTCTGCTCACTTGCTTGTCAATAGGTTGCCAATATTTTAAAATTATTTTTTCCTGGTCTGCCCAATGCAATGCCATTTATTTTTTTATTTTATTCATTTATTTATTTTTGCCCTCTGAACCTTCATGGAACCACAAACCTCTTATGGTACCTCTACCCTGCCTTTCTGAAGTTATCTGGGTACTTGTCTTATTTATGTATGTGTGTGTGTGTGTGTGTGTGTGTGTGTATCATATCTAGCAAGATTCTTGCTGAAGGCAGGCCAGGGTAATCAGATATCATCTTGTGGATGATAAAGGAGATATATCTCCTGCCAGATTATATGTATAATCTTTTAAGTCATTGCATTTCTTTTAATGCCTTTATAGTATTCCATTACATGGAATATGATCATAGCCATATGGACATAACACCATTTATTTAACAGGTCCATTATGGATAGATATTTAAAATTTTTCAGGTTTGTTCATAGTTTGTTTACAGTTATACAATTATCATGGGAACATCAGGTTTGTTCATACAGTTTACAGTTATACAATTATCATGGGTTTTTTTCTTTCCTTCCCCTTGCTCTGCCTTAAGTCATGAGTAAACTCCCATGCAAAATCTTAAGGTTGTTCAGTAGTCAAAGGTCTTAGGTAGCAAAAAATCATTGCTATGTCTTAGAACACTAGAATGCATAAATATTTTTTCAGTCTCTGTCCTAAGGACCCATTGGTGCTTGACCATATTTGGTCAAATCTCCCTTGATTTGCTCCTTTGTTCTCTTCAATTCGGCCTCTAGACTCTCCCTATTCTTGCTTCTCTTGGAGGAGGTCATCAAGGGCACGTGAATGCGGTTGACCTGAGAGCTGGACAGGGCAATTGGAGGCTCCTCACCCCTCCTCTCCTTGGAATGTATGCTCTACCTATTGTTTCCACAGAGGGAGCTGTTCCAAGGACATAGCCTTGAGAAAGCAAGGTGTTCTCGAGACACCTGGAAAGTATACATGACCAAACCCAGCTAAAACTTCTATGTAAACTCTTAAGATTTGGACGGTGAGTGCTGAGATCTATTTGTTTTACAGCCACCCAAGACAAGCCTTGTAAGTTCCCTTGCTTATTAAATCTGACACCTATAAATCTGGAGTGGTCTGCCTCTTTCTTCAGTCTCTTCCTTCCTGTAAGAGGTCCAGTTTGCAAACCAACAGCTTTTGATGCGGTATATTTCATAGGCCTAGGTTTTAGGAAAATCGTATAATAGTTCATTTTTATTGTCTCTTGCTTGTTTTCATGTTTTTCTATTTCTTAGCCTCCTCTTTTCCTTCTTACCTATTCTTCAATTTCACGCTCATAAGAAAGGAATAAGTGCAATCATATACTTAAGTAAAAATAGTTGCTTTTTTTATGATCTCATATTTTAGTAAGAACTCTGTATTTTAATAAGGATTTTCAGAATCATCTGAAAAGCTAGAGAAAATCTTTTGGGCCGAGGAGTTTTCCTGTAATCCTAACTTAAAAACATAAACCTATTTGCATTTTTCCTTGTCGCTGGGCCATAGCTTTACATACCACCTTACTACACTGTTTCTCCAAGGGCTCCATGCTGCTGTCATCGGGGCATAATATTTTATTGTTCCAGTAGTACCCCCTTATTTGTAGTTTCATTTTTTAGTTTCAGCTACCAGTGAACAACTGTAGTCTGAAAATATCATATAGAAAATTCCAGAAATAAACAATGCAATAAACAAAAAAATTTAAATTGTACACCATTCTGAGTAGCATGATGAAATCTCAAGCCATTCTGTGCCATCAGGCCCTGGACATGAATCATCCCCTTGCCCAGAGTATCCTTGTGTTTACGCTCCCCCTCCTGCATTAGTCACTTAGTAGCTGTCTGGGTTATCAGATCAACTGTCACTGTATTCCAGTGCTTGCATCCAAATCACCCTTATTTTACTTACTAATGGTCCCAGAGCACAAGAATAGTGATGGTGGCAATTCCGATATGCCAAAGAGAAGCCTTAAAGAGCTTCTTTTAAGTGAAAAGATAGGCGTGTATAGGAAAAAACAATATATATATAGGGTCCTGTACTATCTGTGGTTTTAGGCATCCACTGGGGGTCTTGAAACATATCTCCCACAGATAAGGGGGACTACTTTATATATAAGTGATGTACATGGTGTCACTACTGTGCTAGTTGATGGTGAAGCCTTATTAAAAAGGAGAAATTCAGGCTGGGAACACTACATTCTTCATAGTTTTATTCAGTTGGGCTCTTCTGAATCTTCTTCCCAACTTGACTATTGGGCTTCTGTGTTTGTTTCTGCATTGTCCAATTTTAGCGAAAATCCTGCTAAGTTATTTTAAACAGAATCCCTCATCCTTGATATCTGATGACCCTCAATATCTAATCAGGTTCCTCCTCCTCTAGCATCTTCCAGGTGATATCTGCTCACCCTGGTCTGCCTTTAGCAAAAATCTTGCTTGATCAGTTTATTTAGAATCCCCTTAACCCTGATGTTTCCTCTTAGTAATTTTACATCCACTGACACTCCTACCCCCACATTCGCTGGTCACACATCCTCATTCTTCCTTGTATTAAGAGTTGAACTCAATCTCTCTCCCCTAGTGCAAAAGTCCATTGTATAGTCCCTCTGCTTATCACAGTAGTCCCCCTGAATAAAATCTGACCATTCTTTAAGAAGTATCATTTTCTACACATTTTTATTTAACATCTTTCATCTGTTCAACCTAATATATATTAGGCATTGTACTAGCCCCTGTGGATTCAGTGTTGATCAAGGCTCAAACTCTGAGGAGGCAACAGTCTACCCAACATACAATGTGACTTTTTTCTCCTTTTCCTTCCTATATCCTATTTTATATCTCCCACCTTCCCTCCTTTCTTCTTATTTTTTTCCTCCTTTTTTCCTTCTCTCTTTTTCATCCTGCCATGTTCCATGAAGGATTTGAGGTGAAAACTTCGCTCTCATTACAATAGCAAATACACAGTTAAATGTTCTGGTATGCAGTATGAGTTACTTAGATTTGTCTCATATTATTACATAGACAATTTATTTATTTTATTTTATTTATTAAATTAGTCATTCTTGAGAAAACAAGTCTGCATAATTATGGATTTTAAGACATTTGAAAATATCTTTTATGTCTTTTTTGGGTAATGCCTTCCACTACATTGAAGTATAGATATGATTGAATTCCTAAAATAACTTATTTTTCCAATTGATTTAGTAGTTGAGATTTAATAAATTTAGTTTCCAAGTGAAATTTTTGTAAATTTTTAAAATAGTATATACAGATATTAAGTAATACAGTGTGGCTCTTTTATGTGTTTAGGGAACAGAATCTAATTTCCTGTGGAGAAATTGCTATTTACTCCAGGAGTCACTGGGAGTGAATTACTTTTAGATAGAGTTTGCCCACTCCTGCTTGTAGCTATTTCTGTAGATGGTCTTAAAGATGAGAGATGTGAATAGTGACAAGAGAAAATTTCTGAAATACTTAAATTAACTTACAGCAAGCAGGAAGGTGGAAAATGAAAATTAGTAAACAGCCATAAGCCAAAATTAAAGGATTGCTTATATTCTTGAATGTATGTTCAAACTTTGAATCAACTTCCAGGTGGTTATTTTAGTGATTATCTAAAAAGAATTGCTAAACACCAAATGCCATCGCTCCTGCTTATATCTAAACTTGCCAGACTATTGCCCACAACCAATCCAGAAACATCAAATATTTCTTACAGACCATTCACCTATCCCACTTTCCATACTTCACTTTCTCCTACCCCCTTATGAAGAGCCAGTGTAAATTCTTTCAAAATAGCTTACGTCTTTCTTCTCCAAACCCATTGAATAAAAGAATCCCATCAATCCCAGGACAGCAGACATATTTGTCTTCTCCATTAAGGCCTGCTGCTGGTGGTTTAGACTGCATTCTCCAGGACCTGGTCCTTTTTCTGGCTAGCATATAGCTCAATAAACCCTTTCTTTCAGGACAATCTCTGTCTCGAAGATTTTTGTTTAATAGCATACTGCACATTTTAAAAAATAACACCAGGGGTCACTGTAAGCTAGAAAAATTCATACATGGTTAGAAATGAGTTAATGTTAATCACAATTTTGATTTGAATGGTTTGGTGACATCGTTTTAAATCTCTACTTTCATAACAGACCGTATTACCTTTAATCATTTTTAAACTGTCCCATTTTAATTCACCTGAAAAGAAAACTTTTTTTTTTTTAGAAGCGCTGTCACGATAGGCCAACAATGACAAAGTAATATACTTCCAAGATTTTTAGAAATCATTTTTTCCCAGCAAAATTAGGTATGATATCATCATTCTGTAGATAAAGCTGAATGCTTGAATTTGCTGTATGTAGTATAATCTCTCTGCCTAAATTTCCATCTGTTAGGAAGTGACTAGATGAGATGATTTCTAAGATCCTATATAGCTCATAGTTTTGTGATAACTCTTATTAAACTTGAGCCATCTACTGCTTTTAAGTATTCTTATACAAAGGGTCACAGAACTTTTCTCATGTTCCTGGAGGACCATTTTGTTTAGGTATAAGCCTTAGGGAGAAAGGAACTAGACCTAGGAGTATTTAGAGATTTAAATCCACTAAAAAAGAGATAGTTCTGGGATTTATGACCACAGAAGACAAACTTCTCTTTGAAAGGAACCAAATCTCCAAATCTAATGCTTTCCTTTAGATCAGACATTCACACATACCTCAGTCTCAACTTAATTCAATACTAAATAACTCCTTTCCCACTCAACATGAGGTTACCCTCTATTCTCCAGCAGTCTCTCAGCCACACCCAAGACAATCAAGAAAAGCAATGAAATGTTTTTTTCTATAGCAAGGTCTTGAACCAGGAACTTCCTTAGGTTTCTTTCAGCCATGTCTTCAAACTCCTCCAACCTTAACTTTGCTTAAGCCAGTTCTACTTTCTAGGACACTTGCTTTCCATAAATTGATAAATCACTTTCATTTACTTCATTGGTAATATGGCATCCCCTCAGAAAGCCTTTTGCTCCTCCTTTATTATCCTTCCCCAAGAATGAGTTCATGTGTTAAGTGAAAAATTACACAAATTATTGTGTCACTAAGCTGTTCAACCTTACCACTCTCAAATTCATTTTCTTGAATGGTAATCTGGTTATTATACACAGGTATATTTGCATTTCCAGTATATTTTAAATTCCTATGAAAAGCAGCCAAATCACATACTTTAGTGCAGACCCTAAACAGCCTATCATAGAATTTTAAATGGGTCAGAAACCTAATCTGGAGGATAAAATAAAACATTATTATTTATTTTGACTTTATAAGACCCCTTTATAGCCATGTGGGTTATTATGTCAATAACAGAATTTCCTACATTTTCCCACCACATCTGATTTATTTCATGTTATAAATCTGGTTATATGCTTCTTTGTTGTTAGATATCATAAACCCTAAACACATCTTAATTTTTCAAATACATAATGACTCATTATGTGAACAAAAAGATTGACAACACATTAGTCTATATATGTCTAACAATAAATGAAAGAGAATCACTATCAATCTTAATTAGTTAAAAAGGGGGTGAGGATAGGGAAAAGGATTATTGAAAAACTAACAAAGAATCCTTAGAAGGATATAGATTTAATTTTGGCATATCCACAAATCAGAGGAACACCTACATCTGGTTTCATTCCAGCTGAATGAAACAAATATTTTTCTTCATCTCCTTTCAGTGAGTATTTACTAAGCAATAACTGGTGTCTTAGTGATTATATAATGCTTAGCCTTGAGCATTTTATGAAACCTCACTGCTTCTTCCTTATAACAAAGCCACAGCTTATTTGAATACTTGTTTAACCATCGAGTTCTAGTATGGAATTTCACTGCAATCCTTATATTCTTAATATGACTATTTTGCAAATCCTGTTCATGAACCCAGAAACAAAGTCATGTAGTTAGGAATTTAGTATATAAAAGGTGTGGAGCAAGTATTCTGTATCTGGTGTAGGGACCTTAGGGCATTCATTCACATTTGATGCTCATTTCTCACTAACCTTAGACAGACTACAAAAGGAATAAAGGTCCAAGTAGCAAAGCCATAGAAGTGCTAGAAAACAAGTACAAAGCAAAACCATTCCTGTGTGTATTCTCTACTCAATATTCTACTACAATACTACTTCACTCTGATGCCAGACAGGTGTTTTCCATACTTTAAGCAATTCTGCAACAGCTGGATATCCTAAAATTTAACTCAATTATTAAACTATCTACCTGGAAATGGCATCAATCTCACAGGCTAAGGGTTCAGTGCAACAGGACTGCCATTCTCCCAACTCCCCTCTCATGCAACACAGATGTATAAGTGAATCTTCTTAAAGACCAAGAGATGGGTATTTTGAGATCCCATCTACTTTGGTAATTCTGTAATCAAGAAAAGATATCTATACCCCCATATTCACTGAAGTATTATTTACAAGAGCCAAGACATGAAATCAACCTAAGTACTCATCATTGGGTGAATGGATAAAGAAAATGTGATATATATATAAAAATAGAATCTTATTTGGCCACAAGATGTAAGGAAATCCTGCATTTGAGACAACATATATGGCCTCTGAGAGCATTATGCTAAGTAAAATAAAGACAAATACTGTATGATCTCACTTGTATGTGGAATCTGAAAAACCTAAACTCACAGATCTGGAAAACAGATTGGTAGTTGCCAAAAGCAAGGGATAGGGAGATGAGCAAAATGGGCAAAGGTGGCCAAATGGCATAAACTTTTAGTTATAAGACAAATAAGTTTGGGGGGTATAATGTACAACATGGTAATGATAGTTAACAATACTGTATTGTATATGTCAAAGTTGCTAAGAGTAAATTTTAAAGTCCTCATCACAAGAAAAAAAAAGTAAATATGTGAGGTGATAGATATTGACTAAATTTTTTTGTGGTAATTATTTTGGAATATATACATATTTATCCATTCATTATGTTGTGTAACTAAAAGTAATATGATGTTATGTGTCACTTATGTGTCAATAAAGCTGGGGCAAAGGAATAGAAAAGGAAAAAAAGGAAAGAAAGAAAAGAACGAGAGAGAGGGAGGGAGGGAGGGGGAGGAAGGAAGGAAGGAAGGAGAGAGAGAAAGAAGGAAGGAAGGGAAGGAAGGAAGGAAGAAGGAAGGAAGGAAGGAAGAAGGAAGGAAGGAAGGAAGGAAGGAAGGAAGGAAGGGAAGGAAAGAAAGAAAGAAAGAAAGAAAGAAAGAAAGAAAGAAAGAAAGAAAGAAAAGAAAGAAAGAAAGAAGAAAGAAAGAAAGAAAGAAAGAAAGAAAGAAAGAAAGAAAAAGAAAGAAAGAAAGAAAGAAAGAAAGAAAGAAAGAAAAAGAAAGAAAGAGAAAGAAAGAAAGAGAAAAAGAAAATGAAATGATAAATACTAAACTGTTAACAGTGTGTATTACCAAGGAGTAGAACAAGGTGTTTGGAGTCTCACAGAGCTCTTTTCATTTTTTAATACTGTTCTATAGTTTGAAATATGTGCCTGGCACAGTGCCTCAGCTAGGAATACAAGGAGGCTATCTCTCCTCCTTCAGCTAGCAGCCAGGTTGCAGCGTAGGGGGAAACAGCTGGTAAATGCAATGCAATGTCATGAGCACTGAGATTGTGTGATGTAAATGCTACATTTTAGACTTAGAAAACTCCCATTATAGTTATTTTTAAATATTAGTATAAAATTGCACAATAAATCAACTTAGCAACTCGGATTCAGGTCTCAAGAAACTTATAGTCTACGATAGACACACCAATCCAGATACACAAAAATAGAATAAAAATATTAATCCACAGAATAAATTAAGTACTTATTATTCAACATAAACAGGCAAAATGAAAAATGGAGACGACAGGAGGAGTAAATGCAGGATGAAGATTAGGTAGAAGGCTTTTCAATTTCAGTCCAAATGGGATGATGTAGATATAGGAAACAGAAGTCCTGTTACCAAACTACAGATCTCAGCATTTTAGTGGGTCATAAACTCTCTCTTGACTTTATTTAAAGCTATATTCTGACCCAGAAAAATGCACAAAATTCAGTGTTTTCCAGTAGAAAGACAAGAATCTCAGATTGAGAAACTACCATAGACATTTTAGTCTTTGGTTTCTCTTATATGTAAGGACAGATAAGAGTGGGTTGTGCTGTGGTTTGCTTTTAACCACAGTTAGGTCTGTACTTGTAATAATATAGTGCCCAGCAAACTCACTTCACAAAAGCTATTGCCATTCTTTGTAAGAACTGCGATTCTATTTATTAATAACATAATCTATATATGAATCAATATCTATATCCAAAAGAATCAGTCCTACTGAGGCTGAAAACGTGCCCTCATCTTTTGGATTATTAATAAATTGCCCCTCCAAAAGTCTGAGTAAGAAAGCAGGCAACAAAATTATGGAGGAAAATATGTGCAATTGCAGTTGCAATTATTACCATGAAATTCATTTTAAGAATGTAATTTTATTTCATTTGACTTGCTATGTGATAGCCATCATTCATATTTCCCCATTCCTGTAGAATCTAATTTTAAAAGATACTATAAACTAGTGTACATTTCATTGTGATGTGAACAGGGCATATATTTATTACTGCTTTTGCATGTTCCATCCTTCAATCAGGTGAAAGGTAATCAGAATATGAAGAGGAGTTTTAGATATCCATTTGTTTGGAACCACTGGGTGACCACAGCGGTTTGGTCATATAACAAAATGTAGAGTGTATTAGAGAGGAGAATAATATGAATTAAGTGAAGAAAATTTGTTTAAACAGGAAAGATGTTCAAAACTTTCCCAATACCACAGAAAATAATTTATGTGCAAAATTTGTGGAATTTAGAGAGTGATTAAATAAGGGTGGTGGAGAGATAGATCACAGATAAGGTTAAGATAAACTGTTTAGATTTTATCTTGAAGGAGTTATTTAAGGCATCTAAGCAGAGTTGTGGCAGAATCAGATTTGGCTTTTTGAAAATTGTTCTAGAGAAGATTAAAAAGATAAGAGTTCACAATAGGGACTAAGACAATTTAATTGGGAACAAGGAGGGAAATACCTGAGGTTTGAAAGATGACTAAATGGATGTTGCTTATTTTTTTCATCACTGTGGTATCCTTAGCTCAACAGTACCTAGTATTAGTTTAGGTATTAATAATAAACTTATGTTTATAATAATGTTTAACAAATAATGAGTGGTCCTTACATAATAAAGAACTTTTCAGTTTCTGGTTTGGTTCTTGAGCCATTCATTGAAGTAGGTAAATAAATAAATCTTTCTAAGCATCAAAACAGTAGAAAGCCTCTAAAGGAAAAGATAGAGATTTGACTATAAATTCTTTAAATGTCTATACATTACAATGGTTGTAAATAAAATTAGACAGCAGAGAATGAAGTAGGAAATGGTATTTGCAAAAAAAAAGAAAAATGATTGTATGCTTGTTAGCTATATAGCTCATACAAATCACTAAGAAAAATGTGAATAACTCAAAAGGAAAAAATGAGACAAAATAATACCAACAGGTAACTAAAGAAATAACAAAGAACAAAGAACTACCATGATCCAGCAATCCCTCCTCTGGGTATATATCCAAAATAAATAAAAACAGGATCTTGAAAAAAAATCTGCACTTCCATATTCATTACAGTATTATTCAGATTACCCAAGATACAGACACAACCTAAGTATCCATCAACAGATGAACATGGATTAAGGTGTGGTATATATACAATAGAATATTATTCAGCCCTAATAAAAGGAAATTCTACCATAGGCAAAATGGATGAATTTTGAGGGCCTTAAGCAAAGTGACATAAACCAAGCAGAGATAAGACAAATGCTGCATAGTATTACTTATTCATGGAATCTAAAAGAAAGACTCATAAAAACGGAGTAGAAAAAAAAAAAATGTATGCCAGGGGCTGAGGGTAGGAGAAATAGGGAGAAGTTGGTAAAAGATGAATAAGATCTAGGGATCTAATGTATAAACATGGAGACAATAGCTGATAACACTGTATTGTATAATTGAAATTTGATAGTAGAACTTAAATGTCCTCAAAAAAAAAAAATAGTAAAGTGATGAATGTGTTAATTAGCTGAGGGAAATCCTTTCACAATGTATAAGTATATCAAATCCTCACAACGTACACTTTAAATTTCTTACAATTTTATTTGTCAATTATACTTTAATAAGGAGAAAAAAATGACTAAAATTATGATTTAATGCATTTTGCTAAGTTGTCTCATGTTTGTTTTTAAGTTTCTCCTCAACAAAACCTGCCTGATACCTGACATATTTATGGAATCTGGTGTTTTAGGTTATGATAATGGCACTAAAGTGCTGCATCCTTTATTTCATTTAATCTACCCAGCACTGGAAGGTACTATTATTATTTTTATTTTATGAATGAAGAAATCGAGGCCTAAGATGTTTAATTAGTACAAGTTGTGCAGTGGCAGAAATAAGATTATATTTAAACCAGGTCTGAATCATTTAAAAATCTCTTAGCTACCATTCAGTATTGTCTGTTTTATGCTAGATTTTGTGGTACAATGGTATGGTTTGGCTTTTTAAGAAATGATGTGGTAAATTGTAGTGTTTTCAACCAGTTGTAATGTTTTCACTGAGAGAATTGGATCAAAAAAAAATTCTGCTTGGATTTCCACTTCTAGCCGTGATAGATTAAGAGGAATTGTATTGCACTCAGGCCTACCCTAGCAAAGCTTAAAAGTAAACCTCAAAAGTATCAAATAGGTTTCAAGTAATTTACCTGCATTTTAATTTTAATTTTAATTTTAATTTCTCTAAAAATATTTAGAGAAATACAAAAAGATCATTTAATAGCATAAAATTGACATTGGCATCTAATCATAAATTACCAGGCATACAAATAAACAGTAAAACATGTTTCAACACCAAGAGAAAAAAATATCAAGACACAGATCTAGAAATGACACAGCCAATACGATGAGCAGACAAGACGTTAAAATAGCTATTGAAAATACACTTCATCCACTTAAGGTTAGAGAAAAGCGTCAGTATAAGGAGAGGAGAAATGAAAATTGTAAAAAGATACAAATTAAACTTCTGATGTGAAAAATATAACATCTGAGAGAAAAAAACACCATGAGTAATGGTAGATAAGACAACATTAGACAGCAGAAAAAAAAATCGAAATTGAAGATAAAGCAATTAAAAATATCCAAAAAGAAACTCAGAGGAAAATATTTTTACAAATGAATAGAACAATGTAATATGGCTAAAATACATCACACATATGTACATATAATTAGAGTCTCAGAAAGGAGGAGGTGGAGGTACATCCGAATGTTTGAAAAAATAATAGCTGAATATTTATCATGTGTGAAAACTATAAGCCAATGGATCAAAGCTCAATAAACCCCAACTAAAAGAAACAGGAAGGTAAACACAACCAAGTACATCTCACTAAGAAGTAACTGGCAAATTAGCACATGAAAAGATGCTAATGATTATTAGTCATTAGAGAAACAAAAATTAAAATCATACTGAGAAAACACTTCATACCCACTAAAGATAAAATTAAGACTTCTAATACGAAATGCTGGCAAAGATATAAAGCAATTATAACTGTTATACATTTCTTGTAGGAATGTAAAATGGTGCAGCCAATGTAGAAAAAGTTTAAAGTCATATAAAACTAAATGCTTACCGTACGACTCAGTAGTCCCACTCTTGTATTTAGCCATGAGAAATAAATTCTTTTGTCCACATAGATAAGTACAGCAAATCTTTAAAGTGGCTTTACTCACAATAAACAAGAACTAGAAACAACTCAATGTCCATCAATAGGTGAATGGATAAATAAATTGTGGTATAGTCATTCCGTAGATTTGGTAAATCAAAGGACCAAACTACGGATTCAGGCAACAAGGCAGAAGAGTGTCAAAAGCATTATGTTAAGTAAAAGAAATCAGACACAAAAGCACTCCCCTCACACTACCCCTGGCCCTGCACAGAAGATTACATACTGTAGGGTTTCACTAATACACAGTTCTAGAAATGAATAAACCACAGTGACAAAAAGCAGATCTGTCGGTGAGTTTGAGAGGTTGGGCGAGGGGACTGACTTTAAAGTGGCACAATGGAACTTTCTGAAGTGTTGGAAATACTTTATATCCTAACTCTGGTGGCAATTGCATGATCGTATACATTTGTCAACATCAAATTATCCACTTAAAATTGGTGTTTTATTTCCTGCAAAGTATAGCTAATCAAAGCAAGAGTGAAAGAGGATATCCCAGAAGTTATGATAAAAATGGTGGAATGGGAAAAAAACAAAATGGGAGCCTGAAATCTATGAAGAGAACTGCTTGCTCTGAAGCACTAGAGACATTGGAAGGAGCCTGTGAAAACAGTCGGTTACTAGGGTGGAGCCAAGTTTGTTAACATCTGTCTAACTTGGGCGGAAGAGGGGGATAAGCGTGCTCTTCTAAGGCGTGGGGCAGAGAGAGAAAAGGGAAAGAGATCCCATGAGTTGTTAGGAGGACTTAAAGCAGATCATGACAATTAAGCAAATTTTTAGAAAGTAGATGCAAATATAGAGTTAAAACGCTGTAATAGCAAGCATAAAAGACTTGGACTGCTAGCTCATGGCATCTTTCCATCAGACACACTTTTCTAAGAGCACTCACAATCATTTGAACTAAAATATTGTTATTAAACTTTTAAAAACAATAACATTCAAAGTATACATACTGCCTTTCTTAAGACACTCTACTGAGTCAATAATTTAAGGATTAACTTAGTATCGCATTCCTTAGATAAAACCAGAAGGCATTCCTTTTGGGAACAGTTAATATGCTAAGAATAATTCTAAGAGTGGCTGCTTTTGACAATTAGAAATCTAACTCACAACAGCTTATTCTTCTGGAATAATTCCCTTCCATACAACTCTCTTATGTGTGATTGAAAGAAGTTTCCAAATCAGGCATTTCTGTTTATTCTTACGTCTACCCATGCAGACATATAGAAAGGCTAAGAAATCACATTAAACGGGATAACCAAAGCAACTTGAAGAAATTCCAAATATTTTTTTAAACTATGAATTCCAATCACAGGAAATCTATTTTAATTGTCAAAATTCTTATAATTTCTCAAGTACAAAAATACTTTAGCATATTTCTGCTAAAAACTATTCCTCTCAAAGAAAGAAAATTTAACTTTGCTCTACTTCCAGGTTTGTACAAAGACCATGCAGAAGCTAATTTCATTTTGAAAATTTCTTTGGTTTGTGTATGCTTTGATTGAAAGCTTAGTCAGTTAGTTTTCACATTCAATGAATAAGTAGTTTTATTTGGAAATATTTAATTCACAGTTAAATAGAATAATCTATAAGGAAAGTGTTTTTAAAATACATTTTTTTCAAATTCATTTGATTTAATAGCAAACTAAATGGCCAAAATATGACCTAACTATTCTCGCTCTTTATGCTGGCAAGAAATAATTTCGATACTTTTTGTTTAGTGTTTGAAATAAGCAATTGGGAAAAAAAAATCTTGATTATGTTTGAAAAAAATCTAATCTCACCTTTTCTTGTAGAGGTCAAGAGTCAGAAGAAAGCAAATGCTGTAGAAATACTAGCGTGAATTCATAGATCATTAAATTCTCTGGGTAATTTATGCACGTATGTATGCATATTCCACCTCTAACCATTTAATTTAAATTTAAAAGAAAACAAAAGAACCTTTTGGTATTCAAGTAGAGTTAGTTATATTTCTGAGGAGATAGGATATAAATTTAACCCAGGAGACTACCTTTACTTGTAAAACTTCGAGATGAGCTCTAGGCTAGAATAAATGAGATTGTCTCAGTTTATGCTTTGTTCCAGGCAGTAATAGGCACTAGAAATGCTTAAAAAAAAAAAAAAAAAAATCCAATCAGACCTGGTCTAGTCCTCAACTCAAGAAACTTATAGCCTTGTGGAAAGGAGTGATAAGTGAGCTATTGGGGTGCAATGACAACTCCGTGGGGTCAGTGCTCTGCACAAACAGCCCTGGAGAGCTGTGCGATCTCAGGAAGGACACTCACTTGGACATAGACTTTGAAGGAAAACTAAAGGTTAGGGAACTGGCAGAGAAGGGATTAGGAAAGGTATGCTGCAGAGTATTGCTCTGAATAAATTGAAAGATAAGCCAGAGAATCTGACCTAGAAGGAAGAAAGACCCTCCCTGCCCCCATCTTTTTTGGCCTCCAGGCTAAGGAAGGGTTAGCTAATAAGCATTGAGCCATTACTGTGTGTCTGGCACTATGCTGTAAATTTTATATATATTATATTATCTAATCCCCAGAAGATTCCAAGGAGAGTGAGGAGTAATCAGAAGATACTTGGCAGTAACAACTAGGAATAGTGGGGTGGCTAAAAATTTAAGAGCATTTTTTTTAATATGGGGCCAATTAATGATCTGGAAGCAGCTTAGGATAGTGACCCCACTGATAGGGAATGACAAGAGGGCCATGGGGAAAGTGATTTCCTCAGAAGAGAGACAAAGATGTTGGAGGAATCTTTGAAAACCCAGTTGTGAATGAGAGTTGGTTTACCATAATATAACAAGGCTAGGTTTCGTTCAGACACAGGATGGAAAAGTTGGGAAGGTGAGGAATGGAAGAGATTCGAATTTGGAAAAGGAAGCAATCCTAGGCAGTGGGACTGAAGATAAATAGAAAACCATAGAAGATCTCGAAATGTACATGGAAACAAATCTAGCCCCCGGCAGCCCTCCCTGCCCAGTATTGAGAAAAACTAAATTATATTTATCTAAGCAATCTTTTTTGTGTGTATTTAAGGGCCAACTTACAAAATCAAATGTTTTGTTGTCACTTTTTATATTGTTATTTTTGTTATTGCTGCTTTCTTCAATTTTTTTCCACTAAACCCTGATTTACAATCATCACTTGGGTGTTTGTTAGTTTTATAATGTCATCAAGACCCCCAGCATAGTTCCATATTTAAAGTAGGCACTTAATGAATGTCTCTGTTATGGAAGGTGGCAGGTTATGACAGAGTGTGGAGTTGGTATCCAAATCCAGTCTCCCCCTTGTCATAACCTTGTGCAAATGATTAACCTTTCCAAATCATTTTCCGTCTACAAAAGGGGATAAAAATATCTACCTTATATTGTTGTAGATTAAGCGAAATAGTGTTTATAGGATTAATCTCTGGACAGGATATGTATTCAATAGATGGCAGTTATTATTAACCATCCTTCTGCAGAAAATTTATTGAAAGGTGAAGCCGTATTTTTATTCACCACTCATTCAACTAATATTCGACATGTACTTTCTATTAAAGTGAATTTCAAATTTATTTATGAGAAATAAAGGGCATTTTTGATTATGGTAATATATTTACTTTTTCACCATCCTTTTCTTTGATCCGGACTTTTGAAATGTAAATTATCTTGTAGGATTTTCACATATTCTGGATTTGCTTGTTTCTTTGTGGTATCATTTAACATTCCCTAAAACCTGGAAGTTAGTTAAAATGTGATTAGATTACACTTTAATTAATTTTGGCAAATAGACTTCATGTCTGTGTACCTCCTATTATATATTAGGAGGCGTATAATGCCAAATGATCCAATTAGTAATAATGCTGTTCGATTACTTTGTTGAGATGTTAATGACCAGATTTTTACTTTGTAATAGCACTTTTTTCCTTTGCAATTAGTAAATAATTGGAGGGGTGATATTTCGGTACTTTGTGCCTATCCTAATACCAATAACAATTCATGATTATAGAATTCCATTGATGAGTCTTATCTCAATTAAGATTTTTATTAGGTGATGTGAAAGTGTTGATTGCCTAATTCCAGTATTTTTTTTATATTCATTAGCTGGCATTCTTCTGTTGAAAGAGAGAGAGAGACAGAGAGAGAGAGAGAGAGGAGCTTTTCCATATGAACTGAGGAAGAATTTCTACCTAAAAAGACAAGTGTGTATTTAATTGTTTCCCTTTAATTACCAATTTTTAGAGTAAGAAATTGAGACTGTCTAATCACTTGAATAGTAACACATTGTACTTTTTTCCCTTTCTCTCTCTTTTTTTTTATTTCTTAAACATCAAGGCTTTTATTTATTTAGCATTTTGCAATCAAAGTTATTATTCTTTTTGATGATCAAAACATCATCAGTTTGGACTGAGACTGCTTCTCAAGCTACTTCCTACTGATGTGTCTGATCATATGTAGAATCAGCCGTTTCTTTAGAGATCCCTGGTATATTTTAATGGATAATGGTATTCAGGAAGAAAGGACTGATAAATGTGCTTGTTGCTATGGAGATAGAATCACTTCAGTGTTCTTTCAGTGGAGACTGAAAAAGTATATATAAAATTAACATATATTTGTTTATTTTACCTACAATACACATAACTATAATTATATTCCCATATAATTACATTTTTTATTATATATACTTTAAAAATATATATTTAAAAATTTTTTCAAATTTACAGAAAAGTTGCAAGAATACAAAGGCCTATATATCCTTTACCCAGATACCCCAATAGTTAACATGTCATGCATTTTTTTATTATTCTATCTTTATTTCTTTATATACTTATCTTTTCTTTCTGATCTATTTGAGTAAATTTCACATGATGATCATTATACTTAATACTTCTAAAAAATAAGGACAGTTTCATACAGAATCACCATATAATCATCAAAATTAGAAAATCATTGTTGATACAATATCATCATCTACTTATGTATATTGATATTCCTGATCCAGATTTAATATTTCCTTTTGTTTTCAAAAATTTATTTTTAATATTTGAATTAAGCCCATTTGTGTTGTTTTCCTGTGACACATCTTTGGTCTCAGATCTCTCATATTATTTCTGATTAAATTTATGTATGTATTATATTTATTATATGATTTTACTATTTGGTACATTTTCTCTTTTTTGAAAATTAATTTAGATTAAAATTTTTTCTGTTGATATATAGAAAGGCTTATATTTTTATCCTAGTGGTTACCTTTTGACTAGTAACTGTGGTGTTCTACTCCCAATCTTTTTTTTCTCTTTATTATTTATTCTGATAAATAAATTATATTCTTTGACTTCCGCTTATTACCTGTGCATCAATCAAAAGCATACTCTTTCCCTTTTCTCTTGTATTTATTTTTTGGCAGTGTTATTTTTGCTTTGTTAGAGCATTTAATATTTACACACTATCTTTCTCTTTACCCCACCTCTGTAAACTCTTAAATATACTTTTGCTAAAGTTCCCCAATTGTCTTTGGTAGGAGAAATCTGATCTATAAATTTCTTAGGATTGGTTCATGTGTACAATAGCCTTAAATTCTTGTATATTGAATACTGTTTTGCCATTGGCTTAGCAATCTATAGACAGTTTGGTTGGAAATAAAATCCTTGGTTCATACTTTCTATTCTTGAGTTTCTGAAGAGTACTATTCTATTTCTTTGCTGTGTCTGTTACTGTCTAGAAGTCTGTTGTCAAAATGATTTTTTTTTTTCCTTCTTGTGATTGGCCTCTTGGATTGGGGCAGAGAATTTTTCTTTATCTTTAAATCTTATAGTTCTATTAAGAAATGTCTCACAGTTGATTGTTTGAAACACTTTTTTCCTTTTGTACGTAATGGGCTTTTCAATGTGTAGATTTAAGTTTTCTTTTATGTCAGGAAGTTTTCTTGAATTATATTTTAAAATATTAGTCCCATTTTACAGTTTTGTTTATCTTCTTCATGAGCTCAAATTTAGAAAGTACCGGATCTTCTTTCGCTGTCTTCTATATATGCTGCTTATTCTCTGATGCTTCCCACCTCTTTATGTTTTCTTTCTTTTTTTCCTCTATAAATTTCTACTGTAAATTCAGTCATATTTATTCTCCCTTGGCCACTAGTAATTTAATCTTCTTTTTTGAAATTACTTTATTTCTTCTCAATTTATTTCCTAAGTTTTTTTCCCATGCTCATAGCACCTGATCTTTCTGTGTGGTCTCCCATCCAAGTACTAACGAGGCCTGACCCTGCTTAGCTTCCAAGATCAGACATCAGGCATGTTCTAGGTGGCATGGCCATAGACCATGGACTGTGGCTCCACTGGGGCATGAACCCAGGACGTTCTGCGTGTAAAGCAGACCTGCTAACTGCTACACTATGGAACCATGTCCTATTTCCTAAGTTTGATCAACTTCTATTTCATATCTTCCTTCTGTTTGCCCATTTCTGAAATTTTTAAAATCGGATTCATAGTGTTTGTTCATATGTGTAATCCTTTTTAAATTATATTTAATTTTGTTAGAGTGTTGTGTTTCATTTGTTATTTGCTGTGAAGGTTTTATTTTTAATAGATGAGTAGAATGTTTTCTTCTGCTGAAAAGATTTGATTTCCATTTTCTGTTTCCTACTTTTAAAGTCTTTGGTAGATAAGTTTTTATTTTTTGTATTGGATTTTCCTGAATCAGCATCAGCAAGTAATCTTACAAAGTGCAAGTGGACACTTTAGGGAGTTGACCTGTTTTTGTTTTCAATTTCAAAAGTGCATTATTTTGTTACAGCAATTTAATGAAATTTCTTTAAAGAATAACTTTAAATATTCATTTGATTTGTCTTCTTTTGATTCCTTGACTATCTTGCTTTATCAAAACCTTTATCATCTAGCATTTTTATTTTCCTTTAAACACCATACCTCCAAGGTACACCTCATTCAAAGAGGCCTCATCTAACCCCAAAATGCTGCCTTTTCCAAACTGCCACCATTGATTCCATGGTCTTCTAGGCTCTTTCTTTTTCATACTTTGGTAAATAATCTTCTGACCCAATAGATCAGACCTGTCCCAGGATATCCTCACTACTGTTATGATATTTTTCAGGAAATAATTTAGTTCTACAACCGCTAGGAGCCTGACATTTTCCTCCTCTCCTATGAATCCTTACCTGACTATGCTATGATATGGCCTAAAAAATCAAGTCTACAACTCCACATGTTTACTTTCTTATTTTTATCGGTATGAAGCTTATAGTTTTCTCTGTCTCTTGGGTAATCTATAATCTAAGTTTGGGTGGCTTTATTTGTTCTCTTTGTTTTGTGGGAAGGATGTGTGGATGAACTTAAATTTAGGTGGCCATCATATCTTATGTGATGCCAGAATGATATCTCTTTTTCAATTAAAAAATAGAGAGAAATTAAGCTTTATTTTTATTCAATATGTGGATTGACATCTGTTATACCATTACCTCATTTAATAGCTAAGAAAACAGAATCTCATAGAGATCAGTTAATGTGCCTAATGTGATATGTCTACTTAGAAACTGGGCCTAAGAAAATAATCATATCTTTGAAAAACAGTATAGCTTCGTCTAGTTCACTGGCTCCTAAACTTTTAGCTTTAGGATCCCTTTGCCCTACTATATTGAGTATTCCAAAAGAGCTACTGTTCATATGAATTCTATTTATCAATATTTACTATAGTAGATATTAAAGTGTTTTAAATTAGAAATGTTTATTTACGAATTTACTTTAAAAATAGCAAACCCATCATGTGTTAACATAACTAACACTTTAAATTTAAAAAAATCACTATTTCCAAAGCAAACAAACAAAAACATTTAGTGAGAAGAGTGGTATTGTTTCATTTTTGCAAATCTCTTTAATAAATGGCTTAATAGAAGATAATTTGCCTCCTTAAATACGATTTTGTAATCAATCAGTTGCACTATGTCATTTTGGTTGAAGCATATGAAGAAAATGCAGTCTCACACAGATATGTAGTTGCAAAAAGAAGTATTCTATTAGTTTTTGCAGATAATTATGGATATTCTTCTTTGGTAGTTTTTCCAAACTTAACAAGTGATAGTTTTTTTGAGGGTTGGTTGCAATGTAGAATTTCAAACTATATTAATAAATTTTGTACTTTCTTATAATAATATCCATTTGTCTAGCATTTTGAATGGATCTTTTACTTATACAAAATTTTATTGCATGATACATCAGTCACTGGAAAAATATTAGTTTACTTAGTTATGTAGAACTTCTAAATGTTGATATTTCATTATAAAGTATATATTTTAAAAGGAATAACATTTAAAAAAAATATGATCACTGTGCTGTGAAGGTTAATGCCAGCAAGCTTAGAGTTGACTCAAGATATTTTGCTGCATGGTACTGTCAAGGCATGAAACACAATGATTGATTAATAGTGTTTGTGTAAAGATATGTCTGAAGTGAGTTTCAGAGTGGTTCATACCAGCTTGTTGGCTTTTTATATTAATAATTGTGAGATTGATATTTTGTACCTAATTTTAGTGAGATCACCAGGAGTGAGGAGAGCTCTGACGTGGAGCAACAATCTGCCCTCATGACCAGCAAGGTATAAGAAGTTCTGGTTCAGACTCCAGGTCAGGCTCCCTGATTTTGATGTGTTTGCTATACACACCCTCCTGATCTGAGAAAGAAAATACTGTCATTATTTTAGATGTTATGGTTGTCTACTTTGGACAATCTAAGAGAATCAATTGAAAAAAAATGTGATTTTTAAAATTACAAGAGATTTCAGTAAGGCAGCAAGACAAATGATTACTATTACAAAAACTGATAATTTTCTTATACATTGGCAATATCAGTTAGAAATATAATAGAAAAGACCCTGCCCCCAAAATATTTTTAAACACCCCAAGATAAATCTTACAAGGAAGATAAAAATTTTATATAAAAGAAACTATAAAATTTGTATTAAAAATGTTGTATAAGTAGTGAGATATGCTACATCCCTGAATGTAAAGACTTGACATGATTTAGATATAATTTTTACCTAAATTAACCCATACATTTGATTGATACCCCATCCAAATCCTCCAAAACATATTGTGTAGACATGGCAAAATGGAAAAGCCATTGCAAATAAAAAGAAAACAACTAATGCAAAGTCCTTAAAATGAGAATCTGTTTAGTGTGTTCAAAGAATAGAAATAAGACCAGAAATGTTGGAAGTGGTAAGAGCTGGAAGAAGATCAAAGAGATAGACAGGGGCCCAAAACTGTAGGGTTTTGTGGGCTGCTTAAATAATTTGAATTTTATTCTAAGTGCAACAGAAAGCCCCAGAAGAACATGATTATGAATTATATTTTAAATTTTACTCTGGCCAATAGTGGAAGAATGGATAGCTGAGGAATGAGAGTAGGAAAAGGTAAACCATTATGTAGTCAAGGCAAGATATGATTGTGACTTGGATTACAGAAGAGATGTAGATAAGTGAATAGGTTTGAGATACGTTTTAGAAGACAAATCAATAGTACTTGTGGAGAAGAGAATTATGTGGGAAAAGGGAAGGGGAGGAAAAGGAATCGAAGATTACTTTTAAGTTTTTGGTCTGAGCATTTGAATAAAGTGTGGTAGCATTTATGGAGTTTGGGAAGATTGTGGAAGGAGCATGTTTTCGTAAAAAAACAATGAGTATGTTGGACATGTTTAGTTTGGCATACCAGTTGGTTAGCCCCATGGAGATGTCAAATGGATGATTGGCCGTGCTGATCTGAAATTCAGGGGAAAAATCAGATGCCAAAGATATAAACGTGGAAGTTATCGGGGTGATAATAATTAAAACCATAAGACTGGCTGAGAAAAACTAAGAGAAATTGTTGATTAGGAAGAGAAGGGGGACAAAGACAGAACCTAAAATTTCAAAGACTGAAAACAATAGAAATTTATTTCTTACTCATGCTGCACATCTACTGCCAGTTGGGGAGGTCTCAGGCTCTGTGCACTGCAGTTAGTCAGGGGTATAACCTAGATGAGAAGCTCATCTTTAGCACTTACTGTTATCATACCAGAGAGAAAAAGAGTGACACCCATCATTTTTGCTCTTAACTTATTGGCCAGAATAAATCACCCAAAGGAGCCAGGAAGTATAAACCTCCCATATGCATAGAGAGCATTGTGCTAGAAATACTTGTCAAACAAGTTTGACTACCACCAAAGATTCCATTTCTGATGCCCATTTATCGTTTCTCTTCTCTCAATTGTAGACTGACTCAAAGTCACTTGCTTTGAGTAAGAGGGAGTGATTCAAAGAGGAAGAATTAGGTGAGATGTTTTACTGAATGTTAAAGTAAATATAACTAAGGAGAAGTAATTGTTGAGTTCCTATTTAGGATTTGTAGTTAGAAATATATGATGCCCATCAGAACAATTAGAGGTTGAGCTCTACCAACTTTTCTTCTCAGGTGAAGATTCTGATTGGCAGATCTTTAGGTTTGACCAATGCTGAAGTTTTACTACACAAGAATGATGAAAAGTATGTGGGGCAAGGGAGTTGAAGTTATATGCAAAGAAATGATTATAATGATGATGGACTATGGTTGAAACAGGTCATTGAGTGACTCAGTTATTCTTAAATTCTTTTGTGAAATAAAAAAAGAAGTGAAACTGTACCTCAGACACAGCGAGCAAGCCCTTTCCCACTTTACAGCCTCTTTCCTCATCTGTAAAAATAGAAATAATAATCTCTACTTTTCAGAATTGCTAAGATTGTAAACTGACAGTAATCACTATACAAGGAAATGTTTATAATTTTTAGAGATGCATATTCAGGTTTGTAGGGTATTGTGCCATAACACTAGGATTGACTAAACTATTTCTGCAAAGAAAAAAAAAGAGGGGTAGATGAAACAAATGGGTGTGAATTTTTGATAATTGTTGATTTGGGGTCATGGATGAATATGTATACATTGTATTTTTCTCTCTACTTTTGTATATATTTTAAAGTATCATAAATACAATTTTAAGCATTAATATTTTAGAAAGGTGCAGGTCCAAGAATTGTCTTTTTTGAAGACAGTCGTTCTATTGCAATTGCTTTCACTGGTTCTGCTCTGATCCTATAATGTGAACTTTATAGATTAACTCTTAGAGGATAATTTTATTTCTTATTTTTATGATTCTAGGAAGCATCTCACCTTTTGCCTTTATGTGCTACCTCTATCACTGTAAACATCTTCCTATTTCTATTTTTAAATTGGGAGTTTTTCCTCAGTAGAAAAGATTTTATGAAAAATAAAAAAAAAATAGGAAAAATTTCCTTCTGTCAAGAATAGAGGTTCTTCTGACACAGAATAGAGAGAGGGCCAAAATGGATGAACCATTAAAGACCATAGGCTTAGAATATAACTATATACTTAATTATAATATACCACTCTTTGTAAAACCTGAAATTTTTTAAAAATCCAAATTTAATTACTAACCATTTAGTTAGACCTTTTGGTTACAAGTGATAGAAATGGAACTCGAAGTCAGTTAAGCAAAAACAGGGAAATGCATTGGTTTGCATAAACATAACATGATAATTGTAGAAGTGACAGTGGCCACAGAGCTGAGAAAGATGTGGATCTGCTGAGGGTAAATCTGTTAGCTCTTTTTACTTCTATCAAGTCTATTCCTTCAGACCTATTTATCCATAAGGCAATGTACTATCTTGTGATAGCACTGGTCTAACCTCCTGTTAGTCTCATTACCAGTGTGGAGAAAGATTCTCCAATCTGATAGCCAGTTAGAAGGATCCAAGGAAAGAATGTTGATAGGCCTAGTTTGAGGCATTTTGCCCTTGCTAGAGCAATCACTATGGCCAAGAAGTGAACAATTGAGATTAATCCAGCTCAGTCTACAGCCATGCTACTTTGAACAAGCCCAATCCCGTCTGATCTCGGAAGCTAAGCAGGGTCTGGCCTGGTTAATACTTGGATGGGAGACCACCTAGGAAGACCAGGTGCTGTAGGTGTAAAAAACAAAAAAAATAAAAAATAAGGGATTGTAAGCTGACAAGGTCCTTGCAATCTGTGAGGTCAACCAAGGGTTACCTTGTTTTAAAAAAAAAGTGAGAATTATTGGGTATGAAAAGTGTCAATAGAGGATTAACAGTGTGATAGGATGGGGTGGAGGAGGGAGGCTCCTTTAGATCTTCTTGGGAGAGATGGCATTTGAGTTGAAAATCTTTAAAAATTTAAACTAAAAAAAAAAAAGAGAGAGAAAAAAACAGTTTATCCATTTCTCCCACTCTCTGTTCCCTGCCTCTGGCAATCACCAATCTATTCTCTGTATCAATAAGCTTTTCTTTGTTTGTTTAGATTCCATAGATAAGAGATCATTTGGTATTTGTCTTATTACACTTAATGCCCTCAAGGTCTGTCCACTTTGTTACATATGACAAGACCTCATTCTTTTTTACAGCTGAATAATATTCAAAAATCTATTTATATATATTATATATATTTACAATTTTTTATCCATTCATCTATCAATAGACACTTAGCTTATAGCCACACGTTGGCTATTGTAAATAATGTTGCTATAAATGTGGGGGTGCAGATATATTTTTGACTTAATGTTTCCTTTTTCTTCAAAAAGATCTCCAGAGTAGAATTGCTGGATCATATGGCAATATTTCCATCTGTCTTTTAGGAGATATAAACTCACAAGATTATTATAAAGATTATAAAGAAGATTATAATTATATTATAAAGAAGATTATAAAGATAATAATCTTCATTCTAAAGATATTATCTTCATAATAATCTTTATTGTAAAGATATTCTTGACAATTGCTACAACTTATTAATATCTTGACATTTCAAATATAAAAAATGCCAAAATTTTGTATGGTCAAAGTTACATGGAACCTCATTAAAATTGGTCAGTTCTGCCCCCTGGTAGGCATGGGGCAATCAGAACTGACTTTGTGGAGGAGGTCATGTTTGAACTAGACCCTGATAAGTGCAGTAGTATTTTTACCAACAAAGAAGATGGAGAACAGCATCCTGAAAAAGGCAGCAGCCAGAGCCCAAGAAGGAAAATGCCCAGCATGTCTGGAGAGGATGATTAGGATGCTACATGAAACAGGCCCTTTTACCCACGGGCATAAGAGGAGCATGTAAATATTATTTTTTTTAAGGTGTGTTACGAACGCCATTGGAAAAGAGAAATTCTAGAATTGGGTATGAGTTAGCCAACACTACAGATTCAGGATAAAAGGTGTCAAGATTTGCTGACTGGAAGAGACAGTTCTGGGAGCTTTGAATATTCTATTATCTCATATATTCCTCACAACAACTCCATATATTATGGCTGGATTCAAAGCTCACACTCTAAACTACTATTATATCCTTTTAACCTCACTTTTAATGTTTTTCAAAATAATGCATAAGTGTTCACAATGTAAAAACTGAGAATGCCCTAACTTGCAATACAGTGCCTGAGACTTCTTAGTAGCTACCCAATAAATGAGTGTTGAGTAGGTGAATGATTGACTAAATGAATTAATGGATGCAAGAGGTTCTCATAAAAAAGGAAAATCTTCTTGGGTCTGAAAGGCTAGGAGCATTAAAGGACACAGGAGGAAAAAAGAAGGAAAAAAAAGCTATTTTCACACTTTTGGGAGGCTACACAGAAAGGAGAATTAATATTGTTTAAAAACTGCATAAAATATAATGGAAGACTAGTCAACATGAACTTGTTGATTCTTTGGTTTCTGGTACAAAAAGAAATGTATATATGTGTGGTCAGAGGCCAGAACCTTCTTTCAAGGCCATTGACCATTACTTCTAATTTTTCTTTTGGAGATTAGGGCTTTTCCTAGAAGCCTATTTTTGGCAGCCCACACAGTTTGAAATTACCAATGCCTTTTTATGTCCTGCAGAATCTTGCACCTTTGGGAACATGCATTTTCATAAGAAGGAGCTGGTTGCAAGCTTATACCTCAATAATAGTGTTTAGTGATTATTCATAAGAATTACATCGAATACACAGTGGGTCATTTTGATTGCACAAAGACCATTGGGAAGATGACCACAACTTAAATTAGTCCCAAACTGTCAATTCAGTAGTCCTATTAAAGCCATGTCTCAAAAATGGTGGGAAGATGCAGAAAGAATATCTTTATAGTCTTTGCCCTTCTCATAGCCTTTTTCATTATCTAGTGAATGTTTGTATACAAATTATTTTTTTCTCGTTTCAGTAAACCTATAAACTATAAAGTTTAACACAGAATTATATTAACATGTTTTTAAAATTTTTTGTAGCTTATGATGTTTTGACATCATAAAAATCTTGCTGGAACTGGAGGGACTGCCTCTCCTCCTGCTAGCCAATTCTTAGAGATAACAAAAGTCTTGGCAGGGAGCATGTTTTTCATATGCAAATCAACCTCCACCAAGCCACCTTTTTATTCTCACACATTAAACCCATATTTTCCCTTTTCTAAATCATCCTAGGGCCAGGTACCAGACAACTAGAATCAACCCTATAGTTCAAAGCCTTTTGGAATTATTTAAATGAGTCAATCCCAAACTGTTTACTCTGCCCAACATTGCCTTTTCTGCAGAAACCCCAATAAAGGCTCTGGCCTTAACCTCACTCCTTTCCCCTCACTCCTGCTTCTGCTCCTGTTCAGAACCCAGTGCTTTCCCTGTAGCCCTGTGTTCTGTGGCATGCCCCCTTCTCTTGGGAAATGTAAGGAATGAATTCTTCCAGTGGCATTGTCCTGCCCATATTGTCACTCGGTCACTTTCAAAAATTAAAATCCCATGGATATTGTAAAAAATATAATAAATGGAGCCATTTTAAAATGGAGCTGGACCTGCATGTTAGAGAAACTGCCTTGCACATCTTATATCTGAAACCTTTGGAATGTTAAAAAAGGGCAAAATAACCTCTGGACAGGCACCAAATCAACCTCGTGGCCCAAGAAACTGTTTGTAAAGATAATAAGAAAGCAGATATTATGACTACTGCACTGATGACAGCTGGACTGAAAATTTAAAACATTCTTTAGAATAAACACCATTATATTTTGTTTTCTGCACCAATAGAAATGCCTTCTTTCTATTGATGTAATTGTTCCTCTTCTCTTTCTTATAAATACTCATTGTCTCTGTTTCCTAACTGCAACATTATTTGGGCTTTTGCCTGAATCAATCAGTACATCCCTAATAGCTACTTATATTGATCTCAAATAAACACTTGTTGCCTCTCATGTTGTTATGCAGCTGAGCTTACCCATATTTTATTTTAAAATCGGAGTGAATTCAGCTATATTGTAAAGAAGAAAAAAGTAAAAAAATACAAATAAATTTTGACCTGTAAAATTAGTATTTTGAATAACACAACAGGAAAAAGATTATTAAAATATATTTTCACAGGTTTTTAATACTTTCTAAGCTACTGTTTAAAAGGTAAAAGGAACTAAATGTTATTACTAAAGGTCAAACCCTAAATAGAAATTTAAAGAAAGAAAAGATGTATGTGTGTTTGTGTTTAGAAAGGCTTGTCGTCAAAGAACCTCAAACAAATAATAACCATATCTTTGATTTAAAAGTATGAAGCCTCCTAACTACAGAAGGAGAAGTTACTGGAATTCAGTTCATAGTTCAAAGTTTCAAAAGCTGTCTGCTATGAGATTATTTATCATGAAATGCTTTTGTATGAGACATTTTAAATCTAACACCATCTTCAGGTCATGTTTATTCACACAATATGTATAAGCGTTTTGAAATTTATCAGGCACATTATACCTAAACTCAGGTGACCATGTATCGTAGCATAATTATTGATATCACCCCCTTTCACTTTCAAACGTGCAAGCCAATTTAGACTGAAAATTACAACAAATTTCACATTTATCTGTCTAACCCTTACTTATTTCAGAGCAGTATGTTTTTGGCACATGATTAATGGAGTGTGTACAGCAAGAATTTTGCTATAAAATATTTACCCTAAAAAGAACCATGGTAAGTCCTCTAAACCAGTGCTTAATATAAACAGTTCTTAAGCCCAATGTCTGATCTTGGAAGCTAAGCAGGATTGGGCCTGGTTAGTACTTGGATGGGAGAACATTTTGGAAGACCAGGAGCTGTAGGCATAACTAATAAATAATAATAATAATAATAAAACATAAATGGTTCTTATAGTTAATACAAAATTACAGAGTTTATATATTACTGGTGGTCAATAAAATTATCACCATTATCAAGCCTGTTTTCTTGATTTTACTTGTAGGTTGACTACAGTGCCTTTGAATTGTAACCAGATTTCATTATTTGAAAGATGACTTTGAGAGGTCTATAGACCTATATGAGAACTCTCCACACGTAAAGGAATCACTAAAAAGCTTTTGTACACAGAGATGTACTGAAGATAAATCAAACCAGCTAAGACCTTTCATTAAACATGGTGCTCCCAACACTTCATGGATATTTAAAATAGCTGATTCCAATGTTATTCAAAATATATCTGATCTTCAGTCTCATATTTGTCCTGAACATTCCCTAGCACAACCTCAGAATAACCCTCCCCAAAGCCCATCAGATCATGACACCTTCTTTCAGTAGGTCTTGGGTGGATACATAATGAACCCAAATTCCCTGGTGTGGTACAGTCCCCTTCAAGATATGCCCACCCCTCCTCCTCAGCCTCCTCTCATATTTCTCTATTCCAGGTTCTCTCTGCCTCAGGTAAACTGACCTGAAGTAGCTGCCCAACATGGAAGACTTCATGGTTTAATTCTTTACTGGCATCTCTGGAGCTCCAAAGTCATACAAGAATTTATTTTTCTGATAATTATTTGTTTTAAAATTTTATTTGTTAATTTTCCTAATGAAATGAAAAAAATCATTTCCTTTCCTTACTTCCCCTGCCTAGAGGCAATTACTCAATTTTCAACATTGAGGCAAGCAATGGCATTCATTGAGAGCCTATCCTTTGATGAATGGGCCTATACCATTGCTACTAGGAGAGATGACTCTGGATGGTGGTGTCAGCAACACATGGAAGCTTAGTAGAAACACAAGTTCTTGGGCCTTACTCCAGACCTACTGAATCCAACAGGTGGTGAGACCTAGGAATCTGCCTTTGAACAAACTCCCTAGGTGATTCTTTCATGCATTAAAGTTTAAGAAGAACCACTTGGCCTAAAGCCTGAGATCTACTTCTCAGTATGGCTTTGTTTTCTATTTATTATCTGCAACAGAAATCTCAGGTTGAGTAGAAACATTATTTTTATTATTATTCTGTTTACTGTTGCTACTTTAAGTTACTTGTTCTGGCGATAAGAGTGAGAGAAAGAGGAGAATCTAACAAAGTAATGATTCTTGCCACATCATCAAGGTTTTAAATAAATTGGAGTGTTATGTCTAGTTCAGAGGTGGCCAAAATCTAAGACATTAGACCTTGTTAATCAAAGTGTGGTCCTTGGATCAAACACATGGGCATCAGCTGAGAACGTGCTTAAAATGTTCTTGACACACCTGTTAAAATGTTTTTTATTCTGTATGTGTGGCTCTAAGAGTTGGTTGGTTTCTGTTTTGCTCTCTCCACCGATGTAACTTTAATGACTAGAGCAGCGCTGGGAATGGAGCAGGGCTCAGTATCAGCTACGGCTGATGAACCAGTGGTAATTTTGTGTAGTCCCTCTGCCAGATGCCCACCAACCCAAACAAAAAGTCTCCTGACTAGTGAACTGCTGGTCTTGTCTTAACCAACAGCACATGGACTCATGGACTCATTGAATCCAGGGAGCAACTTTGGCCCTTAATTTGTGTAGATACAATGACTCACCCATCTCCTTTCTAGCACATATACCTCAATTTTCATCCACCCCAACACTGAGGGAGCTACTTCATCCTCTGAGGGAACCACTCAAAGATTTCTTCTTGGTGTGTCTCCCTTTATCAAGCAAATGTATAAACATCAGTGCCTGCTGTGTTGGTCATTTTGGGGGTGCTTGTCTCTTCTTTAAACTGGGGATAGTTTAGAGCAGAAAGTACAGATTTAATCGACACACTTTGTGTTCCAAACTTCAATGTTCCACGAGCCAGAGAAAAGAGGAGATCCTACACAATGAAATAAATAAATATATATATATGTATGTACATATATACATACATACACATATATGTATATTTAGCAGTAAGGCATATATGCATAACTGCTAAATTGTATACCTGAAACTTACTGGATTTCGTTAACCAATGCCGCCATAATAAAAAAATAAATAAAAATAAGTTAAAAAAAGGGGATCCAGTGATTTCTCCTGAGCATTTTTCAGGAAAATCTCTCCACTCTCCTTTGGGTAGATAATTTTTCTTTCCAATCATTAGGCCGTTAGGTGGATGTGAGTGAAGCGGGGAATAATGCTGGCCCAACCCAGGGACCACCCTGAAGATCTCCCAGAAGCACTCATTTTGCGGTTAAGAATATCTTTACATCCTAAAATACAAGAAAATAAAAGAACACAAAATAGCCACTGGTTTGGGCCGGCCACAAATGCCTGTCCAATTAGTACATACACTGTCCTCGCTTGACCTTAGTTTCATTATACCGTCATTATGATATCTTACATATGCCCAGAAGTTTATGAATCTAATTATAGCAGATTGAATTCTGGGTAACTGTACGCACAATAGACAAAGGGTTCTATAATAGCCAAATAACAATCAAATGATCCTGGGTGCCAATCATCTAACACCATCCCTGTAACCACACATCAAGTGCCAATATAAGGTTTCCTTCCCAAATTCTACGGGGCTGTGGCCATCTCTGGCATAGCCCATTTCTCTCTTGAAATATACTTTAATAAATCTTACTTTTCTTATATTTCGCTGATCCGTAATTCTTTACCATGATGGCAGAAAGAACCGAGGTCTTCTCAGCCCTACTGGGACAATGACAGATTTAGATCACCCCTAACGGAACACAATGATGTGTTAATACTTATCACGATTATAAGAAATGATAAATAAGAAATTCTTTTTGCCAGCACTATGATGAAGTTCATCTATATTAGCTAATTCTTGGCCCTCTGTGATATTACTGGGTGATTTTTTGTTTTCTTCTGAATGATAGTTTTAAATGTAGGAGAATTTCTCCTTCATCATTTAAGTTTGGGACGCAGGGATTCAAATGGGACAGGTTATGAGATCTGCTCTCAAGGTCAGGGGACTTCTTCATAGTAGGAAACATCGACCTGATCCTTTCTGGACCTCAAACTACTCTCCAGAATAAAGTGAAGGCATGGTAATTCCTACAGAGGGGAAGTGGGAATTGGGTCATTAGAGGATTGTTCTGGGCATAACACATGGCTGCCCAGCCACCTAGTCCCTCGGAACATGGGGATACCTTAAGTAAAGTAGCTACAAATGGGAATAAAAGTAGTTTAATTATTTTCCCCTTGAGCCCCAGGCAGTTTTGCTGAGCCATGCCTCTGACCAAGCATGATGACATTGAAGGAAAGGTATTTTTCTTTTCACTTCTCATGGGTGCATTAGTGAGAAACTGCATGGATGCTGAGGCTGGCACATTTTGGTTAACAAGGAAAGACCATGCCCTGAGCAATAATCACCATGTAAGACAGAGATAAGATATCTTTGAGTTTAGAATCACCAATTCCATTGAACTGTGTTAGCTTGAAAGTTAATAGAATGCTCTCCTCTTAAGAATAAGGTTTATGCTTCAAGCAGAGGTGAATTATTTCTGTTTTCTATGAACAATGCTAAAAAAAAATTAGTCAAAATAAAGTATATATTTTTTGAGATGACAAAGCTCCTCTTACAGAGGCCACATACAATTTCCAGACATCATGCACCTGTTCCTGGAAGATTGTAACATGTAATCATTTGTGATCATAATAAATCAGTGTGTCCTAAAGTTTGTCTCGTAGAATCCTTAGAGTCAAATAAATTTGGAAAATTTTGCCAGCTTATTTTCTTAAATCTTCATAATGAATGTGAGAATATTTAATGATTCTTAGAAACTGGGTGGTTACAATCTTCTCGATCTTGTTTAACCAATAAATTCTTGAAATTATTTGATCTTGAAATACTACCTTTACATGACACCTGATAATAGTTTGTGTAGTTCTGCCTGATATGTGTTGAAGTGCTTGCTTTTTTTTTAATTTGTCAGATTTCTTCCTTCCTTCCTTCCTTCCTCTCCTTCAATTAAAAAAAAAAATTGTTTTAGGCGAGGCAACCCTTAGTTGACCTCACAGATTGCAAGGACCTTGTCAGCTTACAATTCTTTAGTTTTTTTTTATTTTTTATGCCTACAGCACCTGGTCTTCCTAAATGGTCTCCCATTTCAGTACTAACCAGGCCCGACCCTGCTTAGCTTCTGACTAATTTGTCAGATTTCTTAATGCTCACGTGAGAGAGACCCTAAGCAACATTTTTGGTGTAAGATATTAAATATAATGAAAAAGCAGCTAAATTTGAAAATTGGCAACACAAATTATCAAAGAACAACAGACTATGGAATTATATGTTGTTATCTGGACTGTTGGCTAAATTACTGATCATCTGTTAGTAGGAGGCAGAGGAAACCAAAAGAGCCCTAATGGGCATATGAGAATAAAGAGAGGTTGAAGGACTGGTGATTAAGAATACAGATAAGGTTCAGAGGGAGTGAGGGAACAGAAATACCAAAAGATAAATAACTTTAAACAAAAAAGAAAAAGCCAGAAGGTTTTATATGTGGAAGAAGTCTAAGTGATAGTTGATTGTCATATATTCCCCTTGATGGAGTAGAGTTAAAATAAAGATTATTGGAGGTGAGGCAAGAGTGACAACGTGCTAGAAGAGTGTTGAAGAATCAACAGCTATGAGGGTGGCAGAATACAGGGTGAGAAGGTAACTCACTCAAATGCTGAGGTCTTTAAGAAATAGTAATTATGATACATTTTAGTTCCCTGCTTATATCCCACAGCCCTTATCACTTACCACTTCTGCAGCTTCTGCAGTGCCCGGAAACTGCAGAAGGAGGCTCTGCTCAGGGATGGGGCAGGCCAGAACTGCTGGGGTATAGGTTCCCAGAAACATTCCTCAACTAACAATTTAGCTCCTTTGTATTGTGGAAAGGGTAACTCTGAGAAATTTCTCCAGAATTTCTTTGAAGGATCATACTCCAGTCACCCACATGACATTTATTTGCTATCCTTTATGCTGCTTTCCCTTCTTGGCACCACTTCTCTTCCTGACATCACTTCTTCTCTTCCCTACCAGTCTTTCCAGAACCTTCTTAATAAACCCCTTTCATTTGAATCCTTGTCTCAGCCTGCACATGGAGGAATGCAAACTAATTTACAAACATTTTGTCTTTTGTCTATAAGGATAACTAAGAGGTTGACAGAACAATATTTCTCTTTCGAAAAGGAAAACAGAGGTTGTAAATTTTTCAAAGCCATTCATAGTAAGAAGCTGAGTCAAGAGATGAACTAGTTTTCTGATCTCAGGTTCGGTGTCCTTTTTCTTGTATCTCGAATTCCTACATTAAATCCCTATATTGAGGTATGTTCTTGTCCATAAGACTGGTTGATCACAGACATGAAGAAGGAGCCAGGAAAGTATAAATGGATGTGTGAATATCAGTAACTAAAGTCATGGAAATGTGATGGGCAAACAACAGTCTAAGGTCAAAAATGGACATAATCATTATAAGGAAGTAAGGTATGATATAAGGAGTTAATCAAAATAAGGGACGGTCCAGGAGAAGACATAGAAAGTCACGTTTAAATTAAGGTGATAAGTCAAGAGGAAAGAGACCAAAGATAGACGTAAGTTCTTTCACTGTAGAAAGTAGACATGATAGCAACCAAAGGAACAGGGTGACAGGTGGTCCATGAGCTCCAATGGGAAGACTCCAGCTGGTTCAGACAGTGAGGTGTTATTATTCTAGTTGCTCAGGCACAGATGGAGGCTTCCCGGGGCCTGGTGTGCCCTGCTGCCAGAGAGGGCTCCCTCCAGAGTCTCAAAGAATGTCTCACTGTCTGAAAGACCAGAGTAGGGAGAGGTTTGACATCTTCTGAGATGTGCTCATTGTCATTAATAGGATAACATTTAAATACTATAGAATTACAGAAAATGGGATTACAGAATTGAAAAGATTACAATAGAAGTTTAATCTTCATTTTTATTATTCTATTTTCTCCTATCCTATCTGACTCTTTCTTCCTATCTATATCTATTCGTCTAAGAATCCTGATGTCACCTAGTTGTTGACGTTCAGACCATTTCTTCCTTCTAATGATAGCTTTTGTGGGCTAGCAGACACCCAGCTTTCTAATCACACAGAAATCCTGCTGTGTGATTAGATAATCAAGTGATATATTCCTATAAAATGTTATTTCCAAAAATATCCATTGAAATAATATCTATATTTTCTAAAATAGTCACATTAAGGCAATCTTTTTCTTTTTACAATGAGATTAAGAGAACTGGAATGCCTGGGGATTAACTGGAAGGGCCTTTGTGAAATCAGCCCTAGTTTCACTTTTCATTTTACTTCTGACTAATTGTGATACCATCAGCAAGCCATATAATAGTCTCATTAAAAAATCTTGTTGAGAAAATCAGGAGCAGGGAACCATCTGGTATGTAAGTACCTGCTGGTTGAAAAATTATGGGGCTACGAATAATCTCAATATGATGAGTCTTGAAATTAGGCATCTGGGCAAACAAGCTGGCTATTGACCAACCAAAAAGACTGCTATTTCCCACCCTCTGCACAGATCAGACATGGTAAATAGCCCTGGAAAAACCACAGCCCTTGTTTAGGGGTGAGGGTGGGGAATTGACAAGTATATGGTTTCAAAATGACCATAAAGATAGAGGTATGATCAATGATCATCATGATGCCTCTTAATAGATCTGAATAGAGCATAGAGCACATGTGTGTGAATGTAGGGGGAATGAACTCCGCAAATATAAAGAGAGGTGCTTGTCTGAGAATATGATTGGCAATGCCAAATATGGCTAAGAATTTGGAAAATGAGTGTTATTAATAGAGTTGCTATATTAATTCTAAACTTAAAAGAAGTATAAAAAATCTTTCATATTCATTTTTTTCATCATTTTATTATAAAAAGTTTCAAGTATATAGAAAAGTTTAATTAATTTTATGGTATATTCCTATATATCCACAACCTAGATTTTGCTATCAACATTTTATTATACTTGTTTTATTGTCTATTAATCTATCCGTATATCATCCATGAACATCTTATTTTTTAACGCATTTCAAAGTAAGTTGCAGATATCAAGTATACTTCCTCTAAACTCAATATTGTTTATAGTTCCTTTTTTAAGATAAAATTTATACACAATTAAATAGACAAATCTTAAGTCTACTATTCATGAATTTTGACAAATGCATACACCTATGTATCTCAAACTTCTATCAAGATATAGAAAATCTTCACCTCAGAAAGTTCCCTCATGCTCAACTCCAGTCAATCTTTGTCCTTACCCACCCAGAGGAGGTCAAAATGTTTACTTCTAGGTTAGTTTTTCCTGTCCAGAACTTCACATAGATGGACTCATAAAATATGTACTCTTTTCTGTTAGACTTTTACTCAGCATAATGCTTTTGAGATTGACCTCCAGTGGTCTGTATTAGCAGTTTGTTCTTTTTATATCGTTGATAAGTATTCTAATTTAAGAATATACCACAGCTTTTTTCACCCATTTTCCTATGGTTGGATACTCGGCTGTTTCTAGGTTTTGGTCATCATGAATAAAGATACCATGAACATTCTTGTACAATTATTTTATAGATATGCACATTCATTTTTCTTGAGAAATATGTAGGAGTAGAGCAATGTAGATGTATGTTTATTTTTCAAAGAAACCATGAGACCATTTTATAAGGTAGTTATTCCTTTTGATACTCCCATCAGTAATGTGTGAGAGTTCGGTTGCTCCACGTGCTTGCTAGCACTATTATTGTCAGTCTTCTAAATGTAGGAGTGTGTTATCTTACTGTGGTTTTAATTTGCATATTTCTAATAACTAATAATGCTGGGTAGTTTTTAATAAGATTATTAAGCATTCATATATAGTTTTTGAAGTATCTGTTCAAGTATTTTGCTCATTTTTTCATTGGGTTGGTTATTTGTTGTTATTATTAACTTGTAGGGGATGTTTTCTTATCCTGAATACCAATTACAGTTGACAGTCAATATTATATTAGTTTCAGGTATACAGCAGAGTGGTTAGACATTTCTATAACTCATGAAGTGATCCCTTGATAAGTCTAGTACCTACTTGGCACTATACATAGTTATACAATATTAGTAACTATATTTCCTGAGCAGTACTTTACTTCCCCATGACTATCTTTTAGCTGCCAATCTGTATTGCTTAATCCCTTCATCTTTTTCATCCAGCTTCCCCAGCCCCTTCCCATCTGGCAACCGTAAGATTGTTCTCTGTATCTATGAGTTTGTTTCTGTTTTGTTTGTTCATTTATGCTGTTTTATAGATTCCACAAATAAGTAAAATCATATGATGTTTGTCTTTCTCTCCCTGACTTATTTCACTTAGCGTAATACCCTCTAGGTTCACCGATGTCGTCACATATGGTAAGACTTCATCCTTTTTTATGGCCAAGTAATATTCCATTGTATATATGTATCACATCTTTGTCCAATCGTCTATTGATGGACACTTAGGTTGCTTCCATATCTTGGTTACTGTAAATAGTGCTGCAGTGAACATAGGGATATATATATCTTATGTTATTCCTTTTCTTAAAGATGTCCTTTAGTAAGAAATTTAAAATTAAGTCCAATTTATCAATTTTCTTTTGTTTTAATGATTATTTTTTCTGTTGTTATTGTTTTCTATATATTTTTCTAAGAAACCTGTACCTGCCTCCAAATCACAAAAATAGTCTCCTATATTTCCTCCTGAAAGTTTTATTGTTGAGCTTTTACATTTAAGTATATAATTCATCTCAAATTAATTTTTGTGTGTGATGTTAGGTAGTTGGGTAGCCATGAGTGATGAGAGTGAAGGCCCAGCTTTGTAACAGTATAAATAACAACACTGATGGCGCAACCTAAAAGGCCACCCCTACGTCCTCCCAGAAAAAGCTCATTTTTCAAATAACAATACCCCTACATCCTGAAGTACAAGGAAATAAATGACTATAACACAGCAACCAGTTTAGGCCAGCCACAAACGCTTGCACAGTAAGGCGTACTCTGAACTTTTTTCACCTCAGCCTCTTTATACCATCATTATAACATCATATATATACCCAGAAGTTCATGAATCTAATTATAACAGACTGAATTCTGAGAAGGCGCATGTGCAGTTGACAATATGTTATATAACAGCCAACTGTCGATCAAAATGACCTTACACATCAATCAGCTAGCACCACCCTTGTAACCACTCATCATGGCCCAGATATAAGACAGACCTCCTCACATCTGTGAGGCTACAGCTCTCACTGGTGTAGCCGTTTCTCTCTTGAAACATACTTCAATAAATCATACTTTTCCTAATCTTCATTGATCTGTAATTCTTTATTGCATCAGCAGAAAGGACCGAGGGCCATCAGCTCCACTGGGGCATTGACACTTAGATTGCTCACAACAGTGACAACGTGAGGTAAGGATCAAACTTAATTTTTTTTCCAAACAAGTATCCAGTTGTTCCAGCACCATTTGATGAAAATATTGTCCTTTTTTCAATTCAATTTCTTTGGCTCTTTTGCTGAAAATAAAATAATTTTATAAGTTTGGGTCTACTTTTGCTCTCTGCGTGTTGTCTCACTGATGTATTTGTTGACTCTTATGTGAGTGTAATACCATTTTGATTACTGTGAATTTATAGGATGTCTTGAAATCAGGTAGTATAAGTTTTTCAATTATAGTCTTCTTAAAGAATGCTTTGCATATTTCTGTTTTTTTTTTTTTTTTTTTTGTTTTTTGTTTTTTTGCATTTTAGTACAAATTTAAAAACTGGTGGGTCAAGTCCTACAAAAAAAGAATGCAGGGGTTATAATTGAACTTGCAATGAATCTTATTTATTTATTTTAATTTAATTTTTTAAATTGAGATATTATTGATATATAATATATTATTTTCAGGTATACAACACGATAATTCGATATTTGTATATATTGCGAAATGATCACCACAATAAATCTAGTTAACATCTGTTATCATATATAGTTAATTTTTTTCTCTTGATGAGAACTCTTAGCAACTTTCAAATATATAATACAGTATTGTTTACTGTAGTCACTCTGCTACATATTACAAGGACTTATTTATTTTAAACTTAGAAATTTATACCTTTTTACCACCTTCACCCATTTTTTTATCCGTCTCACACCCCCACCTCTGGCAATCATCAATCGATTCTTTATATACATAATCTCATGTTGTCGTTGTCCTTGCTGTTTTAAGAATCCACATATAAGTGATACGATATCGTATTTGTCTTTCTCTGTCTGACTTATTTCACTTAGCACAATGCCTTCAAGGTCCATCCATGTTGTCACAAATAGCAAGATTTCATTTTTTTTATGGCTGAATAATATTCAACTGTGTATATATACCACATTTTCTTTATCTATTCATTCTTGGATGGATACTTAGGTTGCTTCCATGTCCAGCTATTATATTTTATTGTAAATAATGCTGCAATGAACAAGGGAATGACTATATTTTTTCAAGGCTGTGTTTTAATTTACTTTGGATAAATATCTAGAAATGGAATTGCTAGATCATATTGCAGTTTTATTTTTAATTTTTTGAGGAACTTCCATACTATTTTCCATAGTAGCTGCACCAATATTCATTCACACTGACAGCACACAATAGTTTCCTTTTCTCCACATACTTGCCAACACTTAATTCTTGCCTTTTTGATACTAGTCAAAACAGGTGTGAGGTGATATCTCATGGTGATTTTGAGTTGCATTTTACTGATGATTAGTGATGTTGAGCACTTTCTCATGTACCTGTTGGCCACCTGTATATCTTGATTTTCATTTATTTTTAAATGCAGGGGGAAAAAAATGGCAGATTTTATTTTGACCACACTTTGACCAGGAACAAAAAGAAAATAAAATATAAAAGGAAGATCAAAGTGATATAATGAATGAAAACTCAGAGCAATCATAAGATATAAAAATGGCTTGAGTTGTATCTATAAGAGGCATACCTTCCCCCCAATTTTGACCTGGTATTATGTTTATTGCTTGATGATTCTTATATACATATTATTAAGGCACAAAGCAAACCGCATAACTCAGTCTGATTTTGCTTTCTAAATAATTTACAAATTCTATAATACTTACACTAGGAATGCTAACAATAGAATATATACCTACATGATTCAAACTTAAATGAAAAATTCTGTCCCAGGGTGAGGTTTAACCTCAAAATTCTTACCCCATCTCTATTTGCCAACTTCCTTAAGTAAACCTGAGATAATTTTTATATCATTTTATATTTTTCTCTTCTCTTTTGGTTCTTGCCCCTCTGACATTAAGAATGCATGTCATTGCCTGTATAACTCAACCTAGAATGGAAATGGAAAGAAATAATAAACCGGAGAGAGAACCAATTTATTTCAATACCATTTAACCCAGCTTTTTTAAAAAACAAAATTTACCTCTAAATCAGGCAGAATTTAAATTACAGGGATATACATAAAAGTTTATTTACTCTAGGCTAGTAGACCAGTTAACTATAGTTCTAAAGAGATTAATTATCTATTTTGCTGGAAACATCCCCTTTCTGTGTGTCCAAAAATATATATGAGGTATGTGAGAACATTTCGTGAGAGACAAATAGTTTTAAGTTTGACACCACCTCTGCTGATCTGCTTTGCTTGTTAGAGACAAAAGTTTGAAACCAGCTAAAGACCTTAGTCTTTAAATGTCTACAGTCATCTGCAAAATGTGACAATTTGATTTCTTCATTCTTACTTTGAATGCCCCCCCCCTTTTTTTTTTAACTTTCTCTTGACTGATTACTCTAGCTAGGACTTGTGGTAGGGAGCGTGCATCCTTGTCTTGTTCCTGATCTTAGAGGAAAAGTTTCAGTTTTTTACCATTAAGTATGATATTGGCTGAGGGTTTGTCATATATTGCCTTTGTTATGTTGAGGTATTGTCCTTCTATACCCATTTTATTAAGTGTTTTAATTATAAATATATGCTGTATCTGTCAAATGCTTTTTCTTACCCTTTACATAGAAAAACTTAAAGGCTCCACCAAAAAACTATTAGAAACAATAAACAAATACAATAAAGTTGCAGGATATTAAATCAATATACAAAAATTCATTGTGTTCTTGTATAGTAACAGCTAAATTTCAGGAAAAAAATTCTTTTGCATTTTGTTGCAATTGTAACAAAAATAAAATACCTAGGAATAAACTTAACAAAGCATGTGAAGGACCTATACACTGAAAACTAAAAAACATTATTAAAAGAAACTGAAAAAGATACAAAGAAATGGAAAGATATTCTGTGTTCTTGGATTAGAGGAATCAACATAGTTAGTTAAAGTGGCATATTATTCAAAGCAATATACAGATTTAATGCAATCTCCATCAAAATCCCAGTAGCATTTAAAAAAAAAAATAGAACAAAAATTCATCAGATTTGTATGGAAGCACAAAAGACCCCAAATAGCCAAAGTAATCCTAAGAAAAAAGAACAAGATCTGACTTCAAATTATACTGCAAAGTGAAATAACCAAAATAGCATGGTATTGGCAAAAAAACAGACATACAGACTAGTAGAACAGAATTGAGAGCCCAGAAATAAACCCCCGTATATATGGACAAATAATTTTTGACAAAGAAGCCAAAAACATACAGCGGAGAAAAGAAAGTCTCTGCTATAAATGGTGCTGGGAAAATTGGAAAGCCACATGCAAAAGAATGAAACTAGACTGCTATCTGTCACCATATAGCAAAATTAACTCAAAATGCTTCAAAGATCTAAATACAAGACCTGAAACAATAAATTGTATAGAAGAAAACATAGGTATTAAACTCATGGACCTTAATTTAGAGGTTTTTATGAATTTGACCTCAAAGGCAAAGGAAGTAAAAGCAAAAAGAAATGAATGGGACTATATCAAACTAAAAAGCTTCTGCACAGCAAAAGAAACCATCAATGAAACAAAGAGGCAACTAACTGAATGGGAGAAGATATTTGCAAACAATGACTCCAAAAAGGGCTTAATATCTCCAATGTATAAAGAACTCATACAATTCAACAACAACAACAACAGCAACAACAACGACAAGCCAATCTAATTAAAAAATGAGCAGAGGACCTGAAAATACACTTCTCCTAAGATGGCAAAAATAACCAGCAGGCATATGAAAAGATGCTCAACTTCACTAGTTATTGAGGAACTTCAAATCAAAACCACAATGAGATAAACTTCACAGCTGTTAGAACGGCCTTCATCAACAGGACAAGTAATAAGTGTTGGAGAGGTTGTGGGGAAAAAAAGAACCTCCATACACTGCTGGTGGGAATGTAAATTGGTACAGCCACAATAGAAAACAGTATGGATGTTCCTTGAAAATTTTAAAATAGAATTACCATATGTAATGCAGGAGGTACAGGCCAGAAGCCTGTACCTGGACCTTAGATATTCCGAAAAAAACCACCAGGAGAACCAGCGGAGTGAGACATGCTGTTTATTACTCATAATACAGCGAGGCTTCAGCACTTGATCGGTTGGAGTTTCAAGAAAAGGCCTTGGCCAAGAGTAGGTACTGCTTTATATGTGAGCAGAGGGGAGGAGGATTACCTCATCCAGGAGAACAAGGGTCATCTCTCTCCGATAAGAGCGGGATGTGCTGCCTAGCTAACATTCAGAAGGACGAACTAGCCACATCCTTGATCATCGTGGGCCGATAATGCTCATGGGAACGGTCAAAGGGGCAGACAGCGCCCATGGGAGCAACGGGAAGTGTTCTTAGGGGCAAGCACAGCTTGGGAATGCTTTGTTCACTGTCCTTCTTGGGGCTGCTGACCCAGCAGTCTTCTTCTGTGTATGTGGAGGGACTATATTTGAATGAACCCCATACCATATGACCCAGCAATCCCTCTTCTGGGTATCTACCCCCCAAATTTGTAAACATTTACCATAAAGATATTGTGGTAGTGGAGGCCAAGCTAACCATTTCCTATAATGGTTGAAGGTTGTTCATTTCTCTTCCTATAATAGGTAAGGGACTTTCAGTGTTACAGCTGACGGCACAGACCACTGGCCCTGGTGATCACTCCCCTTACGACCCGCCAACCAATCAAAATACACTTTCCTTATATAGAAAGAACACGAGGAAGTATAAAATGTGTGTAAAAGGGAAAGCCCCGCTGCAATCGCTGCTCAGCCTTTGGATGTGAATCTGCTGAGCCGGTGCCGGCACCAATAAATGCTACTTCCTGCTTATTGCCTCAGTGGCCCGTCTCTCTGTCCAAATATCCTGCAACAATATATGTGCCCTGATGTTCCTTGCAGCATTATTAATGGTGGCCATGACAAGGAAACAACTGAAGTGCCCTTCAATAAATGATTGGATAAAGAAAATTTGGTACATATATACAATGAAATGTTACTCAGCTATAAGAGATGAAATACTGCCATTTGCAACAACATGGATAGATCTTCAGATTATAATGCTATGTGAAATAAGTCAGATGGAAAAGTTAAGAACCATACGATTTCACTCATGTATGAGATATAAAACTGAAAGCAACAAACAAATAAAACAAACAAATACTCATAGACACAGACAACAGCTTAGTGGTTACCAGAGGGAAAGAGGGGAGGGGGGAAGTAGATAAGGGTGAAAGGGGTCAAATATATGGTAATGGAAGGAGATTTAACTTTGGGTGGCGAACACACAACGTAATATACATATGGCATATTATTAAATTGTACACTTGAAATCTGTATAATTTTATTAACCAATGTCACCTCAATAAATTAAACAAATTAATTAATAGTCTCCAATATACCCATAACAGAGATCATTACTGGGCTTTCTCTACTTTGGTATAGAATAAGGGGTCAGGGATAATTTGGCCAATGATTATTAAATGAAAGAGTAGTTTATTATCAGACATTTAGAAATTTCTTCCTTTTATGTACACTCATCTTTGTAGCCTTGCTGCCTAGCTTGGTGTCTAGAATATGCTACATTAATTATTAAATAGTTGCTAAATTGAATGTCATCAATCTTTGGGGCCTTCCCTCTTTTGGCCGAAAAGACAAATCAGTAGGATGACCATTCCAGATTCGTATTTAGCTTGTCACTCTAATTTTAACACTCAACACAATTTCACAGTCATTTGATCTTTTAAAAAGTTTAGAGCGTATTTTATGAGCCTGCCTGGAGGGCGCTCTTCCCTATGCAGTTCACAGAACATCTGCACCAAAGTGTCCTGTGCATGTGGAATTGACTACTACTGCTTCAGGGCTGGGACAGAATTAAATGTGATGACATTCATTTTAACAAACTGCTACATGTTCTGCTACACAAAACAGTGCCAGAAGAAGAGTATTGATTGGATCATCTCTCTGCCTCCCCCAGAACTTCTCAAAGTTGGATGTTTCTGTTGACTTTCTAATTTTTTTCCATCCTGGCATCTTATATTCACATTTTAGTCCTGATGAAAATCCAGTGTTATCTGGGCCTGTCATGCATCACATTCCAGGGAAGGAAGAGAGGAGAGGAATGTCAGGAGAGAGAAGAAAAATGGTTAATCCAAGTGAGCACACATCATGTACCAGGAATTTTCATACTTGATCTTCATTTGATCTTCAGAGGAGCATGTGGGGTTAGTATGATTATAATACTCATTTTTCATACAAATAGGAAGCTGAGGATAAATGAAATAACATTATTTATCCCTGGAATTTGAATCTGAGCCTGACTGACTTCAAAGTTAAGTAGTCTGTTTTATTACCCTATCCAAAGAGGTTCTACTAACAAAAGCCCCTTATTTTACATTATATAAAGGGTTTTCAGTCTGACTTCTTTCAAGTTTACAAATTTACTGTTCAAGACCTCAAACATTGGAGAAAGATTCAACTTTCTTCAGAAATTTTGGAAACACAGGTAAGCGGTAATTTCGCCTGCCTCTCACTATTGCATCTTCTCTCTTAGCTACGTCCTATCTCTGTTTGGTATAGGGGACCTAGGTTAGTGGCAATATACACAAAATGAAAAAGGATGTCAGGCAATGACAACCTACAGGGTAGCAAAAATACCATTTTTATAGGAAGTATCTATGTTTCTAGTGCAGCGATTGTTGTTGGCCAAGATCATCCAGAGAGGAGGGTAGTTTGGCAGTGTATTTCTGTCTCCTGCCCAGAAGGTACCTATTGTCTTCATGCTGATGCTTGGCACCCTGTAGCATCTCCCAGCCCTCCATTGTGGTATTCCAATTAGTCTTACTCAGGGTGGCTGGCACCCGTCAACCAAAATGATCCTTCTCTGCTAAGCTACAGAATTATCATTTCTATTTCCAACTGGCAACAGCTTGTCATCCTTCCCAGATACATTTCCATCTTAATGAAGCTCTTATCATGCCAGTTCTTCACACAAAAATTTCAATGTTTTCCCATTGTAGTCTGAATAAAACCTAATTCCTTGCCATTACTTGTAAGGCCTTGTGTAATCTGGCCCAGCTCTCTCATTTCGTATTCCATTACTCCTCTCCTCACATGTGGGACCTAGGCCACTCTGATTTTTCTCAAACACTCCAAACTCATTTTCATTTTCATTTGCTGTAACCTGGTTCCTTCTCATCATGCAAGACTCAGCCCTTTTGAAATCTCAGAGGGGCCGTTGCTCATCTTCATCCTTATACAGCATCTTTACCACCCACAGTGGCTTCGGTTTTATCACATCATTCTATTTTTTCCAAAGAAAGTTTCACAGTAAGAAGTCATGCTTTAGCTTTGTTAATTTTATTTTCTGACTCTCTTCATTGTATTGTAGTTTCCATTTGCCAGGGGCCATCTCTACTTGTTTCCTACTATATTCCTTATGAAAGAACAGTAAATACTCAGTAAATATTGACAGACGAGGGCAGTGTATTAACAACAAGGAATGGCTGACCATCAGTGGGATTCTAGCTACTATGGAAAGCAGGTAAAGGAAAGATTTTGCATAGGAATAGGAAATAGGAGGTGAGGATTAGGTCTCGTTCTCTCCCTAAGATTCCTCTAAATTATTGGTGTATGCAAGTCAAAAACAAATACAGTCAGTCCTTGTTTTGCTTGATTCCAATATGCATGAAACTTCAGTTACCATAGTTTAGCTTAATATACCAGTCCCCCAACAAGATGATTAAAATTTCAGTCAGCATAATACATTAACTGTAACTGGATAAAGTACAAATTTAAACTGCTAGTTCTTTGGTACATACATCATTACCTAAATAACAAATGTATATTATTACTGATGATAACATAATATCTTTCAAAATCTGTCAGCGATAGGTCACTGAGCTCTGCCACTTAGTTCACATACAAATGGTAAAGCATGTAGTTGTGTTGCCTCCTTGTCTCCCAGTGGTAAACTCGTGTGACATTTTGTGAAATACTCACAAAAGAAAATCAGCTGACAAAGATGAGAGTACAGTAAAGAAACAAACTGGTAACGCTGGAGGTGAATTCGAGTGAAACATAAATGGAATTATAGAAGAAATACCCAACCATGGGAATGCGGACATTGCTGCTATTCTACATGTGCAGCCTGAAGAACTTAGTTAAGGGAACTTATCAATGTAAGTGAAGAAAGTGCTTTTGAGAAAAAAAGATGATGATGTCCCAGAGGCCTGATGCCAGCAAAACCTTAACATTAAAGTAATTCTCAAAGACATTTCATGACATCAAAAATATAAAATAATAGAAGCCGATTCACTTAAAAAGAAGTATGACAATTGACCGAAGCATGGGAAAGATGCTCACTTTCTACTATAAGTTGTATGAGAAAAGAAGACAAGCAGTGTTCAGAATTCTCCTTTTTTCAAGAAATAAAACATCCCATTCTTAATGTTCTTAATGTGTTAAATTACAGAAAAAATATTCATTTCACTAATTTTTATTTCCCTTTACATTCATAACTGACAATAAGACAGTTTTTAATATTTTGACAGAAACTTTTAAAAGTCACGGAACATTTATACTTTTTACCTTTGATCGTCAAGGTTGCTACACATAGTTTCAGTGAGCATGTGCATTTTTATAGCATCACACTGCTGTGCTAAGCAAGGACTACCTACTGAGTCATGGACTCAGTAGCCAAACAGCAAACTAGCAAAGAGAGTTTTCTTTTGAAGAATAGAAATTTTTCAGTGAAAAATTTTTCATTGAAATGATTTGCTTAATAGTGTGTGTTTCTTTTTATAAACTATGCTTTTGTAATGATATATAGTTAAAAATTTGAACTATAAAAAATGTGAAGAAAATACAAATTACAGTAAATGCGACTGTTACTGCACGGGGCGATGTGAATTCTGGTGTCACCCCAGCTGCATGGAGGAGGTCCTTGGTTCTTCCCTGCCCACTTAGTAAAGAATTATAAGATCAGTGAGATTTAGAAAAAACAAGATTTATTGAAAGTACATTTTTAGAAGGAGATAGGCCACACCAAGGAAGGCTGCAGACCTGAGGAATTCAGGAGGTTAAAAGATAAAAGATAGAGTACACTGTGAGGGAGGGGTGGGTTACCAGTGAAGAGGGCTGTAACAATGTAGAATTCAGGAAGTAAACCTTATACTGTGGCTACGAAAGGTGCTTACAGTAGTGGTACTATATAATTGGCATGTGAGGTCACCTTGATTGACAGTTGGCTGTTATATAGCCCTTTGCCTACTGCACATGTGCCTGCCCAGAATTCAGTCTGTTAGATTCATGAACTTCCAGGCATAGGCATGATATTATAATGATGGTATAATGAGGCTGAGGTTATGGGCAGGTTAGGATAGTACTTTCTGTGCATGTACTTTCTGTGCATAAAAGCACAGCAGCTTTTATGACTTTTGTGCCTTAGAATGTAGGAGTAATTTATAAGCATAAAATGGGTGTTTCTGGGAAGTCCTTAAGGGAGGTTTCTATGGTTACAGAGCTAGGCCTTCCCTCCTGTCGCTCATGACTACCTAACTATCTAACACTACCACCGTCTAAAAAAAAAATCACTATCAATATTTTGAAGGACATTTCCAGGTTTTTTCTTATGCATGTATTTTAATGAGATTTGGAGGATTCTGTACAAATTTTTACATTTGAAAATTGTTCTTAGTCAAAATGTGATGTAGATGTTTAGGCCATATCAAAAAAAAATGACAAAAATAATCTGAGGAGGAGAAAAATGTGTGTGGGGGTAAGTGTGACATGGTGATGTTGGTATATCGGTGTGGGAGTTTTATTTTGTTAAGCATAAAAAAAGATTTTTTTTCCACTGAAAATCTCATATGCTGTTGGTGAGAGTGAAAATTGGCACGGTCTTTCCAGAGAACAATTTGGTAACATGTATCAAAATTCCAAAAGAAAACATCCTTTGATGTAGATTAAATTCAATTCTAGGAATTTCACCATAGGAAATAATGGGGGAAAATCACAAAGGTATTTATCAGGTCTTGGTTTATGATCCTGAGCAAACAACAACTTATATGCATCATAATAGATGATTGATCAGATAAAATGTGTAAAATTCAATATTATTCAGCTGTTAAATTATGACATAAATCTATATCGACATGGAAAATTGTCCAAGACCTGTTAAAAAAAAACAAAACAAAACTATAAGATGGTATGCAGAGAAGGGTTCAATTTTGTAAAAAAAGGAAAAAGAAAAAATATATTTATTTATACATAAATACATAGGTTTACTCATATATGTGGAGAACAATGAATACAAGACATACAAACCTTTAGTATAGTGTCTAGACAACAAGTGCTTCTCCTCTAGGCATAACAGTGAAATCAGGCAGGAGCTCTCTCTGTGTCAACTTAGACCGACTTCTCAACTTCCAATCTGAAGTTCCAGGGCTATTTCTCTGAAGTTCCACCCCTTGAATCATTGCAGTGTATTTTTATAGGTACTTCTCTATTCCTCCTACACATGCATGTCAGGTAGATTTCCCAAAGTCCAGCTCTGGTGCTGTGTCCTTTTGCTGTGCTGCTCCTCAAAGCAGGGGCTTTTCAGGCTGAGCTGAAAGGCCTGTGGGCTCCCTCAGCCTCCACTCTGGTGTCTCTGCTCACTACTTGCTCTCAGTCAGCTGTTCCAGCCACAAATCTCTGTGTCCTAAGAATGTTATTTCTAATGCTTATGCCCTCTTTTTATTCCTCCAGGCAGCCTCCACTCATCTCTTGTCTGAATTCTGATTAAACCTGAATGTTTGTCTCTCAGGGCACAGTCCTCCTTGCTAGAGGTTTCTCATTTTTGTTAGAGTCTAGAATTCTCTCTTATTCATCTTAGTATCTTTTAGAGAAGTACATAGAACAGAAGTATGTTAAGTGCTTATAGTGTGGTTGCTGAATAAAAGAAATAACACAATAGATAATTGAGTCCTCTTGAAAAATTAATTTATTTCCATTTTTTCTGGCTATTTAGTTACTGATTTTTGAAGGAGGAAAGATTTTCTGTAATCAAATCTAAGGAAATTTTATTTTTTCAGGCTTGTGTTCATACGGAATAAAATATTTGCACTCCAAAAACATTGTTGTACCATTCACAATTTACCCCGTAAATTTACTTTGAGACCATCCCACTAGTTTAAGAATCAGTAAAATTAGGAGCCCATTCCTAATTAAAGATTGTGAATCTTTAACATAAATCTCAAATCTCTCTACAGGTCTATTAGGATGTGCAATGTGCTAACCTACTTCAAACCATGATGTTAGTGATTTGTGTACAAGGCTGTATTATGTTCCAGGCACTATGCTTAATGCTTTACAAGTATTATTTAATTTAGCCCTTACTGCAATTTTATAAAGTAAAAACTAGTGATATCCCTTTTTACAGATGAGGAAACTGAGGTTTAGAGCTGTTAACTTGCTTAAGCCTCATGTTCTTTTTTTTCGAGATAGCAAATACAAATATTAATTTTTTATAAAAAAATATGAAAAACAATATTTTTATAAGTATAATATGCCTTTTGAAACATCTCATCTTTTTTTTTTTCCTTAAAAACCAATGAGAAAACTGGTGAGTATTGCCAAACATTTTCCAAAGGTTTTGTAGATATGGCATGAAGTCCTCTGGCAATAATTACATTAAATCTTTTGACACTCTTTAGACACAATAAGTTGGACACTAAAACTAAGGCTAGATAGAATTGTGACAAAATATGTTTTTTTTCAGAAGTCCTTCCACTCTCCCCTATAATGGTTAATTTTATGTATTGACCTATTGGCTTTGTTCAGATGAAACATTATTTCTGGATGTGCCTGTGAGGGTGTTTCCAGATAAGATTAGCATTTGAATATATGGGCTCAGTAAAGTAGATCACTATCTCCAATGCAGGCGAGTCTCAGCCAATCTATTGAAGGGCTGACCAGACCAAAAGGTGAAAGAAGGAAAAATTCATCCCTTTTTCTCCTGTCTTACTGATGAACTGGGACATATCATCTCGTCCTCTGTCTTTGGATTGGAATTTATACCGTTGGCTCCTCTGGTTCTCAGGACTTTGGACTCTGAATTACACCATTGGCTTTCCCGAGTCTCCATCTCGTAGATGGCAGATTGTGGCACTTTTCAGCTCTAAGAATAGGCAAATCCTATGCTGACTGAATATAGGGATCAGTAAACACTTCTGTGCTCTCAAATATTTTCCTTCTCTCGGGAATTTGCATGTTAATTATGTCTTTAAGTTATGGCTTTGAGAACAAGTTTATAAATGGGGAATTTTGGGGAAATGGAAATAATTTTTTCTTTAATCAATCACTGACAATGGAAATGACATGAGTTATCAGATTAGTTGATTAGCCACACGGCATTGGCAAGTGTGATGGAGAAAGGCAGAAGCCTGGAGAATCAATGCTCCCTAGCTCCCGCCCTGGCTGGCGGGAATCTCCAAAGCAAGGGCTGCACTTTACTCATATTTGTATTCTCACAGCTTAGCTCAGGGTAAATGAACTACATTGCACTCTCTCAAGACCTGATCATTGTGTACCTGATGGAGGAGACACTGTATTTTACCCCCCACTTTTCCATGCTGGGCCCACAAGGGGGATAGCTTGCCTGAGTAGTGGTAGTAATCTTGAAAATGTGGTTGGTCTTGGGAGATGTGTTCAGGAGTGTATTGACATGCAGGCCTATGGTGCTTCTTGCTGTGGTTAGCTTCGTGGGCCTCCTCACTCACACTCTCTGTGCCTTCAGCCCCACCCGCCCCCTTGACTTGACTTGATTGTTTTTGATCTTTCACTCCTGCTCTGTTAGGACAAACCCGATTAAATTGACGACACTGTCACTGGGGAAAAGCTAGACTCTTGGATCTCTCAGTAGTGTCCCATTGTGCTAAAACTTACACCAATGGTTCCAACTATGATTAACATTGTGCTCTCATTTCTACTGAACCTGCCCGGTTATAAACCAAATTTGGAAAGACCTCAGAGGTCTTACTCTTCAATATAGCAAGTACTTTTATTTTTAAGAATTTGTAGCTTTTTTAGTTTGAGAGCAGCCAAATGTTGTATAATTTTTTATACATATTTTTATTTTAATTTTTCTATTAGAGTTGACATTCAGTATTATTTTTATATTAGTGTCACAGTGGTTAGACATTTATATCATTTATAAAGTGATCTTCTTAATTAGTCTAGCACCCACCTGGCGCTATACATAGTTATTACAATATTATTGACTATGTTCCCTATGCTGTACTTCACATCCTCATGACTATTTTGCAACTACCAATTTATAATACTTTTCATCTGATTTTTTCCCCAGGATGTCACAATTCTCATTTTCCAATATTATAATGCAACTAGAAGTTAACTTTTTAAATTAAACTTTTTATTTTGGAATATTTTCAAATTTACAGGAAATTTACAAAGTTAGTACAGAGAATTCCCATATATCCTTTGCCAATTTCTCCTTAATGTGAACACCTTACCCCATGTCCTTTTTATTCGTCACTCTCTACAGCCTAGACTCAGCCCTTACTATACATGAAGTATAATCATCAAAGTCATACTATAAACTCTATTGTGTAATATTTGTTTCTTGATTCTCATTGGTCATGTTGTTTCAGCATGTGGTCTGCATTTTAAATTAATATAATCTAACGTAAGTTTCTCTGGCTTTGGAATCAGAAGGCCTGATTTTAAGTCTTGACTACTTCTTACCAATTTCCTCCTCAGGAAACTGTGGACAAGAATACTCACTGCCAGCTTCAGAAAGCTAATATTAGAATTTGTTGGTTTAGCTCTGCAAGGATAATGACTTTGCTCATCTTATTCATCACTGCTTCCCCAGTGTCTTAGAAAGGTCCAGAACATAGCAAGCACTCAACAAATGTGGTTGTACTGAATGAATGATTCAATAAGGTGTCTATTAAGTTTATTATAAATTTTAAAATGACATGGAGATGTTAGGAGTTTTAACTACTCATCTATAAACAGATGATATGTTTGTTATTCTTGATGTGATTAGTGTCCTAACTCATGATTGAAGCCCATCCTATTTTGTTCATGATTGAATCTGAACACTTTATGAGTGCCTGTCAGGGAGCGGGCATGGTGAACTGCCTTTCAATCTTGTTAAGCTATTTTTTAAAATGCTAGGCAAAGTAGTGATTTGTTATTTTTGCTAATAATTTTGCTAATATTTTCTGACAGCTAATGAGAACTTGAAAGCCAATACACTTCTTTCTTCAGATTTCTGTTGTCCTAGAATGTTGATTTGTATTTTTCTTGTGTTGTTTTGATTCTATTTCATAAGAAAAGTAAATGTTTATAAACCATGCATCTGCATTTTGTTACTTATTTCTGAAAGGCAAAAATAACTTCATCTAATCTTTACCTTTCACCTGAGTTTTTTGTTTCATTTTGATTTGATTTTCTTTTAGTTCTGCTACATCAATAGACAAAGCTTGAAATATTATATTTAAGATCTCTTTGTTGGAAGAGCAAATTAAACATTTCATTTAGTGCTAGTCCCTGGAGGCCCTGTGGGGACAATGTCATTATTTACATGCTCATGACTGTTATGTGCAATAGTCCTTTGTTATTACTAAATCTTCTGAACTTACTGGTTCTGGGAAGGAAGAGAAAGGTGTAAATGTTTGAATATTCCTTGCATGTAGCAATCCAGCGATATCACATTAGTTCAGTACCCCCAAGAGTCAGTGCATTTGCATAAAGAATAAGGATATTGGAAAATAAAGCTATCGGTAGTGTCAAGTCTGAATGTAAGAATGATATTCTGAGTTTAAAATTATACATGTAAGAATAGAGTTCACTCATATATAACCTCAAAGATTGCTCTGAATGATAATAATGTTATGCTGGTATACAATTATGGAGTTTTAGAATTGGAGATTCTATTTTTATTCCCTCATAAAGAAATGGAGGCCCAGAGGAGCTAGTAGTCTGTCAAAGTTCAGGCAGCTAGCTAGAGGCAAAGGCAATGCAGAAATACAGACCTTGGCATCTGAACTACAGACGCTTTTTAACAATTATTGATTATTCACTTTGGAGATTACTCAAGGCTACTGCTTTTCTTCCAAAGTCTCAGCCTCTATTTTAAAATGTTTGCTGATTGTATCTGATAGGGCTAAAAGATAAATCCTCAGCCAGTCAATTTTGTACTCTTTAGAGGATTTGATAAAGATTTAATAATTTTTTTAAGCATAAAAATAAACAAAAAATCTATGGCTCCAAGGTTTTCTCTAAAAATATTTCAATGTGTAGATAGATATCTCTTTTTTTTTTTTAATCATATCCACATATATTTATTTCAATATATTACCAGAAATGTGGTAATAATCTGATTCTATGATAGTATTGATAGAGTATGTCACTTGTAAAATTCTTAAGCTTTTAGGAGGAAATGATAAGGGGTTCTTAATCTTTTTAGTAAGCCTGGTGAAGTTTTCTTCTCTCCTTTCTTTGAGAAAAAGGCCCTCCTGTCAAATCCTGATAATTGCCCCAAAACTGGTGACTCAGATCCTCTGGCTATTGATAAGTGTCATTGGCCCATTGTTAGCAGAAATAGTGTTAGGCTAGATAGGGCCCTTAGAGTCTGAGAGGGGAGGGAACTTTAGGCCAAAGGTCATTTTTACTCTTTAAGAAATATATTAACCAAGCCTATTTCTCTTTACTCACTTAATAGGTGAATCAATAATAGAAATTAATAGATATATGATTTAAATAATGAGTTTATATTGAGAGAGGAGAGGAGGCATCTGAAAGTAAAAAAAAAAGACGCAAAGGAAAGGGCCTGCAGAAATGACCGATTCAGCTGATTAAAACTTCTCTCTCTTCTCCCATTCTGCCCTATGCTCTTCAGTTAACATGTTTTCCACAGCTGCATCTCCCATCTCAAGGATCCTCCAGCCCTTTCCCTATATCTGTAGCTTTGTATGAATGTCAAGACTGTGTGGAACTGTTGTGTTACAGTTAGAGCTCAGCCTTTGGATAAGGAACCCTCTGAGAGGGCATGACATCAATGAGTGCTGCTCCGTGTCTGTAAGCTAGGAGTCCTATCTCTTTGTTCAAGAATCCGATAAAGGTGCTGATAACACCATGGTTTCAGACTCTACAAAACAAACGACCTGTAAGACCAAGGGTCTGGAAATTCCTTCCGTACAGCCCCCCACCTGAAGCTCCCTCTCCCCACTCTGAGTAAAGAGGGACATGTAAAACCTCAAAGAAATCACGTGCATGGACACTGCGAGGTATATAAGCTGTAAGAAATCTAACCAAGGGGAGATCATGCTTCGGGTCTGTTGAATGCCCCACATTCTCTACTGGCATTAAATTCTCTTTCCTCTAACAAAGTTGTGTGAGCGTCTGAATTGCTCCGTCAGGTATCGTTTCCTTCTTTTCCTTGTCTAGGGACTGAGGCGGCACTTTAGTAGGAAACCCAAAACCCCACCAGGCAGAAAGGGAAGGAGCTCCATGAAACTCCAGTAGGCAGGGACAACGACCCTTCCCAGCAGGAAGCAGCTACAGAAGAAGAGACCTACTGTCCCTTCACATTCATGCTAATAATAAGGGGATTCATGGCTCTTAGAAAAGAGTTAGGCAGGAAAGTTAGTTAGGGGGTTTCGGGTCTGCCTGCAAAGACACTAAGGTCATCCTATCCTAGAAGGGGTCCACTCTAATCCACCCACAATTAAGCAAGCCAGAAGGCATTTTTTTTTAACTCATACAAAGAAACAAATAAGCAGAGAATTAGGTATCAGTTTAAGGCAGTCACTCGCACCTGTGCAATGAAGATCCCGAGGACCTTTGACTCACCTGAGCCTCATTATACCATCATTATAATATGATGCATATGCCTGGAAGTTCATTAATATCATTATAACAGATTGAATTCTGGGAACGAACATGCACAGAAAGCAAATGATGAGTCACTGAGTCCTGTCAATCTTAGTTGTCAATCAAAGAAGCCCGCCCCCCTAAAAAAGTAAGCAATCACAGCAAATAGAGACACATAGGCTTTGTTATTAGGCCTTTCAAGCCATGCTTCTCTTGCTCAGGCCCGCTTCCACATCTGGAAGTGTACTCTCTCGTCTAATAAAGCTTTTCTTTTCTCCTGTATTTCGGTGTTTTGCTCGATTTTTTGTTTGAGACATCAAGAACCTGGACAATGCGCTGGGAGAGGATCCCCACTCTCTGGTACAGTGTTACTGATTAATGTGCTTTATCCTATGACATAAAATAAATAGAAAATAGTAATTTGCAATCCGGTTTGGTAGTCATACATGAATTACAATAAACGATGCATGTCAGTATAAGTTATACCTCATTCTTCCGAATAAAATTACAAGAAAGTTGAAATTAGATAGGTTAGAGATATTGTGGCTGGTGACAGAGATCAGATTGATAGAGAGCTTTCAAAAATACAATGTCATGCTCTCCTTCCTCTTATCTCTCCTGTTTCCTTATCTCTCTGACCTTGGGCCCAGCTCTATCACATCCAGGCTCAGTGGCATTAATTAGATACTAACTATACAGTGTCCACTCCCAAGTCTTTATCTTCAGCTCAGACCTCTCTTACAAACTCTAATCACACATCCAATGTTATCTGTGAAATCTCCAAAATATGCCCAAACCACACTCTTGATTTTCTGACTTCATCTGTTGCTAGTTTCCCTCTCCTGGCCGCCTGGTGCTCCTTGACCACTGGACATGTTTCACCTCAGTATCACGGTAAGATTCATGTGCTGTTAGCTGGATTGTTCTTGCCCTATGTGTCCTCATATGTGTCCTCACTCAGGGCTTCCAAACTTTGTTAGATGTTGCCTTCATGACGAAGCCTTCTCAGACCATCCCATTTAAAAACCTCAGACCATAGGACCCGTGGCACTGGCTATTCCTCTTCCCTGCTTTATTTTTTCTCCCAAGCATTTATCTTCTAATAGCATATTATTTCTTTTATTTATTTTTGTATTTACTTGCTCTTCCCCTGCTAGAATGTAAGCCTCGAGGTGACAGAGATTTTTGCCTGTTTCGTTCAATATTTCATGCCCAATGCCCAGAGTAGTTTCTGTAAACTGGCAGATGTGCTGGCTGGAAAATTACTGCTTAGCTATCGCCCATGGGAACATAAGTCATCACCCATGGGAACATAACATTCTAACAATAAGCTTTCTGCTTCTGTACTCCCGCTTGCACAACTGACTGTGGGTCGACAGTAAAGAGAAGAAAAATAGACTTTTGTGTTCAGACAGAATGAGGAATGGGGTTTAGGGCTTAAAAACTTTGTACCTCTACATTTCAGGGCTGCTTAATTTGGGGTCTGCATACCCCTGGCAGATTCAGCTGGTTGAATAAAGAGTGTGTTTCCTATAACTTACTGATTTCTGGTGGTCCATGCGTCTATCGGGGGCTGGCGGCTACAACACAGACACTGAAATGTTTGTTCACTGGATATGCGAGTGGAAGTTGGGATCCTATAAACCTGAGAATCCTGCTTGTAACCTGTGGTAGATAATTGCAATCCTTTGAGACTAAATTTATTGACTGGTGAAATGCAATTAACAAGAGCTCTCATATGTTGTTTGAGGAACAAATTCTATAACTATGTAACTATATGAAGTGCACAGTGGTATACTTAGTAAATTCTCCACATAGGTAGTGTGTGTGTGTGTGTGTGTATGTGTGTGTGTATTAATTGCTTATCGACTTGAATCTTCTTTCAGTAATATTTTTTATTCATATTTATTTAGAAAAAAATTTTCCTGGCCTGTAAAATATCTGACTTAAAATATTAAGATCTTAGTAGTAGTTATAATTGTAGTTGAAAATACCTTGAGTTATTTTTCCTAAAAATTTTATTCAAAAAAATTTCAATGCAATTACTTATGGTTTTTTTTTCCTTAGAAAATGTTAGCACACATTTTGGTATTACTGTTCATGGTTGAGAAGCACATAGTTAGTTGGCCTCTGGATATGCTTGTTATCTCAGTAATGGTTGCTTTGTGTTAAAGTATTTATTTCCTTTTATAAGCCATAATAAAAGTAATTTTTTAAAAATTAGTTACTTTTTGAATATTAAATGGAAAAAGTAAACATCATTAATTCTAGATATTTTTTCCTTTATTGCTAAACTTTGATGACAACTTTGGATTAAAAAAATAAATTACTAATAATTTTTAAATGGCATATACCATTTAATATTCTAATCAATAGTTAGCATTGTATTAGTATTTAATATTATTGCTTATGCTTCTTTTACTTAAAATTTTAAAAACAAACTTTACTGTGAATAATATAGTTTTTAAAGGCATAGTGCAATAATGGTACATAGCTACCTAAAATATATTGTTCGATCTTTAAATTATTTACCTCTTATTTGTATTTTTGTATGATTTTGACAAAATTCTATGGATACCTCAAATATACCTAGTCTAAAACTAAGTGAATATTTCCTCTGAACTGCTCTTTTTCTGTGTGTGTGTGTGTGTGTGTGTGTGTGTGTGTGTGTGTGTGTGTTTTCCTCAACTAAAGGCATCATCATGCACCTGGTTGCTAGGTGACCCCTGGGGGTGATATTAAACTTTGTCCTCTCTCTCCACTCTGACAACATCTGGTCAAGAAGAACGATTGATGTTTACCATCCAAATATTAGATTAATTTGAGTTGTTATGTCCTATAAAAAACTGGTTTGAAGATAAGCTTGTCATTGAGCCTCTAGCTTTGGCCCCTTTTCATCTATTCTCCATCTAGTTACTAGAGAAGGATGTCTGTTTCAGACTAGTTTGATTCTCAGTTGTCTGCATGCTCTAGCCTTAACTCCTTAGCACAGCATATACAATTTGATGTCTAATTCACTTGGGGCTGGAGTCCTATTTGATGTGAAGCCCTGAGAAAAGACCTTGGCTAGTTCAGGGAAATCTCTTTGGCTGCCCCAGAGTGTGCCATGTTGTCAGTATAAAAGCAATTGTCCATAAAGGAGAAACTCCCTGGGAAAGTGGGGGGATCAATAGAAGGTGGGGCCACAGAGGTGAAGTGAGACACCAAAGCCAAGATAGGACGAATGAAAAAATAAAAGACAGTACTATGAATCAGGAGGCAAGACAAAGAGATTCTTTTCTTTAACACTTTATTTAAAATTAACAAAATGATAAACAGTTGTAGGTAAATGTCAATTCAGTACATTTAGTTGAATAATAAAAAATTTTTACATATTCAAAAGTGTATAGATTCTTTACTAACATTGAACATTTTAGTCTATATAGTCAAAGTTTTTTGGAATTCCAAAATTTTTATCAATTTTATTTTCTTCAAATTCAAATTTTCTTTTGGCCCAAGGTTTTATTGCAAACATGCTATCAGTCCATCTGTTAGCAGTTTTGGCTACTTTATTTGCTTGGCATGTTTCTTTGACAACTTGAGAATCACATTTTTTTTTTTTTTTCGTATTTTTCTACTTCTGCCTTTAGCTGTTCCCTTGGAAGAAACCTCCTTTGCTAGCATGGTTTGCTCTTCCATCTCATGTTGGCTAGTTTTAGCTTTCTCAATGCTTTTCTGTTGGTTTGTGTGCTTTTAGTTTTTCTCAGATAACAGATTCCAGAACCTCCAGTTCACGTTTCCTTGCATGAAGAGCTTTACTTGGAAAAGTCCCCAAATAAGTAGATGTTCCAATCCTCTCACAGTCAACCATACTATCATCTACTAAGCTTTGAAGGGCTTCTTTTAGTGACACAGTCAAAGAGAAAGTAACACCTTTCTCTTTAGGAGAAATCTTTTCCATGTCTTCTCACTGAAATACATCTTTCATCTCAAAAGATATTTTTTTCATGCAAGCTCTCTTTTCCTCTGCACTCCTTTATTCTTTGACAGAATTTAACCCATCATGGCCTGTAAGGAAGACTAACTCAGTGTGGTGTTTCCTTAATAAAACAACTGATTCACAAAAGGGCAGAGATTCCTGTCCTTTGGTAAAAACCAATAGATTTTTACAGAAATCATCTAACTGGAATAAAAACTTGTTAGATTACTTTTAAAATGGTGAACAATTCAGAAGTGTACTGTACATGTTACATTCAACTGTCAAAAATCAAGAGCCATGTTTGGAATCTAGGACATCCAATCGCAACACCCCCCCACTCTTTTCGTACTTTCCTTCCTCTTCTTTCTTTTTCTTTCTTTCTTTCTTTCTAACAACAATAACAAACAAACAATACTTTCTTTCTTTTTCTTTCTTTCAACAACAACAATAACAACAACAACAATATTTCTTTCTTAACAACAAAACAATATTTCTTTCTTTCTTTTCTTTTTCTTTTCTTTCTAGCTCAACAACAACAACAACAAGCTCTTTCTTTCTTTCAACAACAACAACAACAACTCTTTCCTTTTCTTCTTTTTCTTCATTATTCCTTCATTCATCATTCATTATTCCTTCCTTCTTCTTCTTCATTCAGCTATTTCCTTCCTTCATTATTCCTTCCTTTCTTCCTTCTTTCCTTCCTTCCTTCCTTCCTTTTTCTTTCTAACAGAGGTAACATTTGTTAATAACATTACAGGAATTTCAGGTGTACAACATTATAATTGGATATCTTTATACTCTATTGTGTGCTCATCACCAAAAATATAGTTTCCATCCATCACCATATTTTGACCCTCTTTATTTATTTTACTTCCCCATCCCTACTCCGTTTCCCCTTTGGTAACCACCATTTTGTTGTTCGTATCTATGAGTCTGTTTTTCTTTTGTTTGTCTGTTACTTTTTTGTTTTATATTCCACATATGAGTGAAATCATACAGTTTTTGTCCTTTTTCATCTGATTTATTTTGCTTAGCATAACTTCAAGATCCATCCATGTTGTCATGTGGTATATATTTACAAAGGAATACTAATCAGCCATAAAAAAATGAAATATTATCTTTCCCTGTCCTTATTAAGAGGCTACAGCTATGGTAGTCAGATCTGGACAGACTGAGGCACTGGTTCTGAAGTGACTTGTGGTCTTTCTGAGTTTGTGAGATACTCAGTCATGTTCTCAAAGCCTTAGCCTAACCTAACTCATCCTGGAGGAATAGACACAGGAATAGACATAGGGTGCTGAAGGGCAAGAAGGCTACAGACATCCCCATGGTTTCCTCCTGTAGCCCAGAGGTGCCAAGGAGAGATTCTTGAAGTCACTGGGCTAACTTTCAAAATTTCCATTTTGTGGAGAATTTGTCAGTTTGTGACAAAGGAAGGATGGCACACGGATCTTCCTAGACAGATGAGGTCAGTGTTCTCACTGCAGCCTGGGTGCCAGTCTTCCAGTGCTTCCTAAAAACCTAACCTCTCCCTTTTTTGAGCTGTTCCTTCTGCTTGAAAGGATTTTACTCAAGGTACTTGCAAAATTATCTCTTACTAACTGAGGCTTAAGACTAACATTTCCTGTGAAGGCCTCTCTGCACCTTCTCCAACCCTTTATTTTCCAAGAGGAACGAAGCACCTGCCTTCTGGAATGGCTGCAACAACTTTGTCATATGTCTGCTACATGATTTATTACCTTGAATGTAGCTTTCTTTTTCCCCACAGCCTTACTCCATTATCAGTGAGATCTGGAAAGACTATTCCCTCTATTTCCTTGCAGTGTCTGGTATATGGCAGGCTTTAAAAAATGTTTTCAGTGCTTTAAAGTCAAATATAATCTTAATTCTTTTACATAAAAAAATGATAGAAAAGAAAAATAAAATCATCACCTGTAAAGGGTTCTGTTAAAAACACATAAGTTGATTTTATATTAACAGAAAGTTTTGTTTTAGATGGTTCACATTCTTCTCCTTACTTTTTATCGTTTTGTTTATTTTATGATTTTGGATGTTAAAGTGATATGAAACAATCAGCCTAAAGAGATCGAGATTTTATTTTGGCAAAAATAACATAATAAGATTCAATTGAATAAATATGTAACATTTACTAGGTCCAAAACTATAATTACAGGGTTAGGGTGGGATGGTTGAGGAGGTGGCAGTGAATGTAAAGAGGTGCTCTGGTTAAACGTGGCCTTGAGTTATTTTAAAACTTTGATGGGTAGAATTTGATGGGTAGAAATTGCCTTCTAGTAGGCAATTTGAAGTTTCCAACTGTTGTAGAATTGGGAGAAGTGGTGATTTCCTCATCCCTCTATTTCTTTTTTTTTTAATTTTTAAAAAATTTTTCCTTTAGTGTTATAAGAGTAAGGCAAGTTTTTGAAGTCTACTGTCCAGTAAGATAACCTATCAGAATCTGCATTCTGGTTAGTAATATAAACAAGCTGCATATGATTGTACCAGGAGAGCTTCATTGTAAACTATGCTGCCCTTTGTGGGGTAGAAATGTTTCTTATTTCCTATATGTTGCGTTTATTTAATTCCAAATAACTCAGATTTTACAAAACGTTGTGGCATTGACTTATTGTAGCAATGGAAATGGAGCAGAGGAATCTGAGACAACAATCTTTTTCAGGGTCCTCTAATTTAAAATTAGACTTGCTAGTTAGTTTTTTTTTTTTTTTGAAAATGTACCTTCTGAAAATAAAAGTGATACGTTAAGTCTTTTCAAAAATATGTACCCCCATATATAAAGTCTACGAGATTTCTGTATAACTAAACTCAAAACATACTGTCTACATTCTACTGCTTAACAATTGTGTAATGGATTAAAATATTACTTTGTGTACCATCTACATATGTTCCCTTACTTATCTGAGTGATATTCTTTTTTCTTTTTAAATTGTGACAGAAGTAAATGTCTGCTCTAAACATTTCTGGCTATATGAAAGCTTATAGAGTAAAATTTACTTTTTGATCTCTTTCCTTTCTCTCCTCTCAGCCCAGAGCTCCAGAGGCAACCTCTGTTTCAGTTGAGTGTGCATCTTTCCAACATCCTTACTACGTGTACTAGGTTGCTAGGGCTGCTGTAACAAATACTGAGTGGCTTAAATAACAGAAATTTATTGTGTCACTGTTCTGAGGTTGGAAGTCCAAGATCAAGGTGTTGGCAGGTTTGGTTTCTCCTCAAGCCTTTTTCCTTGGCTTACAGATTGCTCTTCTTGGTGAGTCTTCATTTGGTTTTCTTTCCTCTGTGTCTCTTTTTGCATCCAAATTCCTTTTCCTATAAGGATACTAGTTAGATTGTATTAGGACCCACACAAATGAGTCTAATTTGAACTTAATTACCTCTTTAAAGGCCCTGTCTTTAATACATTTAAACATCCCCTTATATGTTGGAGATCATGGCTTTATATGAATCTGGGGGTGGAATTTAGCCCATAACACTATGTATAGATTAGTATCTTTTCCCAGCATGGGTAGGAATATAGTATACACATTTTTCTGTGATTTGTTTTTCACTTAACAAAGTAACATGAAGATCTTTCAATGCTGATAGTTATTCTCTTTTTTGACTGCAATGTTCTTTAGCATGAATAATTCATAATCTACTTAACTATCACATTGTTGATGAACATTTAGGTTTCATAAATGTAATTTTTTCTCTTTTTAGAAATAGATTGATAGGAACGGGATTTTTGGGTAAGAGTGTAGGTCATTTATGCATTTTAGTAATACTATAAAATTGTGTTCCCAAAAGTTCGATTAATTTATACTCACATGAAAAATACTTGAGTAACATTAACCTTAATTTTCACAAATTTTGAATATTGTCAATATTTCAAAAAATTTTACATATCTAATGGAAAAACTTACAGTTTTAATATAGTTGTCTTATAAATAGATAAGTTAAATATCTTTTTATATGTTCCACATGTAATTTTGTGAGTGAGTGTGTATGTGTGTGTGTTTGTGTGTGTATTGTCTTTTTTTATATCGGATGCCCATTTTTCTTTTGGGTTGTTGGTCTTTTTCTTATTCATAATATTCTTCATATATTATAAACATTTATCCTTCATCTGTTATACATTTTAAAATACTTCTCTCAGATATGACTTAAGATTTAAATTTGACCTAGAGAGGTTTTACACTTTTATGTGATCAAAACTTTCTTTCTTTTCCTGTTAAATATTTTTATGTTTGTTTGTTTTTTTTTAAATGCCATTTCTACTAAAAGACAATGGCACCGTTTTCCTGTATTTTCTTTGGTATCTAATTAAATGTATTTTTCCTTTTTATCACACAAGTCATAGTTTTAATCTATCCAGAAGAACTTAGAGTGAAGCATGAAAGTCTACTTTACTTTTCTAAAAGTATTTAGGTCATTTTTGACATTTGCTTTATTTCCTGAATAAATTCAACACACTTTTCAAAATATGGAATCTTTTTAGGGTTGATAGATCAATTTGGGGAGCATTAGCTTTTTGGAGTACTGAATCTGTTACAATAACAATGATATTTCTCTATTTTTTGTTTTTCTTGCTGTTTTTCAATGAAGTTTTCTTTATAATGGCTTTGTATGTTTATTTTTAGTTATATTCTTAAGTATATTATTAGTTTTTTAAAAATTAGATGTTTTTCTTTTTCCTATTACATTTTATAATTAGTTATTGCTGTTATATAGAAAAATTATTACTTTCTTTGCATGTTTATCTTACATATCATTAAAAAATAGTTCTATCTCCAAGAGCTTACAAATTTAACACACACAAAAAGCCAATATTTAAATTATCAGAACATAAGAATAATTAGAGCTATAATCATGTGGTGTAATCCATAAATTACTTTCAGAACTCTATAAGGTTCAGGTCTGCTTATAATGATCATAAAGGGCTTATTGGAGGTGCAAATTGACCTAGTCTTTTAAGGAGAGGCAGCTCACTAAGCAATGGATTATAGTGAATAATGACATCGAGATGAGATCGATTTTGGTATATATCCTTGAAAAAACGATTAGCATGTCTCGACAGATCAGAAGATGAGATCTAAAAGCCAGTGAGAACAATGGACAGACTGAAAGGGTGGGGAAATTATGGAAGCTCTTCAAAGTCAAGCAGAGTGTTTTGGATTTAATTCAATAAATAATGGAAATCATTTGGGGTCAGAGATGTGACATTCAGAAAGTAGAGTTGAGAATTTTTTTTTTTTTTGGCATAATAGAGGCAATCCGAAATTAGGGTAGCTGACTAGAAAGCTATTCCAGTGATATAATTTTATAGAGAGAGGGACCTAAACAGATAGTGGTAAATAAATAAGGCATTTCCAAAGAAAAAAAGAATAAGATTTAAAAATTTTAAAATAAAGGAATGTTATGGCCCAAACGATTCTGAGACCCACGGAGCCAATTGAGATTAATTATGAGCCTTTATTAGCCGGCCGGCGACTGACTCTCTATCACGCAGGGCTAGAGGAGATCAGCCCCGAGCTTTCAGAGCAGGCAGCTGATAAAGCTCAAGACCATATCCTGGTGGTCTCCTGAACAAGCCAGCAGATTACAGAAGTGGAAGTTGGCTTTTAGCATATCTTTGCCCGGAACAACACCCTTGATTAACAAGTAAATGGATTACAGAAGCAGACATTGGCCATCTACATATTTTATACAATACACTTCCTAAACCACACACAAGCAAGTAGGACAACTTCTGCTATCTAAAGATATTTCTTCCCTGTAGCTGACTTAGCTAGTTTGCTCACATGAAAATTTTCCACCCTTAACAGGAAGAGTAAAATAGTTATAATATTTATATTTTAGAAAAATAAAATAACAGTGATATGATTACCAGAAGTTGGTGGGAAGCTGTTTAAAAAAAGTTTAGGTTACTATGGGCCATGCCACCCTGAATAAACCAAATTCCGTCTGATCTCGGAAGCTAAGCAGTGTCGGGCCAGGTTAGTATTTGGATGGGAGACAACATAAGAAGACTAGGTGCTGTAGGCATAAAAAAATAAATAAATAAATAAGGGATTGTAAGCTGACAAGGTCCTTGCAATCTGTGAGGTCAACCAAGGGTTGCCTCACAAAAAAAGTTAAAAAAAAGAAAAAAGTTTAGATTAGAACATATTTAGATAAATATTAAAATTGTCGAAAAGTATGCTTAATGTCTGGATGATTAGTACACTGAAATAACTCAACAGCATAACGCAATTCTGTTCTTCCAATCTGCTTTTGAATCGTGGTGCAGTAAGACTTAATCCTTGTGGAATTTCTAGTGATGTGACTAAAAGTGTTATTTTTGGTTTTTGTTTTGGTAGAAAATTATTAAATTAGTAAAAAATGATTAACTGGAATAGTTCACAAAGAATATGATTTTCTAAAGGGTACAATTATGTTCAAGTTAAGATTTTTATAAAGGGTATTTTGTTCTATAAAGGAATAAGACATTAGATTTCTTTTAAACTTGAAGATGACATATGTATAGGTGGATAGGAGGAAAAATGAGCAATGCTTTCAAGAATTACTACAAAAGAATTATTTCTGTTGATGAGAAGTACAGATTTTAAACCTATTGTCACAATGTATTATATATATATATATATATACTACTCTACATAAATTTGCTTCTTTATTTCAATCAATAAACAATTATTTACTATTAAATATTAAAAGAAGTAGAAACATTTCAGTTTCATAAAAGTACTACCAAGAAATTTCAAAATCAAATAAAAAATATTTGATAACAAAATTGTACTAAATTCTGGAATCCCAGAATATATCTCTTTTATGTATGATTAATTCTAATTACCAATTGATAAAAAAAATAGTTGAAAAGACATAGAGACATTTGATTAAGAGCTGCTATAAAGTTTTTGAACTTTTCATTTTTGATTTACAGTTCTACCAGTGTTAATACATGTATAGATTCTTGTAACCACCACCATAATCAATACATACAATAGTTCTACCACTAACATCTTCCCCAGCCCCTTATAACTTCTATTTTACTTTCTGTCTCTATGAATTTGCCTATTGTAGGTATCTCATATAAGAAGATTTATACAACATTTGTCTTTTTCTTGGTTGTGGGCTGCCTTGGGTCTAGGCCAGGATACACTGGAGGAAATAATGGGAAATTAGTCACTGGTTTGCAGTAGGAGAGACAGGATGGAATGTACTTCTTCCATCTGAGCTAGAACTAGAACCTCTCCTTTTCAATGTGATTGTTTTATCACAACTTATTTAGAAATAGTTTTGGAAAAAAAATTTGTCAAGAAAGCATTTAAAAATTAGAAATTAAATTTATTCTTAAATTTAATTTTAATTATACAGGTGATATCTTAATAATTATCATTGTAATAGTTAATTAATGTAGTTAAGGCTAACAGTTTCCTTTAACCAACCCCTTCTGTCTCAGTCTCCCCCGCTTTCCCAGAGGTTACTGAATTGAACATTTTTTCTTTCAGTAATATGTCTCAGAGTTCTAGCCATATTGATCCATTTCCTTTTAGCTGATTCACTGTATTTTATAGTTTTGATTCACTTCAGTTTATTAGGCCATTCTCTTGTTTAGATACCTAGGTTTTTAAAATGAATGACATGTTTCCTTAGAAAGAATATTAGCCTCTGTGTTACAAATGATTCCTGAGCCTGCAGCCTTATACAGTCTGGTCCTGTGAGTGTTAATGGTGTTTGCTGAAATTCTTATTTTGATTGCTAAACGATCACATATTTTGTTTCTCAGAGTCATACCATAGTTTGAGCACCATTTAGCCAAGTGTCAAGTTCCTTTGCTCAAAAGCAATGTGATAACTTGAATGTCAGTGGAAATCACCTTTAATTGAATTTCAATAACTTTCCCAAGAGCATAATTAAAATAATTGGCTCAGCCTGCAGCCACAAACACTCAGTCTAGAATAATGTAGCTTTTCATATAACACAATTCTATACAGACTGGCTTTTTCCTATACTATAGATATTCATCTAACATCATCATCTCATAATTATTTTTTTTGCCATAACATGGTTCTACTTCCTGGATTTTTGAAAAATGCATTTTACTTAAGCTGTAATGTTGGTGTTCTCTAGAAATTTGTACATGAAATACCCAGCATGTTTAGGAATCAATTAGAAATTTGATGGCACATGGATTGAATCATGACCTGATCTCTTGTCTTTCTCCAAAGTCCACTGAAATGACAGTAAAGGAATAAAAAATATATAACCTATAAGGACAAAAGACAAGAGACAAATAGCACCCCTGAGGTAAAAAAATTTTCAACAACAAATGAAGAAATGATAACTACAGAGCAGCTGAAAGCCACAAAGAAGTATATGGACAGAAAAGCATGACTTTATGCCACAGAACCTCAGAACAATTTGGAAGATGAGAGCATAGTGGGAGCGCAGGCAGGACTGAAAATTTTTTAAATGAGCATTACTCCCTGCCCCTTAAATCTCCTTCCCAACTTCTCATAGACAGAAGGTCCCTCTTCCTCCCACCCTTTCTCCCAGCACAGAATACTGTAGGTTCACTCTCTGGAAATATCGAACCAGGGAGGCTCTGAACTCAGGACATTAAGCATAGTTAAGAGTGGAGTGAGGCACAGTACCTATATAGATTGCATACATGAAAGAGGAATGGGTTATACACAGCAGGAGACATTCTCAGAATAATTAAATATAATATTACAAATAAAAAAATCAACAAAAGTGTTGAAACAAAGTTAAAGAAATCTTATGGAATATTAAAACATAAACAAAAACATATCATGGGAAATTTTCTTTTTTAAATAGCGGGTTTATTATGGAGGTTTAATATAATTTAAAAGATTTTCAGAAAGAAAAAAACAAGACAAATGGAGGGAATAATATTATATAAAAAATCAATAAATCAATTGTCAGAAACCAGCCGACCAAGTCAAACCAGGTCCCTGAATGGGGGAGCGGGGACTGAGAAAAAAGAGAAGACAGACAGAGTGCAGGAGGGAGAACAGATCTCACAACTGTCTCTCCGAGTTTATTTCTTAGGCTCCTTTTTATACATAATCTGTTCCTTTGTGTATCCTAAGGTAACATAATTAAAGTAACATCTTGAAGATCAAGGTACAATCAAAACTCCCTTTGACACTCCCTTTGCACTCCCTTCCACACTCCATGTTTCTATTCTTAATCTTCTTCTTCCTGGAATTCCTCAGAACCAGCCTCTTCCCTTTTATATGCAAGCAGGCCTCCCGAGATAATCCATGCACTCCTTTGAATTTTGGGAGCCTTAGCTCCTTACAATCAATGAATCAGTAAAGCTGGAATCTGAGTGTACATGGAAGCTCTGAATCTAGGAAGGGTGAGTTTGCTTCTCCTTGACTCCCAATCTCTGGGAAAAGGGCTCTTTATGTTTGGCCAAGGAACATTCCTCACTGTTCCAGCTCAGCACTCAAAGCAGAGCAAGGAGGACATTTGTTACTCGATTTAGATATAGGTTGCTCTATGGAATAAACAGGAAATTATGGAATATATGGAGAAGAATAAATTATGGAAAATCTAAAAAGGGAATGAATGGAAGAAGTGATGCTTGAAAATGTCAGGGATGGAAGTAAGTAATAATTACTAACTCAGAATACAACCTAAAATAATTATTCTTCTTAATCATCATACTAGCTCTTTGGCTATAGGTAAATATAACCATAAAACAGAAAGAAATTTCAACATTCTTTGCTCTCTAAGAAGGCCTGGTGAGTAGTCAGAGAATAGTGCTTATATTTGCAAGAAAGTGTTTAGAGAGCATGCACAGGCACATACGTGTGTGTGTGTGTTGTATGTGTGGCAGAAACTAACAGGCATGTAGCAAGGCAGAACTAAGTTGAAGAAAAACATGACAGGTTTTTGTTCCTGGATCTGAGTTTTAGGAGCATAGCCGGTGGGAGGAGGCCACCAGGACCAGAAGGGGACTTCGGTCCCTCTTCTTCTTTGTAAAGGGGAGCCCCTAGCACCGCAGCTGCCTTCTTTTTCTACCCTTGCCCCTAGGTGGGCAAGTGTTGCAAGAGAAAGACAGCTGGCAAGATTGGAGCCACTATAATTGTAGTTCTTCTGTATTTGCTGAGACTTTAATGCTTTTTTCTTTCAGTGTTCTCTCTCATGAGCTTCATGGTAGCTATTTTATAATTCTTGCATTCTCTGACACCTCCTTTTTTTTTTTTTTTTTTTACTAAATATTGGGAAGTAACTTAATTTCCCATTTTATGAAGAAAAATGATACCATAAGCTTTCATTATCCCACAGTTTCTATTACCAGTTGTATTGATGACTCTTAAGTATATAACCCTTTTTAGATTTTCCATTTCAAATGTAACTTCTAAACCTGCGTTCTACAGACACTTCCAACTCAGCCTATTCAAAATTGAGCTCACTTTCTTCACCATGCCTTGTCATCTGTGCTCTATATGTAATACTCAAGGCAGAACTCTGGAGAGAGAACATTATTGATGTCCCCCTGTTTTCAAAACCATGTTTCCTTCCCTCCACAACCATATCTCAATTAATGAATTCCCAGTTTTAGTTTCTCACTATTTCTCTTCAGCTCTCCTGTCCCCTGGATGACTCTCTGCCTCAGTCTTGTTCTATTGAACTAGTATGATTTTTCTAAAGTAGAATTCTTTTCTTTTCATGCTCTTATGTAGATCTTGGCTGTGGTGTCTCTATTGTACTCAGGAAAGTCCCACGTCCCAAATATTTAGTGTTCAAGGACTTCATGGTCCAACCCTGCTCATTTCTCCAGAATCGTCTTTTGCCACTTACTCTCTCTTCACACTTATGCCATGCTAGAGAATATAAAATCTAGCGTACATAAAAATCTTCTAGAATGTTTCTTAAATAGAAAATCCTGGGCTTCAGATTCTGATGTAGTAGGTCAGCTTCAGGGCTCAAAAAATGCATTTCAACAAGCAAGTTGGATGATTTACATTGAGATGGCTGATAGACCACTCCTGGAGAAACTTTGCTGAATGCTGGGGTATTTGCTGAAGCTCCATACATTTCGACATGTAACATTCACTACCTAGAATATCCTTTCCATTTCTCATCTTCTCCCTTTCTTTCTTCCATACCTACTTGGCCCTTTATCTTTCTCTTTCAGGATTCAACTTGTGACTGGTGGATGCTGGGACGCTCTCAAAACCTTTCAAAGCTGAGCGGGTAAACTCCTTTTCTTTGTATATGCTGAGGCACTATTACACTTTTACTGTCTATTCAGTGTTTTTTCCTATACAAGCTGATGAGCTCCTTATGGGCCTGCCTTTGATTCTTCCAACCAGTGAATCTTCCAACCAGTAACATTTTCACAAGAATGACAGTGCTGTATGAAGGCCATTAAGGAAGTCCTATTTTCTGGCAGCACAAACACTATGGAAATGGCATGACAACCTCCTTCCATCCTTCTGTTCAACATAATGCCAATGGCAAATGTCCCTTACCTTAGTTATGCATTATTTGACTCATTGGAGAGAAACATGGGAACATCCTAACAAAAGTTGAGTATTGAGCTCAGAATCCACTAACTTTCAACAAGACATTTAAGGGGAAGAAAATTAACTTCACTTATTAAGTAGATGAGTTTCTTTGCAAATATATTTTAAAAATTGAAATATATTTTTAAAATTGTTTTTTCATAGTAGCACTTAAAGATGAAGTGAAGATCTTCAATTATTAGGGTTGTTTGTGTATTTTCAGGTTTCCATTGGAAGAGGAAAACACTTCTGACAATAGCTAAAGCTATTGGGAATAGCATTAAAATGATTAGTTTTTGAGCTTTCAGGTGAGAACATTGCTGAATTAAAAAGCTCAATGTATCACTATCAATAAACAAGATTTAGCTGAACAATTATAATAGGATGGCTGAGCTGCCATCCATGCTTTTAGATGCCCAGGGTAGAAGTAATTTTCCCTCAAGCCTGATTTTTGAATTGTTTGTTTTTGTTTAAACCAAGAAACAATCGTGTGACTCAATTCCAATATTCTTGTATTTATTATCAACATATTTCACCCACTCTTCCCTGGCAGTATGCCAGGCTTTTGGAATTGGTGACTGTCTTAGATCTTGTCAACTGAGAAGTTTGGAAACCAGAATATCTTCACTCGGTATGTCCCTCCAGGATGTGTGTAGTTTATTACTTTCTACATGTTGCTGTTGGGTGGGAGAGAACTTCAAATGTGTCATAGATTGGATTTTAAAGAGAAAAATAAAATCAGAAGAAAATAAAATCAGGTTTTATGATTTTACTGAACGCACCATCAGGATTTTATGAGAAACATTTTCTGTTCTCAGGGCATACTCTTTGATTTTATTTACTGCACCAAATGTACCACATCGCAAGTACATTTTGCTCAAACAAAATTTATGAAGTATATTTTAATTAATGGTCTCATTTTAATGACTTCTTCCAAAGCATTCTTGTTTGATGTGTTGAATATAATTATTGGTACTTAACACTTCTCTACAGTCATTATAGACACACTATTTTTTCGAGGCATTTATTCTTTGTCAAATAAATGCACAAGAAGTATTTAGCATTATATTCGATAGCTGTGTTATGCCATTAGAAAAACATATGTATAGCCCACGAGTTCATTCATAAAATGCTAAACAGAAATCAGTACTCCATAAAACCTAAAGCAAGGCTAACTTTATAAATAGGATGTCTTTCATGTGTCCTTTAGGCACTGTTTCTATTGTCGGTTACCCTATTCCTTCCTCGTGTCCTTTAGACCAGAATCCCAAGGCTAAACTGAGTGGTCCTGAGCCTATCACCATGCCTGCCCTCCTGGGACTGCTCTCTCCCTCAGTACCCTAGAACTCCAGCATGTCTTCTCTCTCTTTGACCTCTCATTTATTCAACAAGATGGTGCAGGAAAAGATATTTATATTTTTAGCCCACTCGGTGCTGCTTTAAACTTCTAACTTGTTTTGCCTCATGTAACAGAGTTTGGGTCATTCAGTGGGAGGTACCGGTACTATTTCTTCATGTTCTTAAAAAGATGACTAAGAGGACCAGGCAAGTGAACATTCAGCTTCTGTGGTAAAATATCTAATTTTGTTCACGTAGAGATAACTTCCATAAATGAAAGATGATTAAAGTTCTTATGAGAACAAATCAACTCTTTCAAACCTTCAAAATAGATTTCCTACTTTTTGGCATGCAGATCTTCATCTAGGGATCAGAAAGACCTTGGATCTAGTTAGCTAGCAACAAGCTTTAAATTATAATGAGGTTAAATAAAATTTCCCAGAATCCAAACATATCAGAAACAGACACCTGGCCAGGATTAACCTGAATTCATTAACTTGAAAAGCCCAGTAAGTCAAAGTTGCTTTCTTAGGTATAAAGATATTGCTTCAAAGAAGATAAATAACGTTGACATTATGAGCCTTTATACATTTGAAACTCTCTACGCTTGATTGTGTTTCTTTTTTTCATCATATGTAATCTGCTTGTTCTTGACCTCCCTGTCCTCCCTCTTCACATACATCTAGTCAATCACTGTCTTGTCAGCACTCCCTCCTTAACATCCTTAACATCGATTTGCTCTTCACTGTTTGCTCTCACCTCCTGTCATTTCATGCTGCCGTCCCGTCTCACCATATTGCTCTCTGTATCTTTAGTATAATCAGAATATTTGCTTTAAGAATCAGTCCACAAAGGTGTAATGCAAAAACTACATTCATGAATTTGACTCTGACTTTTCTGCTCCTGTTTCTAGTTTTTCATAGCACTGGAATTTTCAGTGAAACATAATTCTGAAATTCCTAATGCTCAGAGTTAATTAAGACAGTTGTGTAACCAGGAGCTCAAATAGGATTGACTGGGAAAGATTCATTAATATAGTCATAATCTTGTTTGTTCCTTCTGTGCCCTGGAACATGTTTCCTGAGAATTGTTATGAAAGGGTTCTTCCTTCCCATCCACCTCTTTTCCTGAGTTGGATATCCACGTGTGTAGCAATCTTAGAAATAAAATACTTCTAATACTATGGCCTCTTTATTCTTGAACTCCAGGATTTTACTTTCCTTTCTATTTGTTCCCATGCCTACACTTGTGTCATAACTAAGAAACTATCTTCACCAAATCCTAATTTTACATATTTCACTTTGTTGCCCGTTTCTTTGACTCATTTTGCTCTCTTAATAAGGGCTGTCTATATGAATTGTATTCAACTCGTAAGTCACCATTTCTTGAACTCACTTTAAATTGCTCTTTTTCACATAAAAAATGATCTCCACGATTCTAAGTGCAATGGTATATTCTCAAACCTCATTTTACTTGCTCTATTAGCAGAATTTCAAGGATCACTCCTTGTCAGGGCCAAGCAGATCATGTCGGCTACACCAAGTGTCAGGGGTGTTGCTGATCGAGAAGGGAAGGTTTAATGGTGAGACACCAGTTGGAACAATGCACAAGAGGCAGACACAAGGATGAAATGGCAGGCACCAACTTTATTGCACAGAGCGCACTTCTGTTGGGAAGTGCAGTCTATTGCGGGGTTGTGTGGTATTGCATTCACTTCTTCTGCTCCCCTTTCTTGTGCTCCCCTTATGCTCTCCAGGGGACCACATGGCTCCTCACACAACAGACTACAATAGTGGCCTTCAGCCACATATGCGTGATACAATAAGCTGAAGTATGTTTACATATTTTCTAAATCTGGGGTCCTATCCCTAGCAGAGGGCCTGGATCACAGACAAACCTTGGGACGGTCAGGCCTTGGATCAACCAGGCCTTGGATCACAGCCAGACCTTGGGCCAGCCAGGCCTGGCACCCACACTGCTCTTTATTAAAATATTAAAAAAAAAAAATTATTTCCAGGATGTAATTCTTCTGGTTCTACTTCTTGCTCCTTCTCAGTCTCATTTGCTTGTTCCTCTTTTTTACCTCTACTCTTTAATATTAAAATGGCCTAGGGTTCAGCATTTGGTTCTTTTCCTTTCTCTCTATACCTACTACCTTGATACTCTCATCTAATCTCATAGATTAAAAACTCCTAAATTCTCACAAAGGCCTTCAAGGCACTATTATCTGTGACTTGACTTCCTACTGTTGCCCCTTCCTTGCCTGCCACATTATTAACTTTCCGCTGCCTCACGTGCAGGCATGCTCCCTTCACAAGGCCTCTGTGGTTCTATCTTCATGGAATCCTCTTTCTCAAAGTGTCTACTTGGTTTGTCCCATGACTTCCTTTCAGTGTTTGTTTACCTGAATGGCCTTCCTCAATCCCCTTCTTTAAATTTGTAGTGACCTTTCCTTATCCTGGACTCTATCCCTTTTTTATTGGTTAATGTCCTCCATATTTACACTGTAGTTTATAATTTATGTATTTATTTTTCAGGTTATAGTCTTACATTCCCATAAGGGCAGAATTTTTTTTTTTCTATTTATTCATTACTGTATCCCCTGAACCTACAAAAATGCCAGATACCCAATATATATTTGTTAAATAAGTAAATCTCAGAATGGATCTCTGATTAGATATACTATCCATTTTTAATTACATGCTGGAAACCTAAACAAACCAGATTTTAATTTTTTAACATATTCTTTCCTACTCTCTCTATCTTCTCTCTAATCTCTCTTTCTAGTCTTCCTCTATATCCCATTCTTTTTCATTACACATAGAACAAAATGGATTCAGAGAGGTTAGGTAGGTTCTCTAAAGCCTCACACCTAATAAATACCTGGCAGAGCTGGCAGTGGATTTCCCTTTTTGAGCACAAAGTCTGTAACTCTTTCTATATCTCCAGACCTTCCCAACCACAGTTCTATGAATTGAATTTAGATTTTTCTTGACAAATTTGTCTCCTAACCACCAAGATGATGAGAATTCTTAGCTTGGTAATCTCCTGCTGTGTCTCATTTTGGAGGGTAATCTGAAGAGAACAGAGTCTGATGATAAGCTGCTCTGTCACTGGATGGTGACACAATGAACAATATCTGAAGCTCATTGTTTACCATGACATGCTGAGTGTGGCCAACGAGGAGCTCTAACACCTGGATGTGGATCTCTGCAGCCAGCTGTAGAGTGCAAATGCAGATGAGGGTGTACCTTGAACATGGTGAGTAGCACAAGGTATGACCAGTCAGGGGTGAGAGATAGAAGCCTGGTGTGGGCTTCTGGTGGGTACAACTCTAGGCCAAGGTCTTCATGGAGATGTGGTTATAAGTAGAGAGAGGTATTTTTGTTCATTTATAGCCATATAGCCCTTTTAGTGACATCCAAACTATTTACAAAGATGTACTCTTACAATCAGCAGATTTATTTAAATTAGGCTTTATTATTATTTTGGAATACTTGGTATAAATCATTTTATTGGATTCAAGACTCATTAGCCTTATCATAAGAAATGTTTACATTGCATTTATTGATAAAAGAAAATATAGAAGTATTAGATTCTTTAAAAATAATTTCAACTGTTATGTTATTGAAAGGTTGAAAAATATTTGTATTTTTTATCACTGACTTGTGAAAGTTTGTCATCGATGATGACTATGAAGTGTTTAAAGAGCTCATTGTCAAAAGCTCTTGATTAGAGTTTGTATGTGGTTATTTCAAGTAAAAATCTGTTGGTAAAATCAATTTTAATTAAGAAATTATTTTTAATTAAGAAATGGAACAGATTTTATTATTTTTCTTACCATTAGGTAATGTAAAAAAAAAAATGACAATACTTTTTTTCTTGCAGAACTTCATGTTTGTCATTGAATCTGCCCAGAGGACTTAATTTTCTATGTATGCCATGATGTGAACAATGGTGAGCAAGCACAGTGTGGTACCCAATTTGGGGAGTGGTCCAAGGTTCAGTGTATGGAGGTGAAAAGTGGAGCCGAACATCAGTGAGGAGCCCAGTAGCATGTTAGAGGCCATCGTAAATTAGAAATTTGAGAATTGCTGGGTAACTTCTCAGATGATCATAATATTAAAATGTTAGCTAAAAGCCTTCCCATTCTTGCTCTGATTCATTTATGTTAACGGTTCATTCTGAGCAATGAAACCTCTTGCACATGAAATTGTCTGTGGGCGTTCCTTCCCTTTACTTATGTAAAAGACATTAACACATAGTTGTCATTAACGTGATTAAGGATTATTTATCTCAATTCAGATATAAGTATCTTCGGGAATCCTACTCAACTTCAATCTTAGAGATATATATTCAAAACCGTAGTTTCTGGTTGATTTGATTTTTGTATCACCAGTTTATTTTTAATTTTCTTCCTTCCTTAAAAGTTCTTAATAGTTCTCTCATTCTCAGAAAGTGAAATGGCTTTCTAAGACAGTTTTCTCCTTTCTTTCAAAGCCCATGCATTATCACATTTAATAAATCAGAACAAATCTTTTGAACCGTATGATTTTATCAGACAGTGATTCATATCCACCTCAGTATATTGTTTCTAATTGTTCTTGTGACAGACAATTTGAAGCTGGTCCTGGAATGTTAACTGTGAGCAGCATGGCTAACTCAGTTTTGCCTCTATTAAAGTTTCTTTGTCAGAAAACTGGTAAAAAAAAAACACAAAAAACTCTTTTACATTCTTAAATTAAAAAGCAAACAAACAAACAACAAAAAAACAAATTAGGTAATACCCATTGTTATCAAAATAGAGTTAAATTGATTCTCATCCTTCTTTATTGACTTTATAAATTCATGCGAATGAATGACAATTAATTTGGCAATATAGAGTTAAGAAAGCATTACTAACTATATATCATTTTCAAGTATTCTATTGAAGAAATCATCTAATATGAGGAAAAAAGCTATCTAGGAGGATGTTTATGCAACATTATTGGGAAAGAATAACACATTTAGAAACACATGTGAAAATGGAACAATAATTAAATTAACCATGTTATTTTTATTCTGAGAAACATTTTGTGGCAATAAAATATATGGCAACATGGAAATAAATTGCTTTATATAACATTAACTAAAAATCACAACTAAGTACACTGAAATTACAGTTATGTACAAACACCCATTTCAGAAAATTTTGCAAGGACATGAACCAGGATGATATTAGTTGAGTTGTGATGATGATAGGATTATAGAATATTGATTTTTAAATTTTATTTAACATGATGAATTACTTAAATTTAAAAATAAGTAGTGTTCTAAAATAAGGTCATACAATTTGAATCTGAAAAAATCGGATATATTTATAGTTCAGTTGACAGACACAGCCCTAATAGAGTATATAAGAGTGTTGATTTCATCTCAGACACTTCCCACTACTGGGAACTGACTTTCAAAACATCTTTACTAATTTAAGAGGCAAAAATGTTTTGTTTCTGTTGTAATTTCATTCTTTCATAGTAAGGTTGAACATTTTTATGTTTTTTTGGTTTGAAGTATACTTTCTCCTAAGAGCTACTTATAGCCTTGCCTATTTTTCTACTGTTATTTTAATTTTTTTTTGTAATTTATTTCTATAAAATCTAAATAGATTAAAGAATTAGTGATCTCATCATTGTGTTATATTGCCAAATTTCCTTTTTAATTTATTAAAGACTGTTTTTAGGTATGAAGATATTTGAAACATTTTTTATTATTTTAATCAGTAATTTGGCTTTCATTCTGATTTTTCTGTACATATGTGATTTTATACTTTTTAAATTTTTTTGTGAATTATAACACACATACTGAAGAGCAATTTGTGTGTGTGTGTGTGTGTGTATGTGTGTGTGTGTGTGATAAAATATGACATTACCAACATCCCAGAAGCTCTTTGTCTCTTTTTCACTTCACAGGCTCTCTCCCCACTAGTGGCAGCTGCCTGTGGTAGGCATCTTCTGTGATGTCCCCCAGTGGTATTCAGGCCCTGGTGTAATCCTCTCTACTTCAGTGAGAGCTGGACTCATTGACTTGCTTCAAACCACTAAAATCCAAGAGAAGCAATGAGATGCACTTTGAGAATCAGTTGTCTCCAAGAATCTTTCACTTCCTTTTTTTGGACAATGTATTACAAATCAAGATCTGGGTGCTGGGTGTGCTCATTGCTACTGTAATGTCATTACTTCTAGGCCGTTTTGGTGGATAAAGAAAACACACACACACACACTCACACGTGTACATATAGACACACGCTCACATGTGACAGACATACTCACCCAGATATACACTCATATAGTCACTACATTCTTATATACACATATACACACACACACAACTTCTATATTTAAATAGCTATTACAAAGCCAGTCATACTGATATGATACTTCCATTTCCTTCCAATCTAACACCCTAGGGTTCATTCTGTTCTTTCTCCTTTCCGTATTTGTAACTCTGGCCATGTGGAAGACAGAACAAATTTAACATGCAAAAAACAAATCACAGCTGGATGAAGACCCCTAGCAACAATATAATTCTTGATTCCAGTTGCCACAAGGCTGGTCTGTATTTGCCTTTCTTAAGGTTTTTGAATATTCCAGGAAACCCCCCTTTTGCCTAACTAGCTTAGTTGGACATTAGTCTTTTGTAACTAGAAAAGTGTTGACTAATGCTATGATGAAGGAAAATCCAGTGTACAGCCATAATATGTCCCTCTCTTATTCTCCTTCTCAAATAGTATTGGAATTAAAACTCACTAGATTTGACTCTGTGCTGTTTTGCTGTACAGTAGTCCCCCAATAGATCCTCGGGGGATGCATTCTAAGACCCCCAGTGGGTGCCTGAAGCCACGGATGGTACCACACCCTTATATATATTATTTTTTTCCTAGACATACACACCTATGATAAAGTTTAATTTATAATTAGGCAATTTCATGGATAGAAATTTTGTTCTTATTGGAGATTTTAGCAACCTCGGAAATAATTTTTTTTCTCTTTTCTTATTGAGAACTTGCACTTTTTCATTTAAAGGAAGCTCTTTATAACTTACAAGACAGCTACTAAGTGACTAAGGGAGGAGAGTGTTAGCATATACAGCATAGACATGAGGAACAAAGCAGGACATGTCCTGAGCAGGAGAGAGCTGGAGAGCACAGAATTTCCTCATACTACTCAAAATGGCACACAATTTAAAACATATAAATTGTTTATTTCTGGAATTTTTTGTTTAATATTTTCTGACTGAAACTGTGGGTAACTGAAACCTGAAAAATGAAACCATGGATGAGGGGAAGCTACTGTCTGCCTACAGAAACAGGAGTCTGGCATTTATTACAGTGCTATGCTGTTTTTTAGACATGTAATAAAGTTTAATCCTTATGGCAACATGTAGATTTAATAACAGAATTCCTTTTTTACAGATGAGGGAGTTGAGATTTAGGGACGTGAACGGATTTCTTTGGGTCATACAAAAAAGACTCAAATCACTAATCTCTGCAAAGCCTTGAATTTTCTTCCCCGCTTAGTGTCTTCTCTTACCTAACTCCTTACTGCGTGAATCAATTAATTCAGTAATTGTTTTTTGAGTACTGCATATGTCATCCTATATCAGAATTGATTAAACAAACTTGTCAACACTTGTCGACTTTGTTAGCTGCTTTAGCACTTTAGAGAAAATTTAATTACACTCAGTAATAATGAGAAAGAGCTGGGAAAAAACTCAAGTCAAAGCTCTGTACTCAAAGAATAATAAGTAAACTAGTTTACTTTAAAAATCAGCCTTAGATTTTCTAGGAAAAAAGAACATGGTAATGTTCACAAATACTTATTAGCGAATGCTTATTGTATTATTATATAAAAATTATTGTCATTATTTCAGTCCAAATTTTTTACAGATATGACCTCTCAGAAAGTTTATTTAGCATGGGTCTGACCCTACCTTCTTGATTCATATTTATTTGCATGATTCAATCAAATGGGTATGAAATTCATTAAAATGGTGCTAATATTTAAACAGTATTAATTAATGATCAAAACATTACCAGAAAATATTGTTAGGTATGAGAGGCATGTCTTATGTCCTTGGAAATATCTAGACTGTTGGAAGTCCACGGTTGTGTTTGCTTCCATCTCAAAGGAACCTGATACTTGGTGTGGTTCTGTGATTTCGTGCAGATAAGTCAGTGAGAGTACGGTGCATGCTGGGCAATGAGGCTTTTGGGTTTTTTGAATGTCGTGTGAGTGAGCCTTTCTTCATGAGATCAGACAGCTTCTGCCCTGAGCATTAAGACCAACTTGCCAGAAATACAGCGTTTCAAGTTAGAAATGCAGGGCCGGCATATCTTAGTCCTTGTTCAGTCCTCACCAGAAATGAGGGAAATGCTTTTCCTTCCTACTCTCTTCCATCAGCAAAAAGCAGAGAAGAATATTTATTACAAGTGCCAGATCTTACGCAGTGGCACTGTGTTCACATTTTATCTTATATCATCATTATAATAACTGAGGGAAACAGTTTTAACTCTCCCCGTGTAGTAAATGGGCTCAGAGAAGTTAAGGTGAGCAAAATCAGAAACTCAGTAAAGGACAGAGTCTCTTTTGTGTCCACCACATGGCTTCTCAGTGAGCTGGCCACTGCCTGGCCTCTCAGGACTTGCAACTGTGGCTTCCGTATCAATCAGAGTAACTATTTGGTTCATTATTTCTAATGGCTGTCTAACAATAATAGTAATTGCATGGAATTTATTATTTTAGATCAAATATCTGTATATTACATAGCTACTGGTACTCAGAAATCTTATGGAATACTTGGTTTTAACAATAAATAATATTGTGCAGGCATGAATTGCCACAAAGTTCACATATTTAAGTTACATGAAACACTTTCTGAAGGAAATAATACATTTAGAGCAAAACTTGTCCAGCCCTTATAGATGAAATGGGCTTTCGTTCGTGAGGATTTTAATATCCAATATGAATGTAATTGATATTAAACAACACTCATATGTTTATATATTACATTTGTTCCATTTTTTTAGCAATAAAATAAATTAACAATAATAAACGAGCATAAAGGAAGTCATAACTTTTACCCCATTAGAATGTTTTGTGCATTATAAAGGGTATTATTCCTGTACTAACTTTGAATTAGTATAACAGAAATCTTTTTCAGATCTAGTAATGGGGTGCATGTGTATGTATGAGTGTATGTATGTGTACATGCATACATGTGTGTATACGTGTGTGTATGTATATGTGGTATGTATACTCAACATCTCCCCCTAATCAGCTCTTTCTTTTCATTTATACCACATTTTATATTGGCTGGTTCTTAATACATCACAATAACAAAGTGTTGAGATACAGATATTAAACATTAATGTTTTCATCTTTATGAAATGAAAAGAAAAAAGAAGAAAAAAATGCAAAATGCTAATAACTCTCCTTAATTCTGCAGTTGCTTTTGAGCATTCTAACTTGCTTTGATTTGGACTCAATTAATTTTCAAACAAGTCACAGTCAAATGGTATATTATTGTTTCTAAGTAATTTCAGAAATGCTCTCCTATAAGGTGTTATAAGTGGAGGCTTTTCATGATGTGCTCTTTAAGTTTCCGTGTCATGGTGCCCCAGCCTCATTCTTTGCTGCGCCGTTTTTCTCTCCAGGTTCCTTACCTCTTTTCCACACCCAGCTCCATGTCTTGGCCCATTGCGCATCTAGCTGGTTGATTATGACCTCAGTTTGAATGTGCTTTTTGACCATAACTTTGGCAGTTTTTCTAGGTCACAACTTACTTCTGGTACCTACTCTCCTGTCTTTGAATCACAAACTTGAGTATGGCCACATATAACTTCCCTGAGGTCCTATGAGACTGACAATTAGTCCCATCAAACGAGAAAGACACAACTTTAAAGACTACTAGACCGGTGTATGTAAGTTAGTCATGGAAGGGATTTGGATTTGTGATTCTGTTTTTATTTAAATTTTTACTATTTTGTTTATCATGGATTTTTCATTAATTTTGATTTTAAAATATTTTATTAAAGTATTATTTACCTTGATGACTGAGGTTTTTGGTACCCCCTTAAGTTTTTCACCGGAGGCTTGTGCCTTATTTACTAACCCTAGTCCCAACCCTCTGGAATGATTTAAACCAACGTCCGTCTACTCCTGATCTCAGCTTTTCTTGCTCTGTGAGCTCTCTCTTGTTTTGATTCTAGGTAGCCCATGCGTAGACCCTTGTGCTTTTTCTTCATTTTGGACTTCTTATTTGTTAGGTTCACAGAAGGAAGAACTCACAGGCCAAAGGGGTTAAGCAAGGTTTATTTTAGCAGAGTAGCCTTGCTGAGCCGAAGATGGCATCAGCCTTGAATGTGAGGGGACTTGAAACTTGTATGGGGCTTGAGGCGGGCTTTTTCGGTGGGACCATTTCAGGCAGGTAAATTGGCAGGGAAGGTAAGAGAGCCCAGTGAAGAGAGAGGTGAGCATGTAGCGTTGCTAATCTGGATGCAAAGTCCGGTTCCCCCCCAAAGGTAAGAGAGGAGTCCGGTTCCACACTACGGGGTGGAGGTTGGGGTAGGGCCCTCCTGTACCTAACACTATTTTTGTTACCCTGGACTTTACTTTGACACATCTCCAATGCCTCATTTCTGATCCCCCGACACCCACCCTCCGACCCTGGAGGCTGTACTGGCTGTGACCACAGGAAAGGGTTTCCTTGTCCTCTTCCCATATTAGTGCCGGTGGTACCATCAGTGTTCATTCAGGCAGAGAAACAGAACCAGCAGGAGATACATGTATTAAGAGATTTGCAGGGAATTGGCTTACAAAATTTTGAGACTGACCATGCTAGTCTGAAACACATAGGGTAAACCATCAAAAAGGCTGGAACTCTTGGCTCAAGGTGAAGCTGTAGACCACAGGTGGAATTTCTTCTTCCTTAGGGAAGACTCAGTTCAGATCTTTCAACTGATTAGATCAGACCCACATAGATTACCTAGGATTATTTCCCTTACCTATATTCAACTGATTATGGATTTTAATTACACATGCAAAATACCCTCTAGCAGCACCCAGCTGAGGGTTTGAATAGTTAAGGGCTGCCGGTTAGCCAAGTTGACGCATAAAACTAACCATGCCAATCCCTCTGGGCCTAACTGGTTAGGCCATGTTCATAAAAGCAATCACTCATAAAATTTCATATGTCCCTTCCCCAAAAAAGTTTTTCAAACAGGGGTTGTGCTACGAATATGCTCTAAGTCTCATGGAAGAGGCTCACGTACATTGTTTTTTTCTTAACAGCTCAAGGTCTAACAATAGTATGTCCTGAAACTTTGCATTAATAGCTCAAGATTTGGCACATATTTTCACACAGAAAGAAAAAATAATATGAGAGTCAAGGCTAGTTTCTGGTCCCTTTTCTGTATAATACTTCTCAGCCAAATTTCAAAGTGTGTTGCTGGGATCCTCCATGGTCCTTTCTGCATTTTGTTCTTACTACCTGGACCCCTGTCCCAGGAACCCAGACTCTCACTCTGGTGGACGTGGTCCCCACTGCCACTAGGAGGCAGACCGTGGCGCTACATGACCCCATACAGGGCTCCCAGCCTGTTCCTCATACACCTCCCGATATCTGCCAGGTATCCCACCCTTCTGGGACCCTGGACTCCTCTCTCTGACCCTCAAACTCAATTCTAATTTCCTTCCTGCTGTGGCCATCGTAGGACTTTAGGGGAGAGCATCTCAGCCCAAGTGACCTGCGTGGGGTGGTCACTCCTACTCCAGGTCCCTGACCTCTTGTACTAGGAGAAGAAAATATGGCCTGCTGAATTTTCATTGAGAACCGGAGCCATTGTAGCAACACCTGCTCACACCAGAGTCAGGTAAATTGTGAGAAGGGTCCTGCTCTGTTCCTTGCTTTGGGCCTTTTCTTTGCTAGGGCTGACAATGGATAGGCAATGGCATCTCCCAGTGTCTCAAAGATGGGCCTGGGTGAGACTGACCTGTGTGTGTGTGTTGGGGGGCAGGGGAAGGGGGATGTTTGTGAGGGGACTGCAAATAAATAGCAACTATGAGTTTTTATTCAGTGTTCCATATAATCCAATGATGCATTTAAATTTGAAATAGAGATTTGTGTTGGTTAAATGTTTTATACTTGCTTTTCATAGTTACATTATTAGAAACAGGTACAAAAGATAATTCTATTTCAAAATCTCTATTGGCTATCTTCTCTTTTAAAATTGAAGACATATGTAATATTTGAAGCAATTTCACCTATGCCATTCAGCCTGGCCCCTCATGGAGGCCTGACCATGAGACAGACCCTCATGTGCTCTGAAAGGCAAAACTCCTGGAGTCACCAGCATGCTCAGGGATGGAAAGAAGGGGCACAAGAAAAAGTATGAGGCTTAAGAACAAGAGAGAGAACTCCAAACTATAAACTACAGGAACAGAGGGAGGGTCAAGCCTCTGGAGCCACACGGACCTGTGCTCTGAATCTCAGGTAGGCCACTGACTCAGTGTGTGGCCACAGGAAACTGGTGTAGAGGTTTTCTGTTGGTGTTGTTGAGGGTGTTTTTTAATCTGTAATGTAGGGAGGACAATATCTACCTCATAAAATTGTTTTGTGGGCTCAAAAAGATGCCACAGGTCGAACATCTGTATCAGGTTGGTATTCCATACATGGTAATTGTCATTATTGTGGCTTTGATAAGGAGTTACAAGTCCTCAGAATGTGCAGTGTTTAGTTAATACTCACAAATAATGGCTATTGTTTTTATTAGTAGAAATAAATTACTACTATTGCTGTAGTGTCTAAGGGAGACATTCAAGGACATAGTGTGTAACTCATGTTTATGGTGTGTGGTGGTGGAGAAGAGAGCAACAGATTTGATTTGAAATGCACTCTCGTTGGCTTTGAGATTTGAAGTGACCGAGTAAGGAAGACTGGAGATTGAGCCAGGGACAGGCATCTCTGAAAGGGCCCAGTGATGGCGCCTGTGACTGAGTATCTAAAAATTCTTACAAACTTGTTTTATCTTCTCAACTGGTTTACAAAGCCTATTACAAAACCAAAAACACACTGACATTTACAGAAGGTAAGACCAAGCTACATGATCCCAACATGGTGCTAATGGATTTGAGAAGAGTCTATCAGAAAACACGGTGGTTTATACCAGGTTTGGTTCAGCCAAACTTTAAAAAAATACATAATTTTGACAAGTTCTGAAATGAAAACTGCTGAAGTAGATGGCATACATGAATCGATTCGACCTGGTGTGACCTGGAGCAGAACAACTTCTTTGCGGTACAGAAAAGTAGCTCCCTGCCTATGTATGTCTGTATCTGTATGAGATGGTGGGCCAACAGGGAGAGTTGAAGGAAATTTGTTCCATTTGTAAATGAATCCATCTGGAACATGACAAGGACACACCCAGATCTGTCCTATAGAAAGCAGCATGGCCCAGTAATTTTGGCTTGAGCTTGAAAAACTGTACAACTGCTGAGAAAAAGCTCATTGAAGCATATGAATTTCTTTTGCAGATAACCCTGCTGTTATTGTATCCATTTAAATGGCTGCATTTTAAATGAAAATAACTCACTTCTCAGCACTTTCCCTTGTTTGAGCCATAGCTGTAAAAAACTGATGGCTTTGACAAGAATGATGGCTCTTTGACAGAAAAAAATAATCTAAATGTTATAAACGTTTTCCAGGAAATTTGGCTCTCTGAGGAAGAAACACATAAATGCAGTGGAATTTCTCAAGACCCCAGGGTGACAGTAACAGGTGGTCACCTCCATGGCCTTTCTTGGGCACTGGGGTCCTTAGCAACAGATACCACCATAAGGATCATGAACTAAAGGTCAAGAGGAGCCATGGTGGGCAGCAACAGGGTGATTATTTTCAATTTTAACCTAAATCAGGTGTGGCCCGTGGATTCGGCCACGTACCCTGGATTGAAAGGAAGATGAGCTGGCTGGCTCTTTTGGAGTTAGCAATAATAACAAGGTGTGTACAAGCTGTACACACAACTCATACAACTGCATCCTGCCTCACCCCTTCCCGAGCTCACATTATATCCTCCCAATTTCTTTAGCATTCAGATACATTCTGTCACTTCCCTAGATGCTCATGTCTTAAACAGAACACATGATTTCCTTCTCTTACAATCTCCAGGACGATTTCTCTTTCAGAATTCTCTACTAAGGTGGCTGGTATCACCAGCATTCAAGGCAGCCAGTCTTAAACCTCCAAATCATCATCTGCTACTTTTTTCTTGCCTTTAGCCCTGCACCTGCTCAAGTCTTCTAAGTCCTCTTTGCTTCAACTATATTCTCCCTTTCTATCTTCACTAATTTAGCAAGTTGGCAGCTCATGCTCGAGCCTCCTCCAAGTCTCCCTGATTCTAGGCTCTCTCCTCTCAGACTCAAACATTGAACTTGTGAATAATATGTACTGCACAGATCCTGCTTTCTACATCTCCATGCTTCCCACTGTGCTCAGCTCAATGCTTTTTGAAACATTGGCACTCAAAATATGTTTGTGTCATGAATGCTTATAAAGAAGAGTGCAGGGCTTCAGCCACTTCTGAAGCATGCATGGCAACCTAGATAGGAAGGATTGCAATTGCAATTTATAAATGCTCTTCTGTTGAAAATGAACAGGAAGATTAAGCTATAAATACTGTTTCTGGGTAATGAAACAGAACAAAAAGTAATAATAGCATAAAATGCAATCATTTTAATAGCTTCTAAAATTAAATGGGCTTTATAACAATAGATCTTAATTTGCATTTCTCATATTAGAGAACCATAATTTCCAAAGACTCAAAAATTGCCCAGTCTTTTATTTACATTGACATTATTATTATGGAGCCTGAAAATTGTATCCCTAGTATTAAGGAGCCAAAGACAGTCACTCAAATATTAGTTGTTGTTGGGTCTGGAATTTGATTTTACCCTACATACTAAGCTCATGAGTTTTCTGTTACTATTTGATGGATTCCGGCAGAAGTCACAAGACTCCTGGGTCAGAAACAAAGGACTTAATTATAGCACAGCAAGTAAGATGATTTGCATTAGTTCCCTTGCTCTCCAAGTCTCATCTGGGATGAACAGCCCAGATGAAAGCCTGCAGTCGTATTACAAAGGAGAAACACTGAAGTTGGGGAAGGCTCCAAAGAACCTGCTGTTTTAGCTAGAGAAAGGCATTACCTATCCCTGAAATTGTTCCCTGAAACACAGTCCAGATGGCTCCAGAAAAAAGGGCCTTGCATTCTTGACATACCCAGCAAGAGCCTGCAGGGACACTCAGGACACAAGGCAGATTGCCTCTCCCAACATATGTCAGATAAGATTCATATTCAAAGTAACAGGGATAGCATTTTTGGCTTTCAGAATTTGAACTGGAGTTGAACTGTTAGGATTTGTTGATGAATGGTCATTAGTGCTGAAAGAAACTTGGTGATCAGAAAAATTATTATTTATTAGTAAAAAATATAAATAAAAATCAGACTATAAGGAAAGATATAAGTTGTAATTTAATGTTTTTCCTCAACAGCAACATTTATCATCAGCACATTATAGTAAACCAAATGAAATTCTCTTACTTCAGTAGAAGAATTGAAATTTTTTAAAAACTTTTTTCCCACAGCTTTATTGAAATATAATAGATAATTAGTTGTTCATATTTACATTGTACAATTCAATGAGATTTTTTCAATTATAGTTGGCATCCAATAATATATTAGTTTCAGTTGTACAACAGTGATTAAAACTCAAGTGATCATCCCACTAAATCTAGAACCACTCTTGCCCCTTACATATTTACAATAACGTTGTTGACTATTTTCCTGGTGCTACACTTTATATCTCCACAACTATTTTTTAACTATCCATTTGTATTTCTTAGTCCCTTCTCCCTTTTTCACCATTACCCCAACCCCTCTCCTGTCTAGTTGGCCTCAAAATATTCTCTGTGTCTATGAGTTTGTTTCTATTTTTGTTGTTATTTTTTGTTGTCGTTGTTGTTCTTTAGATTCTGCATATATGTATAATAACGTGGTATTTGTCTTTCTCTATCTGACTTACTTCATTTAGTGCAATACCCTCTAGGTCCATGAAGGCAGTATCTTTTTCCAACCTCTTCCTTTTAATCTGTATGTGTCTTTTAATCTGAAGTGAGTCTCTTGTAGGTAGCATATGTAGGGGTCTTGTTTTCTTATTCATTCAGCCACCCTATCCTTGGTTGGAGCACTTAATTCTTTTCCATTTGAGGTAGTCATTGATGGATATGTAGTTATTACTATTTTTTATTTATAATTTTGATGCACATTTTTTCTTCTTAAAAAAGTCCCTCCAGGATGTGGTTCCATAGTGTAGCAGTTAGCACATCTGCTTTACATGCAGAAGGTCCTGGGTTCATGCCCCAGTGGAGCCACGGTCCATAGACTATGGCCATGCCACCTTGAAAAAGCCTAATGTCTGATGTCGGAAACTAATCAGGGTTGCTCCTGGTTAGTACTTGGATGGGAGACCACCTAGGAAGACCAGGTGCTGTAGGCATAAATAATAATAATAATAATAATAATAATAATAATAATAAAGTCCCTCCAACATTTTCTGTAATAATGGCTTGCTGTTGATAAATTCCTTTAGCTTATTTTTGTCTGGGAAACTTTTTATCTGTTCTTTGACTTTAAATGGTAGCTTTGCTGGATAAAGTATTCTTGGTTGTAGATCCTGGGTTTTTATCACATCAAATATTCTGTGCCAACCCTTCTGTCCTGCATAGTTTCTTTTGAGAAATCAGCTACCCGTGTCACACGAGCACCCTTGTAGATAACCACCTGCTTTTCTCTTGCTGCTTTTAGGATTCTCTCTTTGTATTTAACCTTTGGCATTTTAATTATGATGTGTCTTGGTGTGGGCCTCTTTGGGTCCTTCTTTCTTAGGACTCTCTGCACTTCCTGGGGTTGTATGTCTATTTACTTTACTAGGTTAGGGAAATTTTCCATCATTATTTCTTCAAATAGCTTTTCCACTTCTTGTTCTCTCTCTCCTCCTTCAGGTACCCCTATTACACAAATGTTTTTACACTTAATTTTGTCCCAAAGACTCCTTAAATTATTCTTATATTCTTGGCTTCTTTATTCTTGCCATTCTGATTGGGTGACCTTGGCTTTTCCTTCCTCTATATTGGTGGTTTGATCCTTTTCTTCATCCACTCAATTAATTCCCTCTAATATACTCTTTATCTCAGATAATATATTCTTCATTTCTGACTGGTTCCCTTTTATAATGTCCATTTCCATTTTGATGTTTTTTATCTCTTTGTTAAAGTTCTCAATGATTTCATCTATTCTTCCCCCTAGTTCACTGAGCATCTTTATAACCAGTTGTTCTGAATTCTGCATCTGTTAGAGTGCTTGACTCAATTATTCCTGGATCTCTGTTCTGTTCTCTCATATGGTTTCTGCTTCTTTGTCTTCCCATTTTGGCTGCCTTTCTGTGTATGTTTCTATGTATTAGGCAAAGCTCCTAAGTCTTCTGGTCTTAATAGCGTGGCTTTGTGTAGTAGGTGTCCAGAGGCACAGTCCTGAGAGGATTTCAGCAGCAGGTCAATTTTATCCCCAACCTGTGTCTCTCTGGGACCACCTGTTAATTTCAGCAAGCAATCCACAGATGCTGTGCTTATAGCTGCCTCAAGAAACCACATCAAAAACTGAGGTCAGCTGTCACCAGTGTGGTTCTTGGAGCTTGCTCTGTAAGTTGCATAGAACTCACCAAGGACACAATTGGATGTGGCTTAGGTAGAGTCACAAGTTGGGGGAGGTGGAGTTTCAGGGAATCCTCTGGACGGAGCAACCTCTGTTATCTAGTTCAATAACATTTCAACTATGGTGGCAATGAGTCCGCATACTAGGATTGGGGAGGGCTCAACAGAGGAACAATGGATACAGCCAACACTTCTGCCCAGGAGAAATCCTCGCCTCCAGCCCTTGCCCTGACAATTCAATGTCCCCCTGTAAGTCCCTGGTGCCCCCAGAGCAGACGACTAGTCGCTTGTACTCAGAGCAAGTGAGTCCATCACTGAAAGTCTTGTTGCAGATGTGGACCCTTTAAGAGGCGTCTGCAGCTGCCACAGCCTCTGTCCCACTCAGCTGTTTGGGACCGGGAAGCTTCTGGTCCTCGCCCCATCCTACCTCCTCCTATTGCAGGGTGATTTCTTATTTCTCTCTCTAGTTGTAGGGCTTGTTCATTTAGACCCCAGGTGACTCTGCTTGCTGTTTGCTCCGTATTTCCATCACAACTTTGGTGTGGTCATAAGAGCAGATGAACAAAGTCTCTATCATCTATTTATGCCATTTTAACTTCTCTCCTCAGGAATTGAGATTTTTGAAAAAAAAATTTGGTATGCTATGTATTATTATTCTTAAAAGCCCATGCCTATTATACAGCAACAGAATCTGACATGATCTTGACCATTATCATAATATTTATTAACTGCAGGGAGTTAAAGCTCCCAAAATTCAAAAGAGTGCATGGCTTATCTCGAGAGGCCTGCTTGCATATAAAAAGGGAAAAGGCTGGTTCTGTGGAATTCCAGGAAGAAGAAGATTAAGTATAGAAAAAGGAAAGGGAGTGTCAAAGGGAGTGTCAAAGGGAGTGTCGAAAATTGTACCTTGATCTTCAGGATGTACTTTAATTATGTTATCTTGGGATACACAAAGGAACAGATTATGTATAAAAAGAAGCGTAAGAAATAAACTCGGAGAGACAGTTGTGAGATCTGTTCTCCCTCCTGCACCCTGTCTGTCTTCTCTTTTTTCTCCGCTCCCCCATTCAGGTACCTGGTTTGACTTGGTCGGCTGGTTTCCGACAATTAACCTCTTTACTGAGTCATGCAAATTATGTTAGTGATACACGTTCAAAAGAGAGATTAGTCCTCTTCTTCAAAAGACATACAGTTCAGTTTGGTCAGCATTAATAGTCACAGATGCTATCATTAATTCCAGTATATTTGAGCATAAAGGAATATATTAAAACATATTAGTAGCTCATAGAATTCCTGAGAGGGTTTGAAAACCAGTCAGCGATGCTGCATCACCTGAAGATATGCATAGAGGAGCAACCGAGCCAGGAGAAAAGTCCACTCACATGAGAGGGCTGCTGGCTACAAACAACACTACAACCACAGTTGCACCTATGATGTTTTAGACTAGATCCTAGACCCTCTGGGATGGCTGCCCAGAAAACTAGGTGCCTGTTCCACCAGGCCTGCCAGAGATTCTCCTCACTGTGACTGCTTTTTCTTTTTTCTCTCTTCTGTTTCGAAGCTGCACACTGTGCTGCCTAATTGCCGGAGCTTGATCTCATACAGCTACAAAAAACTCAGGGAAACGAAATTTTAGCTATAAAGTCTGTGCAATTCAGGAAGACAGAAGGGTGATGGGAATAAGAGAACCAATCTTTGGTTGCCACCATCAATAGGTAAAATATACAAGTAGTAAATAATAGTCAGTTATTAAATGGTTGCTAAAGAAAGCACTACAGCAATGTATACCAATGCTTATTGAATGTGTATGGATCAGTGCTGTACAGTAAATACATGACGTGAGCTACAAATGTAAGCTACACATGTGATTTTACATTTCATAACACTCACATTAAAAAGTAAAAAGAAACAAGTGAAATTAATTTTATGCTAAATTTATTTAACCCAATATATCTAGAATATTGTCATTTTAACACAAAATCAGTATAAAAACTAATAAATTTTTGCATTTTTTTCATACTTAGTTCAAAATCTGATGCATATTTTTCACTTAGAGCACCTCTCAACTCTCACTAGCACATTTCAAGAGCTCCACAGCCTTATGGGGCTAGTGGCCACTACATTGGACATCACAGATATAAAGAATGCTAGAGGACTTCAGAGAGAGGAGAATCAAGGACCTCCAGGGTGATGGAGCAGAACTTGATGGAAAACTGGGACTCAAACAATCTTTGAAATCATTTTAGAATTTATAGAAGTTTGCAAGTGGAAAATAATACGGCAAATGTCAAGGTTGGGAATTGACAAAGGTCCCAAAGTCTTCACAGACTAATTAATTACCTTACTGAATTTGTCATGGTTGAAATGTGACTCTCAGAAACCTGATTATGTGAACATAATGAGTTCTTCTTATAGAGGCAAATAAATACATAACAGCCAACCTTAGGATATTGATGCTTGACATTTGATAAAATCAAAAGGCCATTTTTAAAAAATTTAAACTTTTTAATTAGAAATAATTACAGATTGACATGTAATTATAAGAAATTATACAGCGATATCCCATGGATCTTTTATCCAGTTTCTCTCAATTACAACATCTTGCAAAACCATGGTGCAATACCACTCCCAGTATACTGACTAATATAATCAAGATACAGAGCATTTCCATCGCCATAGGATCTCTCATGCTGTCATTTTATAGCCACGTCCACCTTCCACCTTCTCCCCCTCTCCCTATTTTTAATGCTTGACAACTACTAATCTGCTTTTCATTTCTATAATTTTGTCACTTCAAGTGTATTATATATATGGAATTAAAGAGTATTCTAACATTATGGGACTGTTTTTATTTTTCATTCAGCAAAATTCTCTGAGATTCATCAGGTTGTTGCATGTATTAATAGTATCTTTTTTGTTGTTGTTGTTGTTGACTAGTATTTCTGTTGTATAGATGTATCACTGCTTTACCCATTGAAGGACATCTGAGTTGTCTACAGGTTTTGGATATTGCAAACAAAGCTTCTGCAAACAATTATGCACAGGTTTTCCCTTTTATTTTTTAAAGGAGAGATCCATTCCTTTAAAGCAGATCCAGGATCTGTTTTCTTGCCTTAACCACCAAGAAGGAAAAATACTTATGTACGGGTTTTTGTGTGAATATAAGTTTCTGTTTCTTTTGAATAAATACCCAGGAGTGCAATATGGTTGTGGTAGGTTTAGTTTTTAAAGAAACTGTCAAACTATTTTCTAGAGAAGCTATTCCATTTTGTTTCTACCAGCAATGTATGAGTGATTCAGTTCCTCCATTTTCTCATGAGCATTTGGTGTTCATTATTATTTACTTGAGCTATTTTATATCATGTGTAGTGATGTTTCATTAAAAATTTTAATTTTTGTTTTCCTAATGGCTAGCAATGTTAAATAGATTTTCATGTAATTATATTCCATTTGTAATTCTTTTCAATGAAATGTCTCTTCATGTCTTTCAACCATTTTCTCATTTGTTTGTCTATTTTACCATTGAGTTTTGAGAGTTCTTTATATTGTCTAGATACTGGTCTTTTTTAGGATAAATAGTATGCAAATGTTTTCTCCCCATATACGGTAGCTTATATTTTCATTCTCTTTCAAGAGTAAAATTTTTAATTTTGATTAAGTCCAATGTATTAATTTTTATGTTTATGGATAATGTTTTGGTGTCTAAGAACTCTGGGAACTTCCAGTAAAGATGGTGGAGTAGGTAAACACTGTGCTTGCCTGCTCTCATGACCACATCAAAATTACAACTAAATGACAGAACAACTACCTTTAGGAATCACCTGAAAATTAGCTAAACTTCTGAAGTCTCACAACTAAGGACATGCATAAGTAGCCACTTTGAGACTGGTAAGAGGGACAGAGACATGGAATGGTCAGGCACGACACCCACTGTGTGGCAGTTAAGAAACGGGATATCTCAGACCCCTGAAGAGCAAGGGGTCCCAGCCCCACAGCAGACTTCTCAGCTCAGGGTTCCAGTGCTGGAAAGAGAAGTCTCCATAACTTCTGGCTATGAAAACCAGTGGGATTGTGGCTAAGTGAGACAGAGGGCTGCTAGTCTCAGGCATTCCTTTTAAAGGGCCCCCATACACAGACTCACTCACTGATGGACTCACTTGCTCTGAGCTCCAGTAATGGGGCAGCAGGTGGAAAAGTGCCAGGGATATATGGGGAGGAACTGAACTTTCTGGCCTCAGGGGAGAAGGCAGGAGGGACAACATTCTCTTAGACAGAAGTGAGAGTATGTGCCATTGACCTTTGTCGAACCCTCTTCCCACCTAGCCTTGAGGCACACCGGGCACCAAGTCTGAGTCTCCATTAACTTGGCTAACATTGTTAGCTCTGCCCTGGTGATTCCCTGAGACCCAGCCCCATCCAACTTGTGTACCCACTCAAGCTGCTTCCAGAAGCTTTTCCATACAAAAGGCTTGTCTTGGCTCATGCTGAAGACTTTCCTAAATTCTTTTTAAGGTTCTTAAATTCCAAACATCGAACATCTGCTCTCGGCGTGTCCACGTATGTCTTGCTAACCAGCCCCAAATACAGCACTAGTGACAGTTGGCTTCAGTTCATGGCAGGTAGTGAGTGAACTTGGCCTGCACCAGAACCTCTCCCGAGAGACCCCAGAAACAACACACTTGGTGACCAGCTTCAGATCACATCAGTATTTCTCACAGCCAATCAGCCTGAGGGTCAATCCCTCCCAATGATGTGTCAACAATAATCAAGTCTCAACTACAATAGAAAGGCACATACAACCCACACAAGGGACACAGCTCAGGTGAATAGGGAGACTGAATCACTGGGGCCTCCAGGATATCTAATATAAAAGACCACTTTACTAAACCAGGAGATAGCAGATTTACCTAATACATAGACACAAATACAGGGAGTCAGACAAAATGAGGACACAAAGAAACATTCTCAAATGAAAGAACAGAGAAAAATTCCAGAAAAAGAACTAAACAAAATGGAGACAATCTACCAGATATAGAATTCAAAACACTGGTTATAAGGATGCTCAATGAACTTAGAAGAGTAGATGAAGTCAGTGAGAACTTTAACAAAGAGATAGGAAACATAAAAATGGAGATAGAAAACATAAAACATAACCGGTCAGAAATAAACAATACAATAACTGAAATGAAGAATGCATTAGAGAGAATCAACAGTAGATAAGATGAAGCAGAGAATCAAATTAAAAATTTGAAAGATAAGGTAGCAGAAAATACCTAATCAGAACAGCAAAAGGAAAAATAGAATCCCCCCAAAAAAAGATAGTTTAAGGGGCCTCTGGGACAACATCAAGCATACCAACATTTCTATAATAAGGGTGCCAAAAGAGAGAGAGGGAGAGAGAGAGAGAGAAAGACAGACAGACAGACAGACAGAGACAGAGACAGAGAGGCAGAGAGACAGAGAGATAGAGACAGAGAAATCAAAAATCTATTTGAAAAATAATGACAGAAAACTTCCCTAATCTGGTGAAGAAAATATACATACTCAGGAAGTGCAGAGAGTCCCAGACAAGATGAACCTAAAGAAACTCATGCCAAGACACATTAAAATTCCAAAGGTTAATGACACAGAAGGAATCTTGAAAGCAGCAAGAGAAAAGAAATTAGTAATCTATCAGGGAGCTCCCATTAGACTGTCAGCTGATTTCTCAACAGAAACTTTGCAGGCCAGAGAGATTAGCACAAAATATTTAAAGTGATAAAAAGCAAGAACTATAATTAAGATTACTCAGCAAAGCTACCATTTAGAATTGAAGAAGTGATAAAGAGATTCGGAAAAAAGTTAAAAGAGTTCATCACCACTAAACCAGTATTACAAGAAATGTTAATGAGAATTCTTTAAGAAAAATAAAAACAAAAACAAAAATATGAATAATAAAATGGTAATAACTACATTCCTATCAAGAATTACTTTAAATGTAAATGGATTAAATGCTCCAATCAAAAGATAGCATAGAGGAATGGATAAGAAAACAGGACCTTTACATATGCTGCCTACAAGAGACTCACTTCAGATTGAAAGACACACACAGACTGAAAGTAAAGGGCTAGAAAAAGATATTTCATGAAAGTGGAAACAAACAAACAAAAAGCTGAAGTAGCAAGACTTTACAAAGTAAACCATAAAACAAAGGCTATAACAAAAGACAAAGAAGGACCCAGTTATCCCACTTCTTGGTATTTATCTGAAGAAACACAAAACATTACTTTGAAGGTACATGTGAATTCATATGTTTATTGTAGCATTATTTACAGTAGCCAGAATATGGAAGCAAACTAGGTGTTCATTAATGGATAAATGAATAAAGAAGAGGTGGTGTGTATATACAATGGCAATTACTCAGCCATAAAAAGAATAAAATCTTGCCATCTGCAACAAGGATGGATCTAGACAGTATTGTGTTGAGTGGAGTAAGTCTGACAGATAAAGAGAAAGGCTATATGATTTCACTTACATGTGTAATCTAAAGAACAAAATAAACAAAATGGAAACAGACTCATAAATACGAAGCACATTTTTATGGTTGCTAGATGGGATGGGGGTTATGTGTGTGTGAAATAGGGAATGCGATTAAGAAGTACAAATTGGTAGTTACAAAATAGTTATAGGAATGTAGCATAAGAAATATAGTCAGTAATATTCTAATAACTACAAACTAATATATTGCATGCCAACTGTAATTCAAAAAATATTAAAAGAATGTAGATTCTGCTCTTGTTGATTGGAATGTTTTATAAATATTAATTGGATCCTATTAGTTGATGGTATTGTGAATTCTTATACATCCTTGCTGATTTTCTGTATAGTAATTGAAGGATGTTGAAGTTTCCAAGTATAATTGAGCATTTGTTTAGTTACCTTTTCAGTTCTACCAGTTTTTTGCTTTACATATTCTATAGCTTTGTTGTTTTGTATATACACATTTAAGGTTACTATGCGTTCTTGGTGAATTGACTTTTTATCAATATATAATGTCCCTCCCTGTATTTGATATTTTCTTTACTTCAAAGTCTATTCGATCTGATATTAAATGTCACTCCTACTTTCCTCTGGTTAATGTTTGCAAGTGTATATCCTTTTCTATGCTTTACTTTTAACTTGCCTATATTATTATACTTGAGGTAAGTTTCTTTTAGATAGCATAGAATAGGGTCATGTTTTTTTTAATAAACTTTGAAAATCTCTGCCTTAATTGGGGTATCAATACCATTTCATTTAATGTAATTATTGGTATGTTAGGACTTGTCTGACATTTTATTTATTTTTAAAATTTTATCTTTGTTCTCTCTTCATGATTTACATGAACATTTTTGAGATATATTTTTGGATATAATTGACATAATATATTAGTTTAAGGTGTACACGAACATTTTTAAGAATTTCATTTTGAACAATTTAGTGGTTTTTTAGCATATCTCCTTATATAGCATTTTAGTGGTTACTTTGCATATTATGTTATTTATATGTAACTTATTGCACTCTACTGGTATCATCATTTTGTTAGTTTGAGTTAACTCTAAAAAACCGTACCACTCTTTATCCCACTTTGCCAACACATTCGTAATGTAATTATCTTAAAGATTTCATCTGTGTACATTTGGAACTACATCAAACTGTGTCAAAATTTTCCTTCGAGTGTCAAAAATAAGAAAGTCAAAAAGATAGGGAAAACCTGAGAAAGTCAAAAGGATAGGGAAAATAAGAAAGTCAAAAGGATAGGGAAAACTTATTTATGTACATTTTTGCATACTGTCTTCTTCCTTCCTGATATTTTCTTGTTGTCTTTCTCTTTAGCAAATTTTCTTTACCTTTTTTTTTTTTAAGAGTAGTTTTGCTTACGATGAATTCTCTTGGCTTACCTTCATTTGAGAATGTCTACATTTTGTTTTAACTCCTAAAGAACACTCTCACTAGATATAGAGTTTGGGGTTGGTAGTTCCTTTTTAGCTCTTGAAAAATGTGAAACTCATTTGGCATCCATGGTTTCTGATGAGAAATCTGCTGTCACTGGAATTGTTTCTCCCTGTAGGTAAGCTGTTATTTCTCTCTTATTGCTTTAAAGATTTCTTCTTTGTCTTTAATTTCATTGTTTAAATATTACCAATATGTTTTGGTGTAGATATCTTTGGAATTGTTCTAATTTTGATTCACTTGTTTTCTTGACTTTGTAACATGTCTTTTGCCAAATTTGGGGAGTTTTCCACCATTATTTTTTGAGTATACTTGTAGCTCTGCCTTCTTTCTTTTCTCTTTTTGGGACTCTGGTGACAGGAATGTTAGACTTTCCGTTATAGTCCCACAGGTCCTTGAAGCATTATTTGCTTGTTTTTCCAATAAAATCTTCTCCTTGCTGTTCAGATTGGGTAATTTTGATTGTTTGTATTCCAGTTCACTGATTCTTTTCCCCGCTCTTTGTGCTGCCAAGCCCATCTATTGAGTTTTCCATTTCAGATTTTGTATTTTTCAATTGTAAAATTTTCATTTGGTTCTTCTTTATTTCTTTGTTGAACTTTTATTATGTATTTCAAATTTGCTGAATTTTTAAAAATCAAGGCTGCTTTAAATTTTTGTCAGATAATTCTAACCTCTCAGTCATCTCAGTCTCAGCGTCTATCTATTGTTTCTTTTTATTCAGTTGAGATTTTCTTGGTTCTTGGTATGAAGAATAATTTTTTCTTATTGAAACCTAGATATTTTGGCTATTATTCTATGAGATTATGGATTTTTTAAAGCTTCTATTTAAGCTGGTTTCCTCTGACACTGTTACAGTGAGGGGAGGGGGACACCACTTGTTTACAGCCAGGTGGAGGTAGAAATCCAGGTTTCTAACTCTGCCTCCATGTTGACACCTGAGTGGGTTCATTGTTAACTGCTCAGCAGAGGTAGGAGTTCTGGCTCCCAGCTAGGCCTTCACTGATATCTTCTTGGCTGGAAGACGTAGTAATGCCTTTTTATAGGTCCCCATATGGCCTCCACTGACACCACCCTGAGGGGAGGAGGCTGGTGCCTCAGAGGATGACAGTCCTGGATATTTACTCCACCTTCTTTGACACCAGCCACCCTTGCAACGGGTGGGTGGGTTAAGGAACACAGATACAGTTTGGTGAGGATGGAGTTCTGGGTTCCCTACTTGACCTTTGCTGGTGAGAATAGGGTGAGGCCACAGGTTTTTATGCTTTTTTTTGGTGCTGGTTATAGTAAAATGGTTTTTGTCTAAAAGTTTTCTGCTCCTTTCCTGGTCTTTTAATTAGAGAGATCAGGTACTCTTTGAGGCTTTTTTCTTGTTTATGCCTATTGGCATTGTCAGCCTACCAACTTAGTATTCAGTCTGAGGAGGCAAAAAGAAAATGCAGAGAACTTACCACCATGTTGTTCCCTGGGTCCCAAGATTTCTCATCAGTCTGCCTTCTCTCTGTCTTTCAGTGTCTTTTTATGTTTGATTTACATAGTGTCATAATACATATATAATGTGTTGTTATACTTAGCAGGAAGAATAGAGAAAACATGTCTATTTTCCCTTCCAGGGAAAGGAGTGTAATTGCCACGGAGACAAGAAAGTCTAGTTTGATTAACATTGTTAGCACATTCTCTTTTTGTAAATAGTCCTATGTTGGAAGATACATTATAATCAGGAGGGCACAGGTCATTATATTACCAAAGTTTAAAGGCACCAGACTAATGCGGCTGGATGCAACCATATTTTCGATAGAGACTTCATTGCCAACTTTAGCATCTTTCTTCTGTATCTATCAAGAGACAATACAGCATGGTCAATAAAAGTGTGGACTAGGTCTAGATTGGCCAGTTTCGAAATCTGGCTCTGCATCTTACAGACTCTGTGGTCTTGGGCAGGTCATTTAGGTTCTCCATTTCCTCAACTGTAAGATAAACACAGCAAAAAAAAATACCTGATTCATAGGGTTGCTTTGAAAATAAAGTAGTTAAAACATATAAAGTATTCAAAAAGTCTGGCATGTACCAAAAACCCAGTAAAGACGAACTCTCATTAGTGCTTATCAAGCATCCTGAAAGACATGATTGTGTATTGAATGTGTTAATAGAGTCACATGATGATCAAGTCTTATTGCACCTTGGTTTCTTTAAGATGCTTTTGCTCTCCTTTGATTAATATATATTGATTTTATGATTATTTAGAAAACTGTCTAATTTTCTTGATTGACAACTTCTTACAGTGGTGGTTCTAGTACACTAAATAATATTTGGAAAACTGGCAAGATTCAGAGGGCATTTCAAGTGAAAAAAATGTGAAATGAGGCTACTCATAACATGAGTGAGCAGGATTGGTGCAGATTTAAATAAATCTAGTTTATGCTGGGAAGAAGGTCCAGATTATCACAAACCTTGAATTTCAGGTTGAGAAATATAGGTTATGGTTTTTTAACAATTGGAAAACATTAAGGAAATTGGTCTAAAGCAGGGATTCTTAATCGATTTGTATGTCATTATACCCTTAGGCAATCTAACAAAGTTTATAGACTCTTTCTCAGAATAATGTTCTAAATACATAAAATGAAATACATAGAATTACAAAGTTTCAAATATTTAAATTATTACATGTGCTTCTTTATTTCAGTAGTAACAAGATATATTAACTACTATAATTTAACTATCACATTTAATTAACTGTTATAATTTCAATGTACTGAGAAGTATAAGCAATATTTTGAGATATGTACACCAGTTAATGTGTGTTTTGTACTGACCTCAGCCTATCAGCAACCAGTGTTGTGGCTGGACTGCTCCTTGTGGTTCTTATTATGATTGCAAGATAACCATTGAGAAACTTTAAAAAGATACAGGTTTATTACTTAAAGCACCTAGAAATTACACAGGCCACACAGTGAGGTTGTGGATAGAGAGCAAAATAGAGAGAGAGAGAGAAAGAGAAAGATGGTTCTGTTTATTGGATCAAGGGAGAATTTTTAGCTACAGAATTTAAGCTTTAAAGTAAACAAAGCTAAAGGTTAGTTATTAAAATCAACTAAGATTTCTAAAACAAATAAACCTCAGTGTGAGGAGGCATCCTGGCTCTTTATCTAGTCTTGTGGCTGGCAATGTGTTCATTCCAGATAGCCATATTTAAAGTGGATGCCTCTTTGAAATGGACACTTTGGCAATCAAAGCTTAAGTCAGGAACTTGCACTGCAAAACAAACAAACAAACAAATGTCATAACTTATACTACAATGTGACATGTCAGTGATTTCTGTTGCTGACAAAGACATAAGTACTGATAATTACTACCGTGATTCATTACCAACATTTATAATTACACAAAAAAGCTAATTTCTGTTATAGGCTAGTAAAAACGAAGTTTCTTATTTTCTTCCTCACCCAACTTTATGACTGTGGATCCGGTCCATGAAGTTCCTGCAGATCTGTAGGCTTCAGACTAAAAATCTTTGGTGGTTGGACTGTTTGGTTTGACATGCAGCAGAAAAGCACAGTATCTGCTATGTGACAGTCTCAACAGTTACCTCATTGCCTTGACATATGAAGAACTCGAAAATGTAAGACAGTAAGAACCATCTTTGATCTGGATATAAGCAGGCTATGAGGCATAATTAACAAATAAATGTGAAATTTTAAATGTAGTATTTTTGATAATTTTATTAGGAATTCATTTCTTTAACTTTTAAACACATCAAATTTAAGGATAAAGAACAAAGAGATGAAACTATATGACTGAAAAACAGCTCTGAAGCATATGATCTATTTATACAAGAACTAAAATAAATCCATCAATAATAGTGTGTTAACTCCATGCTTAGCACTCCGACAGAAGGAAGAAAAAGTATGTTCTAAAACTCAGATTGAAGAAGTAAAGTATTGAACGATTCATGATAAGTTGATATCCCTGGCTGTTGCCTAGACACCGGCACTCTAAATCGATGGTGAGTATCCCCTGGTGACTCAGAAAACTTAAATAAAAACAGAATCAAGTAAGTTTAGCCAATTTGAGGTTATAACTTCTCCTAAAAGATTGGTTTCCTGTTTATTTAAGATGTCAATTCTTAAATATCCCTCCCTCTTCTGGAGCGCTAGCTTCCAGCTTAGCCAACAAGACCTAAGTATATAGATCCAAATAAAGGTGGCTATTTAGAAGTCAAAGGTATGAAATTGTCTGATAGAGTGGTTTATACATATATGTATTTGTTATTTACACAAGCTTACAATTTTTATTATCGATATCAGTAGAGTCAAGGGGCTATTCTTAAGGAAATGTTTCATGTATATATTTAGAAGTGAGAGCAAGTTTTAACTATGAGGTATTAATTTCTAAATATATAGTCAAATTTCCATTACTACTTAACATTTTTGAAAACAGTACAGCTGGGACACTGTTCTGAGTACTTTACGGATACTAATTTGTTCAATCGCCTCAATAACATCAATATATTATTTTATGAAGAAGAAAATTGAAGCAACAAACGGCTCAGTAACTTTCCCTACACAGGTGGTAAAGGGTGGAACTGGGCTTTAAAGCCAGATTCGAGTCTGCACATCCCACATACCCACATAAACGCTATGCTCTCTTACCTTCTTCAGTAGAATATAAATGTTAGACAAAAACTAATTCCTACTGTTTTCTCTTATGTAATACTTTTTAAAGTGTAAAATAGTATTCGAATAAGAGTGTATGAGGAAACTGATAAATATTTAAATATTTTTCCTGGAAAATTCACTTCAGAAGGAATTAAAATAGGTATAAATTATGGATAAAGAAATTCAAAGAGCTCCATGTTTAAACTTCAAGATATGGACATTTTGTAATTTTTTATTCTTATCTAAACCATTTGCTACCATAGTGTTACAATCAATATGTCAAAGATTAATCAGGAATGACCCATCTGGACCTGACTGAGAAGCAGACCCCCAGCAGAAGGCGGCTTGCCCTCTCTCAGTACAAAGGATGGAATTTAGCACCTTTGGATCCAAGATACTATGTCAAGACTTCCTGCACTCTCAGCCCGGTATGTCCAAGCCGAGGATTCCGGGGGCTCACTCTGTGCCCCCAGCCCTGTTGTCCAGCAAACTCTGCCATCTAGCCTGTCGGATCAGCTGCATCTGGGTGGGTTTCTGTGGGTTAATAATTCCAGGATCCACCCTCCCACTTTAGGTCAGTGAAAAGACTCGGGGCCTCTGACCTGATCTCCGCAGGGTAGAGAGAAATGTGAGCAGAGATCACACGTGCTAGTGGAGGTCTGCTTTGGTGTGGGAAGCCTCTGAAAAAATTATACCAAGACTATTTGACCCCAGGACTGGGGGCTGGTCCTGGCAACCCAGGAAAGAAGTAGTTCACAGGAGAAAGACTGGTTTTCCAGGTGGTTGCTATCTATCGAATTTAGCAATTTTACTGGGCAAAACAAAGCTGTGCAAACGCAGGCCTGGGCGTGCAGGCTGGACCCTGCTTGCTCCGGCCTCCAGATGAAGAAGCCACCACGTCCACAATTGGCACCCACACACTATGGCTGTCTCTTCTCTTTGCTGTGTTTCTGACGAAGGCACCAGCTTTTTATTCTTGGAGGCTAGCTTTTGTCTCCTCCTGTCAAACTGTCCCTTCTGTGACTTCCTCCAGCTTAGCTTCCTTCTTTGGCCCCAAGAGTGTGAGCCCATCCTCCTTCCTTCTCTCTCACTCGGCTCTTTCCCTGGCTAGTCTCGCCCCCTCAGGGCTTCACTTATTGCTCGTAGGACAGTGGCGTGATTCTGACCCAAATGATACAAATTATGACACAGAGGAGGAGCTAGGGCTTATGGGAGTTGTCACACTCTGTCATCGCGAGATCCCTACAGGATGAACTCTAGGGTTACAACAGAGCTCTATGTTTGTAACAGACCCTTCCGTAACTTCCTCTCTCTTCTGCAAGTTTCTCCTTCCTCGGTGCCCGCTTCAGTGTTTGTGCATCCCGGATTGCTATCCTTCCCGCCAACCCTGCCCCGGCATAAATCCTTTTTGGCGATCAAAACAAAACAAAACAAAACAAAACAAAACAAAACAAAACAAAACAAAACATGAATTAGCCAAAGCCTAGAGAAATGTACAGGCCTTTATCGTCTGAGGATCTTGCTAAAATATTTTAATTCCTATAAGACTATACATCTAATTAAGCAGCAAATCAGCATTTGAAAACTTTAATTTTATCGTTCGATCTTTGTTTTTTGCTTCTGGAACAGAGAGTTGACTTCATTATACTCCTCGGTTCTTGGAACACTATCATCATCTATTTGTGCAAGTTCTCCTTGATGCTATTTCATACATTTTTTTTTTCTTTTATGTCTTGTCCCCCACTCCTATTCCCCTCGTCCTCTCCTACAAGCACAGATTCTAATGTGTTTATGTATCCTTGAAAGATAAACACTGTTGTTTGATCTATGGGATTATTTTTATGTACATATAAAATATGTTACATATTTTCATACAATACTATTTTTAAGGTCTAGCCATGTGCCAGTGAACACCTAGTTTATTGCTTCTGACTGCAGTATTTTATCACTGTACTCCATAGATCTGTCTGTATCATGTTCGTACACATCTGGTTAATTGAGTTGCCTTGCTCCCCCAAACAATGCTGCAACAAACATCCTATATATGTCCTCCTATCAGCAAGTTTCTTCTGGTGGATATACTCAGGAGTGAGATGTCTGACTTGTAAGATGTACTGTGTTTAATTCTACTAAGTTTTGCCAGATTGCTCTTCACAATGGGTGTAACAGTGTCTACTCTCATTATCAGTATATGTGGGTTTCCATTTCTTCACATTATGATCAAGATTTAATTTCAGTTGAATTTCCAGTTTGTGCCAGTCTGATTGCTAAAATTACATTGCTGTATTAATTTTTCTATGATGAGAAGTAAAGTCGAGGTTATCCAGTTTTCCCCTTCTTTGAATAATCTGTTATCTTTTGTTGCTATTTTCTATTGATTTTTAAAACACTTTTCTTCTTGATTTTCAGGAAGACATTTTATGTATGTGTTTACTTTTTTTTTACATTTAAAAATAACTGTTTCTTAGTATTTATAATATTTTTAATTTTAGTGTAATTTCTGTGAACATGTGGTCCTGACACTTTTACTGTTTTCCATTAATATCTGTTTTTTTTGAAATAGGTTAATTTTGAAATGATTTCAAAATTAGATTTCATCTCTAATATCCCCAAATTAATATCTGTTTTTCTGATAGTCATATTTTCCATGACATATGGTTTTTAGGGATGATAAAATTTTGAAATTTTTAATTAAATAATCACAAATGAAATAAACATTATTTGTAATCTCTTCCATTACTAAAACTTTTCTAGATATGTTATTTATTTAGTAAAAAAAAGAATGTATCATTTGAATTCATTTTATTAAAGCATGTGTGTACACAGATTTTGAGAGAAAATATTACGTTTTTTACATAACAACTTTATAAAGATAAAATTCATATCATACAATTCATATATTTAAGGTGTGCAATAAGTGGTTTTTAGTATTCTTGCAGAGCTGTGCAACCTTCACCACAATCAGTTTTAGAACATGTTTATCAATCCAAGAGAGGGACCCCTTACCCATTAGTAGTAACCCCAGTGCTGGACAATTACTAATCTATTTCCTGTCTGTAGATTTTCCTGTTCTGGACATTTCATAAATGAACCCATATAATATCTGGTCTTTTGTGACTGATTTCTGTCACTTAGCAAAAATTTTTCAAGGTTCATTTATGTTTTAGCATGTATCAGTGGTTCAGTTTTTATATTATGGAATAACATTCCATTGCATGTCTGTACTACTTTATAATTACCTGTTCATAACTTGAATTTTTTTTTCTATTTTTTGGTTATAAATAATGTTCCTATGAACATTTGCATACAAGTCTATGTGTAAACTTATGTATGCCTTTTTCTTGGGTAGATAGCTGGGCCATATGGTAACTATATTTAACCTTTAGAGAAACTGCCAGACTGTTTCCAAAGAAGCTGCACCATTTTTTATTTCCATGAACAATGTATGAGGACTCCAATTTTTTCTACATTCTTGACAACTCTTGTTACTATCTTTCTTTTTGATCAGAGCCATAACAGTGGGTATGAAGTGGTATCTCACTACGGTTTTGATTTTTGTTTCCCTCATGGCTAATGATGTTGAGTACCTTCATATGTGCTCATTTGAGCCACTTCTATATCTTCTTTGGAGAAATGTCTATTCAGAACTTTGCTGATTTTTAATTGGGTTATTTGTCTTTTTGTTATTGAGTTGGAAGAGTTCTTTATATATTCCAGACATAAGTCGCTTATCAGATATACAATTGGCAAATATTTTCTCTGTTTGTGTGGATTTTTTTTCATTTTTAAACATATTCTTTGAAGCATGAGTTTTTAATTTTAAAGAAGCAAGCTTTATTTTTTCTTTTGTTGCTTTTGCTTCTGATAACATATCTAAGAAACTATTGCTTAATTCAAGGTGACTGAGATTTATGTATATGTTTTCCTGTAAGTTTTACAGTTTTAGTACCAATATGTAGTCTTTGACTCATTTTGAGTTAATTTTTGTAGGTAAGATATCCAGTTGTCCCACATCGTTTATTGAAAAGACTACTTTTTTCTCATTGAAATGTCTTGAGGCCCTTCTTGAAAATCAATTTATCATAAAAGGAAGTGTTTATTTCTGTACTCTCAATTCTATTCCATTTATCTATATGTTTATTCTTATGCCAATATCACAATCTTAATTATTATAGCTTTGTAGTAAGTTTTGAAATCTGGAACTGTGATTCCTCTAACTTCTTTCAACATTGTTTATATTTTCTTATATATATATAAGATAAGCTTGTCAATGTCCACAAAAAAAAAGCTAGATGAGATTTTGATGTGGATTGCATTAAGTCTGTAGATCAAATTGGGAAGTGATGCCATCTTAACCGTATTAAATGTTCCAATCCATAAACATAAGATATCTTTCCATTTATTTAGGTCTTTTAAAAATTTTCTTTCAACAGTGGTTTGTAGTTTTCAGAATATAAGCTTCATAGTACTTTCATTAAATTTAAGTATTTTATTTATTTTGAAGCTATTGCAAATAAATGTTTTTTTAATTTCATTCTTAGATAGTTCACTGGTAGTTCAGAGAAATAAAATTTGTTTATGTATTGATTTCTGACCTGCAAACTTGCTGAACTCATTTTTCAAATCCTTATGATTTTCTATATAAAAGATTATTTCATCTGCAGAAAGAGATAGTTTTATTTCCTCCTATGTAATCTAGATGCCTTTTATTTTATTTTATTTTATTTTATTTTATTATTTTATTTTATTTTATTTTTGCCTAATTGCCATGGCTACAATCTTCAGTATAATGCTGACTAGAGTGACAATAACAGATAGCCGTACCTTCAGTGAAGACATTGATTTTCAGCCTTGTATAGAGTAGGTAGCTTAATAAATATTACTTATATAAATGAACGAATGAGGTGAAAACAACGAATCCTGAAAACAGGATTTATGCACATGACTATAAGCATTTCAGTAATGTAGAAAGCCTAAAGTGAGACTGAAACCAGAAAAAAAACATGAATGATAAGTTGAGTTCTCATCAAGGGGACATTGCCTATTCAATTAAGCTGCCCTGACATAGTAGCTGATGCTACACCTGCCTGTCCTCTGTGAAAACTAGTAGACAGAAGACTTTAACCAACAGGGCAAGCCTATCCTTTGTTCAGAGAATCTTAACTCGAGGCCTAGGACCTCGTCTCTGGCCTGGACTTTGAATCATGAACGAGAGTGCTGACCTTGGTTTGCACTTCCAATCCCAGACCCTATTTCTAGGAAGTAGAGCTGAGAAATTGGCCCACAGCATTTATTCTCTCTTTTCCTAAGAGAACCTAAAGTGCTGGAATGGGCCCCTGGTTCTAAGAGTGTCCTCTCTGAATGATTATCGACTGTAGTCTTGGCCCATAGCAACAAGCCTTCTTTATGGAAGAGAAATTAGAACTGAGACTGTGACTATCAGCATGAAGACTGGACCTCCAGAAAGGAACTAGTTGGCTGCCCCAGGCAAACAAGGTCATGACAATCCAATTGATAAAAATGACCTAGGCCCACAATCCCCAGCCTGACCCCTTCTACCAGACACTCCTGTGGAGACCTTGGGCCTCAAACCAAGTTGTCCTCTCCTAACATGAGGAAGGACAGAGGACTCGGTTCAGGGCACCAAGACTGTCATCCATTTAAAGCATGGACAATAAAAATTTAGGCTGATGGCACGAACTATGTGTCATCGTAACAGTCCATTCAACACAACCTGGTCTCATGTTGCCAATTTTACCATTCTGCCAATTACTAAAAGGCGACCTCAACCTACAGCACCAAGACTTTCCCCTGGTAAAAGAAGGTAGTGTGAACACTTAGAAACTTAGCACAAAGCCTGGACATTTCTTTCAGGAACTCGACTGTGGAGCTTGGAAGCACAGTCAAGCATTGTTCCTATTTCCAGGAAGTAGAGTGGAGAACTTGGCTCACAGACTCTAGCCTAATTTTTCTTAACAGAATATTATGTGGAAGATTTGCACACTGTAACAAGACCATCTTGGTATAATAAAAAGTCGATAGAAGTCCGTGGCCCAGGACCCAGACTTCTGCCTGGATCAGTGGAGGTAGAGTGGATGTTTGGAAATATGACAGCATGCCAGTATCATTTTCCAGGTAAAGTCGAGAGGAAAACATCTTCCACACACTCAAGCCTGATACGTTCAAATGAGTAGAGTAAAAACGCATGCCCTCAGCAACAAGGCTAGTCACCGAGTAAAAACACGATACCCTCAAAGTCTTTCTTGATCCCCACACGAATCCGCGACGTGTTTATGTGATCACCGCATGATTCCCTAGTGATTGCTACATGAATTGCAGGTGGCTTCCACCTTATTCCTCTCCCCCTATCCTTAACAAAATGTTTCAAATCAGGTCTCATGAACTACGTCATTTTCAATATTTCACTTTGATGCATTGGCTGTTAAGGATTTCCCTCTCAACAGTAGTGGCCTAAGAATAGTGTGGGAGTTGCACTTGAAACAGTTAAGAGTTATACTCACAATGACTCAGCATTTTTGCTACCATATAACAAAATGGCGGCTGTTTCCACTACTCTAAAGTAATTTCCTCAGGGCAGACTCTACCTCCAAATTTTAATGCGGTTAATGTGTGAGAGCCGCTCCCATTGCCTTCAAGCAGGTTGCCCTACCACAGACAGAACCTCAGACCAGTTATCTAACAATCATTGTCTGGTAGCCTACACCCCTGCCCTCAAGCATGTTTATTCAAGAAGACATGTCCTTTTGATGGGATGGCAGTGAGGTGGCTGTCTTGGCCGCGCTCTATTACACACGGACTCTCCTTTCGCAGTGTTTATGTGAATTTTATGAAGGAATAGAGAAGTATATCTCACAAGTGTGTGCCACACCTTCACCCTAATATAACGTGATTTCCCTGTGATTCCCTCAGGCCAGTCTCTTGATGGTCACGTGATTCCCACAGGCAGCCACATGAATGCCGTTAGATTCCCTAGTACGAGATTTTTGGATGACTTCTTCTCATTTTCCTCTGCTGGCCTAAACCAAGAGTTTACAGAGCACATTGATTGAACTGCCTCATTGTCAATATCTCAGCTTTCTTTCCATGGTCATTAAGCCAGTCCCTCTCAGAATTTGTAGTCTGTGGATTGCTATACAGGAATTGTGAGGCAGCCGCAATTTCCACCATGAAGAGTTATGGTGGAAATAACAATGACTCAGCCTTTTTCCTACAATACAGCAAAATAATGACTTTATTTCCACTGCTATCCAGTTGCCTCTTCATAGCAAACTCAGCCTCCAAATTTCAATGCATCCATTGTGCAACCACCAACTCCACTGCCTTATAGCAAGTTTCCCAACAATTGTCTGGCCACATCTACTGTTGACCTCAAGTAAGTTTTCTCACATGAAAGCACACCTGTAGGACAATGGGCAGGGAAGATTTGGGAGTTATACTGATTACTCTGGGCCTTGTGTATAGGCTAGAGTTGAATAGGACAAGCCTTATGACAAGGAGAAAGATAAAGATTTTTCATTAGACTAGGCCTAAAAATGGATAGTCAGTTGGAGAGATGACAAGGAATTTGAGAATATTAGCATTTTGATAATGATTAGCTATAGATTGGGGCAGTGAAGTAAATAATGATCATTTAGATCAGCGATCCCCAGCCTTTTTGGCACCAAGGACTGGTGCTCCTGTGAGAATCTAATGGCTAATGATCTGAGGTGGGGCTGAGTTACTGATGCTAGCCCTGGAGAGCGGCTGCATATACAAATGAATCTTTACTCACTCTCCTGATGCTCACCTCCTGCTGTGCGACCCAGTTCCTAACAGGGCATGGACCGGTTCTGGTCCATGGCCCAGGGGCTGGAGATCCTTGATTTAGATAGTGGTTTCATTAAGTTAAGAATGTAGAAAGAAGAGCACTTTTATGGGGATACAGTTGAGCTTGCCTATTGGAATACATAGAGGGAGATGATGAAAGTTGTTAAGAAAGTAGATCTTAAAAGTTTTCACTACAAGGAAAAAATTTTGTAACTATTCATGGCGATGGACATTAGCTAGATTTATTGTGATCATTTCACAGCATATACATATATTGTCATTATGTGTACACCTTAAACTAATACGATATTATATGTTAATTATGTCTAAATTAAAAAGAGACCTACCATAGCTAGCAGCTACAGTATAATGAGTGAGTACTCAGTAAATGATTGCTGACTTCAATTAAATTATAAAGGAAAAACCAATTTTCCTTCATCTTTGTTTTCATCTGTGATTCATTTGAAACAGTTAAATGTTGGGGAAGAAGGCCAAAATGTGCCCATTAAAAGAAGTACTTTAATGCAGGTTTTGATCAAATTAATGACAGGATGTTGTATGTAACACCCTTCAAGTAAATGTCAAGATATATGTTTAAATATAGTCACTTAAATGATCAGTGATGAAAATACCACTTGATAGACTCTCCCTGATTGCTTCAAAGCTATTCAAAAGGTCAGTAGATAACCAGTCAAAAGCCTGTCCGATGAAGGGACCACATTACCTTTAACTGTCCTTTTATAAGGCAGATAAATTGTCAATTTCCTTTTGGAGGTCCAGAAGATAGACTCATTAACTTTATTTTAAAGAACTTTTTCCTCTGTAACCTTCAGAAAAATGCCAGCAATTATAGAAAAGGTGAACCCACAGACCAAATGATCTGAAGACTATTAAACACTGCACCCTCACCATCCTTTGGTGGCATAGAATTTATTGCAACTTAATATAAGAATTTAAGTATATTTCAATTATATCATATTATACACATTTTATTAATTATATAAATTATATTATACGCATTTTGCTAAATTTCAAAATCAAAAAAAGTTGTTAACTTCATCTGCCTCTCTAAAAAGTAAAATTTTTAAATATGAATTTTTAAATTTTAATTCTACAATTATTTGATAATAATTGAATACACAGAAATACATACATTGCTAATCATTTCATAAATACTAATCTTTTTTACCATTTAGTAATTAAATAAAGCACATTTTAAGGTTGTTAGAAATTTACGCAATTTTGCAAATTTTGTTGCATTACTTACCTGCACCACTCTTAGGTAAAGCACATGGGAGCAAATACTTGGGAAAAACATTTTATATTTCCATAGGTTTCACGGTTAAAATTAGCCCTCTCACAATAATTTTATTTCTTTTTACTATTTTAAGAAAACATTAAAAGGAACAAGGATAGAGCACTGAATGACCTGGAATATACTCATTTAAATGATTTATTAGAAAAATACAATTTTATGTTTTGCAACAATATATAAAAACATTAATGTCCAACAATTTTTTGGGAATCTTCTATCTAATATTCTCTCCTCACTTCATTAGGAAGTTAAAAACTCGATTGAGTTCACACAACTGATTAGTGTATAAACCACGACAAAAAAACTGAATCTCTTATTCTCTGATTCCACTGTATTTCCCCAATGGGTTTTAATCTCAATATGCCATTCTAAAACACACGTCTAAATAGTTATTTCTTTAAAAGCTATAAATTTTTTGCTTTTGCCTACTGACTCCTCACTGCCTAAGGGATATAATCAAAATGCAGTGCTACACAAAGACCCTTCATCTCTGGTCTCGTTCTACTTATCTGACATCTCTCCCATTGGTGTTCTTACTCTCAACCAAATTCTTTCTAATTCCCTGCATATCCAAGCTTTTTCTTGCTTTAGTCCATTTTGCTCCTTATTGCAGAGTGCCTTCCCTCCTTCAGTTCCATCAACAGCTCCGAGTAGATTTTCTAGCCCCTCCAGTTTTCCCCCACCCACCTCAGTTCTGTTCTAACTGTTCCCTTGTTCTATTACAGCATTCACCATCACACTTTGTAGATATCTGTTTGTCCAGGTCCCTTACAAGACTGTGAGCTCCTTCAGCATCTGACAGTGGTGGCTGAATGAATGAATGAAGGAAGGAATAAACAAGCACCAACACTGTACACTATTTTCATCTTAGTCACTTAATTGTGTTTGTGTGGGTATATGAATGATTATGCATAACCATCTTTGTGTGAGTAAAATTCACAATACAGCTAGCTGTTTCTAGTCATTGTCTACCAGGAACTGATCTCACTGAGAAGTTCCACAATCTCATTTAGTCTGCACAATTCTCTAATGCAGTTGGCATTTTGATTACACCCATTTTAAAGATGAGGGAGCTGAGGCTTAAAAATTTTTTGTGACTTACCCAAGGTCATTTCTAATGAGGGCAGTGCTGAGACTGACTCCCAAGTCATCTCATCACTGAATCACTCTTTGAGCCGTGACATTTCACTGATGCTTCTACTTTTAGTTCAATCTCTTACAACCATGTTATTGTTTTCTTTCTAACTTAGCTGAAGAATTTTATTAAGCAGATCGAAAGGTAAAAGCAGCTGATTTCAAGATCAAAAAGTAGATTATAGATCATAAAAGTCAATTGATAGGAAAGAGGCATTAAATTCTTTCGTTTTTCAATTTCATGATTCCTGTGCATGTAGTTTTCAGTGTTGATAACCATAAGTCATTTCCACATTTGAGGTAGAGTAAAACATTTTCTTAAAGTCACTCACAATTTGTGGTGTCACTACATGGCACACTGTGGGCCTGTTCCAAAGAGTGATAAAATACTCTGAGTTTCAGATAATTTGTTTGCTTGGTTTTATCGAAAGCACTGGAAAAAGCAATTACATAGTTGTAACCAGAGGGGCTGTTCCCTTCCTTGCTTCCTAAGCTGGAGCGTCGCTCTTGAATTCCTGGCAGAACTTGTCTTAAAGTTGCTGGGAGTTGATGAAAAAAAAAAGAGCAGGAATGAAATACAAGTTCCTATCTTTCCTATTTAAAGTTTACATTTGAAGTTATTATTGCTCTTCTCTCTCCCCTACACTCTGTTTTCTAGATTTATCACAATGAACCCTGGAGAGATTTCTGGATGCTATTTTCAAATGGCTCAGTCTCCATTGAAGATAACTATAACTTCATAGGAAAGCGATCTCATTCTTTACAGAAGAGTAGCCGCCATGTTCTATCCTAGAATGGTCAGAGCACAACTGGAAGAAGGCTTTCATACCTGGGTACCACACTATAAGACATATATGTTCAGTAGGAGCTTGTTGGCATGACAGTTATCTGCATGGCGAAAGACATAAAATCCATATTTTATTAGTTGAAGGAATTTGAGATGCTTGATCTGGAAAGAAAATGACTCATGAGGTGGGGACCTGTCCTCTTTAAGTATTTAAGTATTTAAGATGTTTGTTACTACAACTATAAAATATTAAAAACATGATAGAGAAGAATTTTAATTTAATACAAGAAAAATCTATTGAAGTTAGCCATTTCCAAAAATGGAATGAACTGATAGGGAATAATGAGTTCTTTATCATTGTTGGTGACCGAACAGAGGACAGTTGACCATCTGTAGGAGAAGTTAGAGAAAAGATGTATCCATCAGGAAAACAGAATTTCTGTTAGAGGAAATTCAACACAGAGGATTCGTTTAAAGCCTGCAGGAAAGCAAAGATAAGGCTATTCAAAGATCAGAATTTCCAGGGCTCCACACTGGGAGACTTGAAGGCCAAATGGGAAAGTGGGATGACCCAGTGATCAAGATAGCTGGCCCTGGAGGCTGCTGCTGTTGGCAACGGCACCTGGGTAGGGCTCAGAGCCTGGGCTCAGAGATACCGTCCTTGCATCACTGCCCAAGGCTCACCTTCCTCTCCTCCTGACTCCCACTAGAGCTCCTGCTGACAAATGTAATAGGAAGCCAGCTGACACAGGAGTGTGGAACATGTGCCCTGTGCACATTGAGCTCTAGTGCTGGTGAGAAGATAGAAAAGGATTAGCCCCAGGCAAGACAGGCAGACGTGCGAGCACAGGAGTTTCAAGTCTTCTTCATCACTGGAGGGCTTTGAGTTTGTGAAGCTGATTTAATGTCTTTACCCCCAGATGGCCAAATCTAAACTCAGTAGCTGCTCTCCTTACATCTTGGAGAGAGAAAAGGAAAGCCTAACCGCTATGACTGAGGCCCACGCACTTAATGAGGAGTTGGGCAGTCACTCACACAGCTACAATTCTTAGTTTTAAGGGTTTCAAGTTAAAATAATAGACTAATTATAATGGAGAAAGTCTATGTCCTTAGAATTATGGTCTCATTACAAATTCATGTACCAGAGTCATATTACAACTTCATTTTAATTTGAAATAACTTTAATTATTTAAAAGATTTGCTAGGAAGATTATAAAATATGTATGTAAAAGGTATTCCACATTATGCTAACATTCATAAGTACAACTGACCCATATCAGAATGTCTAGCATTCAATAAAAATTTATTATTAAATGAATAAATCATTTACAATACAAAAATACATACTCTAACTTAAGTGAATACTTTTATAAAGAAAAATCTTCAGAAAATTAAACCACCAGAGAATGAAAATAAAAATAATTTTTTAGATAGGCTTCCTTACACTTGCAAGATAGCAATAGTTATCTCTGGCCTGATAAGTGAGAAGAAAATGAACAGCTTCATTGAGTAAAGAATAGTTATTGAATAGCCCATAGTTTTCTATGATGTCATTCCTACGGTTTAACAGAAATTGACTTGAAGCAATCTAGATGCAAGATGGTATGTTACTGACTCACTATCAAGAACTATCAAGCACTATCAATAACTGAAATTTGAAATAACATTTTAACTGATAAACATAAGTGTTTGCAATTTGTAAAAATATTAGGCTAGTTTTATTGAATCTAATTTCAATGCTTTATTAAATGGCCAGTAATGTTTAATACAAAAAATTTCCCCTTATGTTACTTATTTATAAGGGTCCCTAGATATCTACTTTTGTTTCCCAGTCTCTCATGGCAATAACACAAGGGGAAATGCAGTTTGGAAGAGTAATTAAGAGCCAGGGCTCCGGCACCAAATGGTCTGGTTCTGAACTCTCGCTCATCTGCTTACTACCTTGTGACCTTCAACAAGTGACTCTCATTCTCTGTGCGTTGGTTTCCTCAGCTGGAGGATAGGGATGATAATAACAACACTAACCTGAGAATTAGATGAGTTGAGATAGATAAACCACTTAAAACAATGCCTGGCACTTCACAAATATTCAATAAATGTAAGTTATCTTTCCCAAAGATGATTTTTTCTTTTCTCTACCTTCAAGCATGTCAGCTTTCCTTCTGGCTACAACAGGAAGTAAAATGAAAATATCCATCTTGGTTTCAATAATCAAAAATGTAGGCATTCATGACTATTTTTTAAAACATAAGTTAGTCTTGAAACGAGTAGGAAAAAATATTTCACAGGATACTTAATTCAGTCTCCCTAGGACACATACAATGTAGGTGGGAGATGCTGGGAGTCCTCTACTCACATGTTTTCCTAATGATGTCATTAGGAAAATGCTTTGGATTTGCAGAGTACTCTTGCATACTTCTAGCACAGTGCTGTCTTATGACAACATGCTGTGGTGCCCAAAGCTCTTCAGGGCCAATAAGGTCTTGTTTCCTGACACCATCTTTGATTCTTTGGTACCTGTGCAATATTTTGAAAGGTGAAGGTCATTTGAGAAGAGCCTACTCAGGGAGTAAAGTAGCAGAACTCTTTCAAATCACAGAAAAGAGGGGAGAAAAAAAAAAACACTTTCTTTAGCAATGGTAAATTCTGAGTAATAAATTACCATACATATAGAAGGGTTATTTTGTCATTTTATACCTTTTCCAGTTCTCAGTATTATATTCTAAGTATCTAAATAAGAACCTCCACGAATTATCAATATTACCTCTGTGTTTCTCACATAGGGCCATAAAAGAAAGCAGATTAATGATAATAGCCTTTAGTCCTTTATTAAAGTTCTGTGACCTTTAAGATACAGAAACTTGAGCCATACATAAATTGCCTGCAAGTCAAGCTGACAGAGTTAAGTTGTAAAAATGGTCAGTCTTACAGATAACATTACAGATTACTAGGCTGGCCAAGAATAATAATGAAGAAACCATAAATAATGATGTGCCAGGATCACTTCTAAGTATGTACAATATAAGCAGCACATAAATCATTTGCTTTGAGAGCCATCAGAGGCATCCTTGCTTGCAAATATTTCTCTACTAGCCAACTCAGTAATGTAAAATCTGAAGACTTTTCTTGGGTTGAAACATCTTTGAAATACTTTAAACAAGCATTATTTGAGGAGGTTCATGATTAACTTAGTAGCATCCTTTGATATATAGTAATTTGAGCTTATTAATTCATCCATTTATTGAACCCTTACCATGTGCATGGCATTGAAAATGAGAGACAAAGGATGCACCCACCTCATTCAGTCACTACCCAGTCTAGTTGGAAACTCAAAGAATAATCAGATATCAGAGTCTAAAGTGAAGAAGGCTGTGGAAAATTTCAAATGTCATGGGGGCATAGAAGAGGGATCCCTAGACCTGTCAGGAATTAAGTATGACTGGTGGATTATGGTGTTTAAATTCTGTCTTAAAGTAATATAATTCAATTGAAAGATTTTAACCAAGACACAGTATGACCATATTTGGATTTGAGAGCTATTACCCAAACAACAATATAAAACGGCGTTTGAGACCAGCGGGCCGATGAAGTAGACATTTGGAATCCAAGGAATTATTACTATTCTGTAGGCAAGATATGATGAAAGCCTGAACTTGGGCTGGATTAGTAGGAATTTAAGAGAGTATTTGGATTCAAGAGGTATTTAGAAGAGAGGATCAGCAGGAGTTCTGATTAGAGATTTGGGCAACAGAAAAGATTTCTGACTAGGGTGACTGGGTATGCATGTAGGTGCTATCACAAGAGGATATGACAATTAGGTTTGAGGGATGGAGAAGGTGACCAGTTAGGCTGTGGAAAGATGGGTTACAGATGCCTATGCAAGAGAAGGTGGACAGTAAGCCCTTGGACATAGACGTATGGACTTAGCAGGAGAGAATTGGGCTGAATGGCAGACCTGAATGCATCATCAATACAGAGAAGGAGCTAGAGCCATGAATATTGAGTCATTTTAACTTTATTTTACCAAAAAGTGATAAAATCTGAATAGCAAATAACATGTTATAAGTGCAATCACAAGCAACCACGTATTTGCATAGACAATATCATTTTATGAAAATACAGACACATTTGTGTTATAATGTTGAATTAATGGGAAGTTACATTTTCAATTTTAAAAAACTGTAATAGAGTCAAAGCACATAAAAATCAAAATTTTGAGAAAATAATATATGTACATTCTCCAGTGTTTAGCAAAAATGTTTTCTAATGATTTTGTTAATGACATCTAGGATTCTTGGAGTTCAAATGCTAAATTTTAAAGTTTCATATTTCTCCACTTTTACGTCTAAAATGTCATTTACAGCCAGTTTTCTTGTTGATTTTCTTTCTGAATGATCTATCCATTCATGTAAGTGGGGCATTATAGTCCCCTACTATTATTGTATTATTGTTGATCTCTCCCTTTATATGCTGCATATGTTTAGGTGTTCTTATGTTGGGTGCATAGATTTTTAGAATTGCTATATCCTCTTGTTGAATTGACCCCTTTATCATTATATAATTTCCTCCTTTATCTCTTGTCACAATCTTTGTTTTAAAGTCTATTTTGTCTAAGTATTGCCACCCCATTTTTTTAACTTGTTTTCAAGGGGTATCTTTTTCCATCCCTTCAGTTTCAGTCTGCGCATGGTTTGGGTTTTAAGTAAGTCTCCTGTGAGGCGATGAAGCATATAAAGTGACATAGTGTATGTACAGATCTTGTGAATTTATTCATTCAATCACCTTATCTCTTTAGATTGGATAATTTAGTCCACTTACATTTGAAGTAATTATTGATAAATATGTACTTACTGCCATTTTGTTAATTACTTCTGGTTGTTTTAGTAGGTCTTCTCTGTTCCCTTTTTTCTCACTCTCTTCACTTGTGATTTGATGACTTTTTAAAATGTTATGTTTAAATTTATTGGTCTTTATTTTTTGTTTATCTATTATACATTTTTGGTTTGTGGTTACCATAAGATTTATATATAACCACCTATGTATGTAATAGTCTATTTTTAGTTGATGGTTACTTACGTTCAAATACATTTTAAAAGCACAACGCTTTTACTCTCTTCCCCACATACATATGTTTTATCTTTTGACTTTAAATTTTACATTTTGTGTGTGTATCCCTTAACTCATTATTGTAGATATAGATGATTTTACTATTTTTGTCTTTCAACCCTCATACTAGCCTTATAAGTGATTGATCAACTCCCTTTACTATATATTTGCCTTTACTGGTGAGATTTTTTTTCTTTTACATATTTTCTATTTACAATTTTGGCCTTTTCTTTTCTGCTTAAAGAGGACCTTTAACATTTATTGTAATGCCCATTTAGTGGTGGTAAACACTTTAGATTTTGTTTGTCTGGGAAACTTTATCTCTCCTTGATTCTTGAACGATCACCTTACCAGGTCAAGTATTCTTAGTTGTGTCTTTCCCGACATCACTTTGAATATATTATACCACTTTCCTCTGGCCTGCAAAATTTTTCCTGAGTAATTAGTTTATAATCTTAAGGAGATTCCCTTGTACATAACTAGTTGTTTTTCTCTTGCTGCTTTTAAGAGTCTCTCTTTAACTTTTGACATTTTAATTATGATGTATCTTGGTGTGGGTCTCTTTGAGTTCATTTTGTTAGGGACTCTCTGTGCTTCCTGGACTGGATTTGTTTCCTTCACCAGGTTAGGGATGTTTTCAGCTACTATTTCTTTAAATAGGTTTTTTGTACCTTTCTCTCTTTTCTGGGAGCCACAAAATGTAAATTTTAATACAATTGAGGTCGTCCCAAAGGTCCCTTAAACTCTCCTCATTCAAAAATTTTTTTTTTCTTTTTACTGTTCCAATTGGGTGATTTTTTTTTTCTACCCTGTCTTCCAGATCGTATCATCTAACCTACAGTTGATTTCTTCTAGTGTATTTTTTTTATTTTATTATTCGGTTACTGTATTATTCAGTTCTGATGGGTTCTTTTTTATATTTTCTACTCTGTTGAAGTCTCACTGTGTTCATTTCTTGTTCTCCCAAGTTCAGTAAGTATTTTTATAACCATTACTTTGAACTCTTTATCTGGTAAATTCCTTATCTCTGTTACGTTTAGCCCTTTTTTTCTGGGGTTTTGTCTTGTTTCATTTGGAACATATTTTTTTAACCATCATTTTGTTTAACTCTCTGTGTTTGTTTCTATGTATAGTGACCTTAATATAATAGATATCTTGTGGGTCACTTGTGAGTCACTGCACCAGGGATATGTATCCAGTGGTACAATCTAGTACCCCCACCCCATCACCAGAGCCAGGTGCACTAGGGTGTCCACTGTGTGGGCTGCATGTGCCCTCCTATTGTGGTTGAGCTTCAATTGCTGTGTGCATATTAATGGGTGGGGTTGGCCCTTAGGCTGGCTGACTGTGAGGCCTGGCTGCAACTGTTGAAGATATTCTAGTGAGCAGGGCTGGTGGCTTGGCTGACTAGAAGGTCTGGTGGCAACTGCTATAGATACACTGGTGCCCTGCCCATTGCCCTGCTTTTAGGATGTAGCAGCAACTGCGGCTGGCACTGCGTATGAGGCAAATCTTTGATATGGCCAATTGTAAGGCCTGGCCTCAGCTGTTTCAGGCACACTAGTGGCTGGTGACCTTCCAGAGAAGGAGCTAGCTGCTTTAGAGGGTTTTTGGTGCTGCTTAAAGTTGCCTGCTGGATGTGGTGCGGTGGGGACCACTTTGGAGGGCTATTGATGCTGACTGAGGCTGCCTGCCAGGTGTGCTTGGGTGGAAGCTGCTTTGGAGGGTTGCCAGCTAGGGAAGGCAGGTTGGGCAGGGTGGGTCCTCAAGGGAATAGTAGGGCAAGACAGTGGTGTTAGCAAAGTTAATGAAGAATGTCAGAAATGGCCACCTCTATTTTAAAGTGTGTCAGTGGGCTGATTATCTGCCTTTTAATATGGTGATAAAGAATCGTCCTATTATTAACATCTTGAATTAGTGTGGTACATTTGTTAAAATTAACGAACTGATATATTGAAGAGTGTCAGAAATGAGCTAGCTAGGCAGAAGGAGAGCAAAGAAGAAAAAAATAATGTCCAGCACTTTCATCCTTGGAGAAAGTTCCAACAGATCCCTGCCCCGCTGGTACACACCCTAAGATTAGTCAGTGTATCTCCTTCACATACAACCCAAGTTGTTTTAAAACTGCTGCCTCTGCAGTGGGTCTCGGAGCAAGTGAGTTTGTGCAGAGCCTTTTAAGAGTAATGTCTTGGTTTCCTACAGCCCTTCAGCTCTCCCAGAGGTAAACTTCACTGTTTTTCAAAGCCAGATGTTATGTGGGCTCTTTTTCTCAGTGCAAGTCTCCAGGGCTGAGAAGCTCAATGTGGAGCTTAGACCCCTTGCTCCTCACGGGGCATCTCTGCAGTTGTGATATTCCTCCTGCTTGCGAGTCACCGCACCGGGGGTACGGATCCTGACCAAACCACATCACTGTACCTCCTACTCATGAATTTTTCTTTATATCCTTAGTTGTAGAGAATATGTTGTACTTGTTGTGTTAATTTTCAGAGATAGTTGTTTTATGTTTAGTTGTAGTTTTAGTGTGTTCGTGGGAGGAAGTGAGCTCAGGATCTTCCTACTCAGCCACCTTGACCCCTCTGCTGCACTGCATTTTCTAAAGTGTGTTCTGAAGAGTTCTCATCTCTTGGAAGCATCCACATAAAGTGTTCTTAGGAAATGTGTGTTTAAAGAATCTCGCTTACTGGTGTTTGTAATGGGGTTTCCTGATATATTGGCATACTGAAGACTCTGAAAGGATCTGCAATAAAGAAACCTAGGCAGCATTTATTTACCTTGTTTAACCATTTTTCACTCATTGTTTACTGTTATCTTGCAACACACTTTTGCCCTATATATCTGGTCTCTCACTGTCATATCTCTTCATATTCTACACATTGTTTTATGCACTATGATTACTTGATGATTGTTAGTTATGCTGTATATTCCTTCACACTCTGAGGCAGACAAATCTCAAATAACATTTTGGCGATATTTTCTCTAGGCAACTCTGCTAGAACTTTAACCAGGCCATCAAGAAGTAAAAGGAAATAAATGATTAAACTATCACCAGAGGGAGTTAACAGAACTGCTTGAGGCCACTATTAGTGAAAGAAGTGAAGAAGATAAATAAAATACGCCACAGGATTTTAAATGGAACAATTATAAACTCTTGAAAATATTATGGTTGGCTTTATTAAAGAAGACATAAGAATTATAAGAACTGCTATTCAAATTAAATATTAGAGCATTCATTCTATTGAATAAAGTAGTGACGAACCAGCTCAGAGAAGCATCCAACTGCTTATGGTGGTTGATTCATATACGAACAAGTCTTAATGCACAATTTGCCATGACTTGGTTGGTAGCTGTGTAGTCTATGTAAATACTATATTCTAAGAATTTAAATCTATTTTTAGGTGAGTCAGCAGGCTGCTGATCTGCCTTTTAATATCGTGATAAGGAATCGTCCTATTATTAACATCTTGAATTAGTGTGGTACATTTGTTACAACTAATGAACCAATATTGATAAATTATTATTACTAACGCCTATCGTTTACATTAGGATTCAGTCTTTGTGTTGTTTTTCTCTTGAGATTTGAGTAATAAATTCAGTGAGCACTTTGCTCTGATAATTTTCTCCTTTAGTGCATCTCTCCGAAGTACAATGTGCAGAAATCAGAGAGTGCTGTCATCTGTTTAGTGTCAATAAAAGTGTTTCATTTCAAAATAGTAATAACCAAGCAGCTCTATACAGATTTATTTTTAAAAAAGACACATAAATGTCACAACATTTTTTTTTTATTATTATGTGTAATGTCTTCCAAAGAACATCTGTGTAAACAAAGCAGCATTATAGGTACACTATTGCCCTTAGACTTGAAGCGAGCAGTACCTTCATTGTTCATTTGTTCTAATGACACTTTTGACATACAGGCTTCCCAGACGAAGACATATTTTCTGGTAGTTTGGCCAATTTGTGCTCATCATCTTATCTTTCTAAGTTGTAGAAGCAAACTGATATCAGTGTGGCTTTTTCATCTGTTTTAGCTTCAAATTTCAAACCTGTATGTGGAAAAAAAAGATTATTAACATTAGAGAAAAGTAACATGTGACTATGAGACTGATCCCTCAAAAATATCAAAAGCAGAAATTTATTTGTGCAGAGCGGAAAAGGTCATTTCCTTACAATTGAGAAGTTCTTCATCTTGAAGCTATGGTCAGAAGTGCTACTAGGTTTAAGCATTGTGGTGAAATAGATCAGCCATCAGTAGAATGACTGCTAAATTTCTTAAGGAAAATGTCAACCGAAGATTGTCTGGCTGTCATAAAAGAAATACATTAGCCTTAATTAAATTATAAGAAGCTACACAAATACATTTCAAATTTGAATCTGAATGTTGACTTGGCACTGAAATTGAATATAATAAATAATTACAAGGATGTAACTTGGGCAATTCTTGAATGATCTTTAAATTTTGAACATTTCTCTTGGAGTTTATGCCTTGGCTTTTAATTTTAGTACAGTAAAATCAATGAAAACATGACAACATAAATGATATATCCCATCCTCTCATATCTAAATATAAGTTCACTATGTTTTGTAACAACTCATGAACTTAATTATGCTTATAGATTTTTGAAAAGTTTCCTTTCTTTTGTAATAGAGTTATTATTAGTTCAGAAAAATTGAGTACAAAGTGAGATAATTCTCATATTATCTCTCTTCTCCTGCCCACAATTTCTCTTATTATTTACATCTTGAATTAGTGTGATATATTAATTACAGTTGATGAACAAATGATAAATTATTAACTAAAGTCCATAGTTTACATTACTATTCACTACTGGTGTTGTATAATTCTATGGGCTTTGAAACATACTTAAGGTTGTGTACACACAGTTTTAGTATCATACAAAATAGTTTCACTGCTCTAAAAATTCCCTGTGTCCCACCTGTTCATCCCTTCCAGCCTTTCTCTCCCCAAAACCCTGGCAGTTCCCTTTATTTTTACGTCTCTATTGTTTTGTCTTTTCCAGAATGTCATATAGTTGGAATCATATAGTATAGAGCTTTTCTGACTAGCTTTTTTTCATTAAATAATATGCATTTAAGTTTCCTCTATGTTTTTCCATGGCTTAATAGCTCTTTTTTTTAATCACTAAATAATATTCCAATGTATGTATGTATCACAGTTTATTAATCTAATAAACTTTCAAACGTTTTTTCCAAAGTGGTTGCACTATTTTGCAGTTTCATCAGCAATGAATGAGTTTCTGTAGCTCCACCTTCTCTCCAACATTTGGTGCTGTCGGTGTTTTGCATTTTAGCCACTCTAATAGGTGTATAGCTGTATTTTGTTTTAATTTGCAGCTCCCTAATGACATGCAATGTTGAGCATCTTTCTGTATGCTTATTTGCCATCTGTGTTTTCTTTGATAAAGTTTCTTTTAGAAGAGGTTTAGATCTCTGTCCTTTCATATTAATTTATTTTCTTACTGTTGAATTTTTAAGAATTCTTCGATTATTTTGGGTACAAGTCCTTTATCAGGTATGTGTTTTGAAAATATTTTTTCCCAGTCTATGGCTTGTCTTTTCATTTTCTTAACACTGTCCTTTGCAGAGCAGAAGTTTTCAATTTTAAGTACAAATTATCAACTTTTTTTCTTGGATCAAACTTTTATTGATGTATTTAAAACCTCATTGTTAAATCGAAGGTCACTCAGATTTTCTTCTATAAAAAATTTCTTGAAGTTTTGTATTTTACATTTAGTTCTATAGTCCATTTTGAGTTAATTTTTGTAAAAGGTGTAAAGTCTGTATTTGTGTCTAAATTCTTTTTTTTTTTTTTCCTTGCATGTGGATGCCTGGTTGTTCCCAGCACAATTTGTTGAAAAGATTATCCTTTCTCAATTGAATTGTCTTCTCTCCTTCGTCAAAGATCAATTGACTATGTATGTGTGGGTCTATTTCCAGGCTCTCTATTCTAGTCCATTGAGCTATTCGTTCTTTCATCAGCATCACACTATCTCGATTACTATAGCTTTATAGTAAGTGTTTATGTGGATAGATTACATTGATTTTCAAATGTGGAACCAAGCTTGCATAACTGGAATAAATCTCAGTTGGTCGTGGTGTATATATTTTTTTATACATTGTTGGATTCAATTTGCTAATATTTTGTTGAGAATTTTGCATCTATGTTCATGAGAGCTATTGTTTTAATTTCTTATAATGTCTTTGCCTGTTGTTTTAATTTCTTGTAATGTCTTCGTCTGGTTTTGTATTAGGGTAAAGCATTTCTCACAGAATCAGTTACCTATTTTTTCTTATTTCTATTTTCTGGAAGAGATTGTAGAGAATTGGTATCTTTTATTTCTACTGTTTTTATTTTCTATTTTGTTGATTTTAGCTCTGATTTTTTATTATTTCTTTTGTTCTGCTTACTTTGAATTTAATATGTTCTCTTTCTACTTTCCTAAAGTGGAAGTTTAGATTACTGATTTTAGATTTTTTTGTTTTATAATATATACATTCAATGCTATACATTTCCATCTAAGCATGCATTTTTGCATAATAAAATTTTAATAAGCTGTATTTTCATTTAGTACAAAATATTTTAAAGTTTCTCTTGAGACTTCTTCTTTGCTACATGTATTATTTAAAAGTGTATTATTTGATCTCCAAATATTTGGGATTTTACAGCAATCTGTTACTTTTTTCTAGTATAATTACATTTTGGTGTGAGAGAAAACTATTATTGTTTCTTTTTTTTTTTTTTAATTTGTTAAGGTGTATTTTATAGCCCAGAATGTGATCTATCTTGGTGCATATACCATGCAAGCTTGAGAAGACTGTGTATTCTCCTACTTTGGTTGAAATATTCTTTAAATGTCAATTAGATCCAGTTAATTGAGGGTGCTATTTAGTTTGTGTACCCTGAGAAAGAAGCTACCTACCAAGAAGGGCTCCTGGTAGCTAAAGTCTAGCAGGAGCCTCTCACCTAAGTGCATGTCAGAGAGAAGTCTGCTCTGAACTGCCTGCCAGAACTGTGTTCCTGCTGTTTGTATCAGCCCTTATAAAGGAATTCCTGGGGCTGCATTTCAACTAATAGGATTGAAACTTTCCCCATCTAATTGGAGCTGCACAGTTATATGACCCTCAGCATTTTCACCAATCAGTCAGAGTGGCTCCATTCTGACCAATCAGACCAGTGCTTTTTGGACCAATCAAGCTGCGAGGATTTGGAGTCCTCATTTGCATGAGGATGGACCCATCAGGGACGGGGTGGGGGGTGGAGGGAATGGGGGTGGTTGGGGACACTTCTTTCTATATAAGTCAGCTCCCCTCTGGCTCTGGAAGTGCACTTCCCTTTCCACCGAAGACTGAGGACTGTGATTCTTCAGCTGGAGCTGGAACATCAAAGTCTTCTCACCAGAGCAGAGGTCAATTACTGACAAAGGGCTATAGTCTCCAACTACAATACTGGATTTATCTATTTCACTTTGTAGTTCTATTAGTTTTTGCTTCTTGTATTTTGACACTCTGTTGTTAGATGCATACACATCCAGGATTGTTTTCTTGCAGAATTGACTCCTTTATTATTAATTAATGCCATTTCTTATCACTGAAAATTTACCTTGGTCTGAAATCTGTCGCGTCTGAAATTAGTATAGATATTTCATCTTTCTTTATTTTTGTATCTCTCTACATCCCTTTAATGTTTTATTCGAGTAGAATATGTATTATACAAATATGCCATTTTAACCATTTTTAAGTAAACAATTCAGTGGTATTAATTAGATTTGCAACATAGTGCAACCATCAGCACTATCCATATTCAAATCTTGTTTTTTTTGGTAGCCATGGTTTTGAATTTTTCCAACTTTGTTGAAATATAATTGATATACAATATGTTGTAGCTTAAAAGTGTATGATGTTGATTTTATATATATAAATTTACATGTATAAAATCAACATACACACACACATATATGTATATTTACCAACATAGTGTTAATCAATACATGTTTTGTGTCACATTTTTACCATACCTTTTTTGTGGAGAGAATATTTAGGATTTATACTTTTCCCAATTTTCAAGTATATAGTACAGTATTGTTATCCATTGATTATAGATAATAATACTATCACCAGAACTTAATCATCTTCTAACTGGAAGTTTGTACTTTTAGACTAACATCTGTCTGTTTTACTGTGCCACAGCTCCTGGTAATCAACCATTCTACTCTGTTTCTGAGTTCAGCTTTTATAGATTCCACATATAAGTGAGAACGCATGGTGTTTGAGTTTGTCTGATTTATTTCACTTAGTACAGTGCTCTCAAAGTCAATCCATGTTTGTTGCAAATTATAGGATTTTGTTCTTTCATATGGCTAATATTCTATCGTGTGTGTGTGTGTGTGTGTTCGTGCCACATCTTTATCTTTTCATTTATCCATGGACATTTAGAATGTTACCATATCTTGTTTATTGTAAATCATGCTACAATAAATATGGGAGTGCAGATATCTCTTTAATATTGTTTTTATTTCCTTTGGATATATATCTAGAAGTGGAATTATTGGATAGTTCTGTTTCCCATAGTGTCTTTGCCATTTACATTCTCATCTACAGAGCACAAATGTTCCCTTTTATCAATATCCTCACTGACACTTGTTATCTCTTGTATTTTGATGATAGTCATTCTAACAGGTATGAGGTAATATCTCATTGTGGTTTTGATCTGCATTTTCATGATGATTAGTGATGTTGAGTACCTTTTCATGTGGCTGTTGGCCATTTGTATGTCTTCTCTGAAAAAAAGTTTATTCAGTCAGTCTGCCCATTTTTAATCTGATTTTTTTGTTTTTGATTTATATGAGTCCTTTATATATTTTCGATATTACATATATTCAGTCTCTTGTTAGACATCTGGTTAGCAAATATTTTCTCCCATTTCATATATTCCCTTTTCATTTTATTGATTTCCTTTCATATGCAGAAGTTTTTTTTGTTCGATGTAGTTCCACATGGCTATTTATTTATTTATTTTTGCTTTTGTTGTTTGTGCTGTTGATATCATATCCAAAACTCATTGCAAAAATCTATGTCCAAGAAATTTTTCCCTATATTTTCTTCTAGGAGTTTTATGGTTTCAGGTCTTCCATTTAAGTCTTTAATCCATTTTCAGTTAATTTTTGTGAGATAGGGGTCTAGTTTCATTTGTTTACATGTGATTATCTAATTTTTTTCAGCATTATTTATTGGAAAGATTGTCTTTTCTCCACTGGATATTCTTGGCTCCCTTGTCAAATATTAGTTGACCAGATATGTGTGGGTTTATATCTGGGCTTGCCATTATGTTCCACTGGTCTATAAGTCTGTTTTTATGCCAGTAATATACTGTTTTCATTTCTATAGCTTTGTAATATAGCTTGAAATCAAGAAGTATGATGCTTCCCTCTTTGTTCTTCTGGTTCAGGTTGTCTTGGTTATTCAGGGTCTTTTTGGGGCTCCATATACATTTTGTAATTGTTTTTTTCATCTGTGAAAAAATGTCATTGCAATCTTGATAGTGATTGCATTGACTCTATAGATGGTTTTTGGTAGTATGAACATCTTAACAATATTAATTCTTCCAACATAGGAACACAGGATATCTTCCATTTATTTCTGTCTTCTTCAATTCTTTTCATCAGTGGCTTGTAGTTTTCAGTGTAGATATCTTTTATTTCTTTGGTTAAATTATTTGTCTTTGAGTTTTCAGTTTTACTAGAAAATGTTTTAAATATGGTAATTTTGGATTGAAATAACCAGGTGATGTATTAGTTTTATGGACTTGGATGTCCAAATCTCTTCCCAGGTTTGGGAAGTTCTCAGATATTACTTCTCTAAATAAGCTTTCTGCCCCCTTCACCCTCTATTCTTCTGAAACTCCAGTGATTTAGATATTATTTTTACTGGTGGTGCTCTATAGATTGTGTAGGCTTTCTTTACTATTTTTTTTTTAATTCTTTTTTTGTCTTCAGACTGGGTTATTTCAAAATTCCTATCCTCTATCTCACTGATTCTTTTTTCACTTTGGTTTACTCTTCTAGTGATGTTCTCTATTGAATTTTTCACTTCATCGAAGTCTTCAGCTCCAGAATTTCTGTTGATTCTTTTTTCTTTTATGGTTTCTATTCCTTTGTTAAATTTCAATCTTTTATTAAATGTTGATTGTGTGTTGTTTACCTGATTTTGCTCAGTTTTATTTCTGTGTTTTCTTGTGGCTCACTGAGTTCCTTAAAACAGCTATTTTGAATTTTTTTGGTAGGGGGGATATAAATCTCAGATTTCCACTTTTTGTTGTATTCAGTTATTGAAAAATCATTGTGATCTTTTGTGATGTGTTTCTTTTATTTTCCATGTTCTTTTGAATTTTGAAATGTATTCAAATTTGAAGTAGCAGTCATCTTTTCCAATTGTTACTCACTGCCTTCAGGACAGAAATAACTTTCATCAGTCCTGCTATAGATTCTGAGGTTTTCTCTGACCTTGTATGGATACACCTGGTTTCTCACTTCTTGCTCCCTGTTATGGCAGAATTCTTAAGCTTGGATGTCTTCTTTGATTCCACAAACCACCAGACCAGCTGCTGATAGTTTCTGTTACGTTTTCCTGCAGGTGGGACTATAGCTCAAGCTTGTGGTTTCTCCTCATCCTGCAGGGACTGGCCTGCCTTCTGCCTGTGCTCTCTATCTACCAGAGCTTGCTCTCTCTGCTATCTTAAGGAGTATGCACAAGGAGCTGGCTGCAGAGTGGTAGGGGGTATGTGTTTGGCATGCAGTGAGCTGGGGATGCCTGTGGGTCAGTTGGGGTGACCTGCAGGTAAGACATTTTTCTGAGTCCAGAAAGCAGTCAACAGGAACCATGTCCCTTTAATGCCCTCCAAGATTCTTATATGTCACTCTCCCTATCTGCTTCCTCACCATCATGGAGCTCCTTTTTTAATGCTCTGGATGCTGCAAGAGAGAAATGAGTCTCTTCAGCAGCATCCCACACAGCTGAAGAAGCTGAGTGTTCACTTGCCAGCTCTCTTTCCCTCATGGGACAAATCACAAGGCATCTAGTATAGACTAAGCTTTGTTGCCTTGGGTGTGGGGTAACATAGACAAAGACAAGCTCTTCTTATCCACTCCAATGCATCCAAACATATATATATATATATATGCATTGGAGTGAAGATATATATATATATATATATATATATATATATATATATATATATATATATATAGAGAGAGAGAGAGAGAGAGAGAGAGAGAGAGAAAGAGACAGAGAGAGACAGAGAGAGACAGAGAGAGAGAGAAAACTATATATATATATAGTTCTCTAATGGAATACTTGAACTTCTCTGGAAACCTGGACTTCCACAAAGGTGATAGCCCATGTCGATGTTCTGCAGATGCTCCTAGACAGTGGACAGGAGAGGCTAGAAGCAATTTACTGTCTCTTGTAGGTTCTATCTGCCTATTACCTGATACACCAATGTGCAAGACTCATTCTGAGTTCCTTGGTGTATAGTGCTTGGTCCCGCAAATCCCACAGAGGCACTTCTATTCATAGATGGATGCCAAATTTTTGTTGTTGAAACAAAGAACAAAAAGAATAAAAGATAGCTTATGCCATCGCAATGCAAACACTATACCCACTCATGGGTAGTGTAAATGCCTTATAACAGAATACTTCTAATTTTTCCTTCTCATTCTTTATATTTTTGTCATTAATTGTACTTATCCATAAGCTATAGTCACCAAATAGTTGCTAGTATTGTTTTGAATAGTTATCTGTTAAATCGAGCATAGGAAAAATAAAAGATTTTATCTTTATTTATTCCTCCTCTAAAAAAAAATTTCCTTTTTCTTAAAAATAAGGATTCAAGTTTCTGATATAATTTTTCTCTTCTCACTGAAGAGCTTCCTTTAACAATTCTTGTAAGAGAGATCTACTAGAAACAAATCCCCTCAATTTTTGTTTGTCTGAGAAAGTCTTTATTTTTTTTTCTTTATAAAATATAATTTTGCTAGATACAAAATTACAGGTTAGTGTTTGTTTTTTGTTTTTTTTTTTTTTTACTTTTAATACTTCAGATATTTCACTTCACTCTCCTCTTGCATGTATGGTTATTGACCAGAAAGCCGATGTAATTCTTATTTTTGTTCTATATATAAGGTGTTTTTTCCTCTGGCTTCTTTGAAGGTCTTTCGTTTTTCTTTTATTTTCTGCAATTTGAATGTAATACGCTTAGGTATTTTTTGGTATATTTCTTGCTTGGTGTTCTTTGAACTTCCTGAACCTGTAATTTGGTGTCTGTCATTAATTTTGGAAAATGCTCAGCCATTATTACTTCAAGTATTTCTTTTCTCTCATTCTTCTCTTCTTGGCATTTTCATTATGCAAAGATTTACACATTTTGTTATTATCTTACAGTTTTTGGATATTGTTCTATTTTAATAACTACTTTTTCTCTTTACATTTCAATTTGGGAAGTTTCTGTCAACATATATCCAAGCTCACTAGTTCTTTCCTTGGCCATATCTGTCTACTGATTAGTCTACCAAAGGTATTCTCATGAGGTATTCTCAAGTTGCTCCTGACTGCTTATAGTAAAATGCAAAGAGAGAAATGGATTGAAGACAGAATTCTTTGCCAAAAGGAACCATAACTTAAAGACTTGGAAAATTCTCAGCCTGTCCATATTATAAGAAAGAAAGTAAGAGTAAGGAAAGAAAGGAAAAGAAAGAAAGAAAGAAAGCGGCGAAAGAAAGAAAGGAAGGAAGAAGCGTGAAGGAAGGAATAATAGCGTGAAGGAAGGAAGGAAGGAAGGAAGGAAGGAAGGAAGAGAAGAAAGACGGCGAAAGAAAGAAAGGAAGGCGGCGAAGGAAGGAAGGAAGGCGAAGGAAGGAAGGAAGGAAGGAAGGAAGGAAGAAAGAAAGAAAGAAAGAAAGGAAGAAAGAGAAAGAAAGAAAAAATATGTTTGAGAGAGAACGCTAAGCGTGTTGTTGACCAACCATTTCATAAGATTAATGTGGATGTGAACCAGGGATCTAAACAGCAACTCCAGAAGAAACACTGCTAGTTTGAACTGAAAAGGATGGAAATAGGACAGAATGATAGAAGGCTGTCAGACTTCTTGGATTTTATAGAATGGGACCATAGAGTTATTTGACTGTGAACATGCACTAGTCTTCAAGACAAGAGAAGAAGACCCGAGAGGTACTTCAGAGATCATCTGGGCTGCCTCCTTGGTTTCCAAATGGGATTCTTTGCCTTGATTTCAACAGGCCAGTAGGCCTCCACACAAAGACTTTGGGGTAGGATTGTCTGGAGATGTGGGTGTTGGGCCATCTATAACCTTGGGGGTGAGACCCCCTGCTGGGAAGATCATGGGAGCAGGATCCCCACTTAGCAGAGCTATGGGGACAGAAGCTCTACCCCAGTGGGTTCAGAAGGCAGGATTTCTGTCCCAGTGGATAATATGGTAGAACATCAAGCCAAAGAGGATTATTCTTGAGACTTAAGATCTCACAGAATAAACCTTGCTAGATTTTAGACTTGCTTGGAATCTGTCACTCCTTCCTTCTTTTCCGTTTCTCTCTTTTGGAATGGAAATGTCTATTTTATGTCTGTCCCACCATTGTATTTTGGAAGCATATAACTTGATTTCACAGATTCACATCTAGATGGAAATCATGCTTCAAGATGAATATTACCTTGAATCTCACCCATTTCTGACTTAGATGATATTTAGATAAAACTTTAGATTTTAGACTTTACAGTTGATGCTGGAATGTTTTAACATTTGGTGGCTGTTTTGATGGAAGAAATGTATTTTGCATGTGTGAAGGACAAGATTTTGAAAGGGCCAGGAGTAGAATGCTATGTACTGAATGTTTGCATGTCCCCCAAAATTTATATGTCAAAGTCAATCCCAATATGATGGCATTTGGAAGTGGAGACTTTAGGGGATAATTAGGTTATGCGAGTGGAACCTTCATGAATAGGATTAGTGCCTTTATAAGAAGAGACATGAGAGAGATGTTCTCTTTTTCTGCCATGTAAGGATACAGAGAGAAGTCATCCATCTGCAAACTGGGAAGAGGGCTGTGACCAAGAACCAGACCACACTGGTACCCTTATCTTGAACTTCCAGCCTCCAGAACTAATATAAATTTCTGTTGTTTAAGTCACTCAGTCTGTAGCACGTTGTTATTGTAACCCAAACTGACTAAGACAGCATATTAATCATAGTTATTTTAAATTTCCAGTCTAATAGTTTCAAAATATCCGCCATAACTAAGCTGGTTCTGATGCTTGCTTTATCTCTTAACTGTTTTGCCTTTTAACATGTCTTGTAATTTATTTTGTTAAAATCCAGACATGATGAATTGGATAAAAGGAACTTTGGTAAGTAAGCATTTAATAAGCATTTTGTGAGAAGTTTTATGGTCACCTGGTCAGGAGTTATTTGCTACGTTTACTGTTTGGTGTAGCTGTAGGTGGTGTCAGTGGCTAATATTTCCTCTAGTGCCCTGGTTTTGTCTTCCCTGCTGTCTTTGGGGTTTCCTTCTCTTAAACAGTGTCTGAGATGTGCAGTTCTTTCCCTTATACCAAAGCCCTATGGATGTGGTGTTAAGGTGTAGAGGGAGGGGAAATTTGCCAGATTCCTATAATTAGGTCTCAGTCTTTCAGTGAGCCAGTGCCCCTGGGCTGTGACCTTCACAAGAGTTTCTCAGCTTTCTACTCAGGTGAGATAGGAATGCTAGAGGGGGTTGGGAGTTTGCCTTCCCCTGGTGTTTTCCTTCCCCTGATGTTAAAGATTAGAGGGAGCTGGAGTTGGGTATTCCCTTTACTTTACCTGGGTTAGGCACTGGTAAATAGTTTTATTTGAGGGCAGGCCTTTACTAAGGAGAACAGAAGCTCTGGATATATTTTGAAATGGTTATTTTTCCCCATTCCCTCAAGAAAGACCTAGGAAAATTTTGCAAGTTACAGCTGCACTAAACTAAGACACAATGATTACATTAGATATTAATATTTGTGATATCAATATTCAAATATTTAATTATATAATTTTCCAAAGTAAGAGGTGGTTGGAGTTAAACATTTTGTATTAGTAAAAACTATTGGTTTAAGCAATTCAAAGTACTATTGGAAATCTCTGTTTTGGCGATATCGTGGGTGGGCTTCAGGATATATAACGTATGTTTTCTATATAAATGTATATTTTACATATCTATTTATTCACTATTTTTTTGTGATTATAGTAATTTCACAAGTGCTGGAAGAACCACCTTCCTTATATATTGTCAAGTTCTTCTCTGTAGTATTTCATAGCCACAATTTTTATAAATATGGCTTTTACTATTATAAAAGTACTATATCTTCATTATAAAAAGTTTTGAAAAGTCAGAAAAGTGCAAAGAAAATGAAATTTACTGCTAAATTCATATCTTAATGAAATATTTTTAACATTTTGACATATATCTTTCATAATTATACACACTTATGAGTAATTATACATATGGAAACATACATATACACTTATAGTTTTTTTTGAGAATTTTTCAGTTTATTTGAGCCAAAACTGACAACATGTGCCAGAGAGAAGATAGCAAATGTTCCCAAGACACACACACATATATATATATATTTCTTATTTTATTAATTTTTTAATTACAGTTAACATTCAATATATTTAGCTCAGGTATACAGCATAATAGTTAGAGATTTATATAACTTATGAAGTGATTCTTCCCTGTATATACTTTTTAATGGTATTGTAAAGTCCTCACTTAAGGTCATTAAAAGGTTCTGTGACTTTAATAAAACAACATATAATGAAACCAATTTTACCATAGGTTAACTGATACAAACAAGAGTTAAGTTCCTATGGCATCTCTTTAATGTTGAACGAAACAGCATTATTTGAGGACCAGCTGTGTAGAAAACTTTATTAACTTCTGCTTCTCATTATAATAAAGTAGCTTGTGTCACACAAACCCTCCTATTATGAACTACCTTAAAAATTGAGAAAAGACTGAAATAGCTGTTTGAAGGTACTGAGGAACAACCAAAAAAGCCAGGATTTATGGGACCAGATTGAAATACAGAGAGAAAAAGGGTGAGAAACACACGTAAAAGAGAATGAAGATCTAACACATGTAATAAGAGTCCCGTTAGGAGAGAAGAGAGAGAATGAGACAGAATCAAAACTTGAGAGAATGCTGAGAATTTTCCAAAATTGAAACAAAAAATCAAGTCACAGATTTTAGAAGCTCTAAAATTCTAACCTGGATAAGTGGGAAAAAAATTACTCTTAGGCCATCATAGTACAGAAACTGAAATGCAAAATCAAAAACATAATTAAAGAACAATTGCAGGGAAAAAAAAAGGCAAATTACCTTCAAAAGAGCTGCAATAGGACAGGAAAAAAATGATTCCAATAAAAACAGTGAAAGCAAAAAAAAAAAAAAAGAAACTTATTTAAACTGTAGCAAGTATACAATTGAAAACCTAGAATTTCATATCCAAAAGTGAAGGGGAAATAAAGAAATTTCAGGCCAAAAGAACAGTGGTAAGAGTTTTTACCTGCAGAACAGCATTTAAAGTATAAGGGAGTTCTTTAATTATAATGAACAGGAAAGAAGAGGACCAGAAATATAGTATGTGGGTACATATAGTGGCATGTTTATTATTTCAAACAATAATAATAATGGTCTGTAGGGTTTAAAGTGCATACATAGATTTAGAATATACATTAACAGTAGCACAAAAAGAGGAAGAAAATAAATGGAGTTTAACTGTTAAAAAGTCCTTGCATTGTTAAGAAGGTTGTAAAAGTAATAATTTAGGCTAGACATTAAAAAGTCAAGGATACATAGTATAATCTCTAGGATGTCTCTAACTATAATAAAGACATGTAGAAATAATAAGTTAATGAAGTGAAGGAGACTGTAATAAAAAATTACATTTTAATCAAAAGCAATATAAGAAAGGTAAAAAGAGACAGAAATGAGAAGTAGAAAACAAAGGAGAATATATTAGGTATACCTTAATATTATCTATAACTACATTAAATTTATTACAAGCTAAATACTCCAATTTGAAGACAAATAATTGTCAGACTGGATTTAAAAAAACTATAATGCTTATATGGGACATAATTTAAATTTAAGGACACAGAAAGTTTTAAAATAAAAGGATTTAACAAATGATATTCCATGATAATATAAGAGACATGCAGCTGTAGTAATATCAAAGGAGACTAAATACAGAAAGAAGGATATTTTGTAATGATAAAAGAGTCCATTCCACTGAGAAATATAATAGTCTTGTTTGTGTGTGCCTAATAAAACAGCATCAAATTATTCAGTAAAGCTGACAGAATTAAAAGTATAATTAGAGAAATTAGCGATTATTGATTGACATTTTTAAATATCTCTCTCAGTACTGATAAAATAATCAGATAACAATACTAGTAGAAGATTTAAACAACACAATAAATTTGACTAGTTGACACATGTAGTTTTTCACCTAATGAATGTAGAACACACATCATTTTCATGTAAACATGAAAGTCATTGGAAAAATAACTATATTGAGTAATGTCTCAACAAATGCCAATGAATTGAAATCATATTGAATATATTCTCGGTCCACAGTGTAATTAAGCTAGAAATTAATAATTCAAATGCTAGAAACTCTCCAAATATTTGAAAATTAAGCAACTATAGTATATATGTGTGTGTATATATATACACACACATGCATACACACACAGGTTTATGTGTATGCATTCATCTATGTGTGTATTTATATATGTTATAATACTCCTTTTTAGTTTCACTTAACATTATATAGTGTTTTTTCACATTTTTCCTCATAGATATAGCTTAGCCTTTCCTGTCATTTTCTTCATACAAAGCATGAGACTGCAGAGAAGCCAGAATTATATAGATTCCTAATTAAAGAGTGAATTGAGTGGGTAAAGGAAAACGGTTGTATTTCTGCTCCCAGAGGCTTCTTCCACGGGCTACTTCCAGTCTCCCTTTCAGTATCTCAGTACCTCTCCTCCAAAAATGCACCATAAAGGACCAAAAATGCACATTATTTGGGCTTTTTCCTGCTCTTCTGGAGGGGAAATTTATTAGAGGGAAGCAGGATAGAATCCTGTGTTTTAATTCACTGACTTTCCCAAAGAGAAAGTAGAAGGAGAAAATAGAAATTAGAGAGACCTAATATTTAGTTTATTTCATTCAATCCACAAAGATGAGTTGCCCACTGAGTTTCGCTTTAGAGAGGAAGAATTGAAAGCTCAGTGAGAGAGCGATATTGGAGCGCAGGTCTGTCTCTGCTCTGCCTTGCTTCGCAACAGCGCGGTGGTGGTGGTTGCAGGGTAGTTCTCTTTAGGGGGAGAATCGGGACTGTGTTGAAAAACTTACGTTTTATGAAACATACCGTAAAAGCCTTTCAGAAGCAGTTTGTTAATAAGGTCATTACTTACATATATTTTTAGAAAGCCTGAAGTATCTCAAATTGTTTGTTAGTAACGATCTTGTAATTCTGTCAGTACCGAAGTATTAGAAAACGGCTAATTTGCATTTTAAAATTTCACTCACTTTTCCCTTTTGTATAAATATGTAGTATAAATGTAATTTGAAATTTAAAATTACATTAGTCCATTTGGGGTATGGCGTTTAAAAAATGGATGGGAGCGTCAACTGCATTATTCTTTTTAAATTACACTTTAACTTTGGTTTTCCTAAATTTAATTCTTAACAGAAGAGCTTATTATTTGAAACGGAGTGAGGTTACACTTCTGTAAAGAAGAAAAGAATTTAGTAATTTTCGAGTAACTCTGTCCTCTGTCCCACTGCCGTTTCCCAGATTTGGGATTCCATCCCTCTCGCCCCCCAAAGCTGCAAGTCTCCTAGCCTAACCTATGCTTGGATTTGGGGTGGGGGTGGGGCGCGGTCCTGGCCGTGGAGCGTCTTATGCGGCTGCGCCACTCCTAAGCTTCAAGGTGCACCGAAGGGACAGCTGAGGCTCGAGTTGGCGCCTCCCTGCTTATTCCCAGAGCCCGACACTCAGCTGGCTGGTGCTGCAGCATCTCCAGCAGCCCGCATCCGGCTCTCCAGACGGCTCCAGAAAAGGTAGACCTTTTCCTAGCCAGGTGAGGTCGAGACTGTAGTTGAGCTTGCTGTTAACGAGGCGCACGGCACCTAGAGGGACCGACGCTTGTTTGCCACTGCAGAATTCGCTGGGGTGACCCAGGTCTGCCAGGGGTATCCTAAAACAGGGGAGATGGGTGTTCTTCCTAGAAGAAGTAAGGGCTTTTTCCTTTCTGGCGCTTCGTTTGATGTATTCAACTGGTTAGAATAAGATTTCAACAGGTAGCAGAGAGCGATCACGTGGGGGCAGATTTGGGATGCCATCCCCTCGCCCCCCAAAGCGGCAAGTCTACTAGCCTAACCTATGCTTTCAATTCCTCTTTTCAGCCCCCGGAATCCACAATGACAGTGGGCTAGGAAGGCGGATGGGAACGCTCCTCCCCTAGAAAGGCCGGAAAAGAGCTTTGAGCGCCTCCGCGAGTTCCCCGGCGCACATCAGCGCCGACGCCGGGTTCGGGACCTCAGAGCTCCGCAGGGCCGCGGTGGAGGAAGCGGAATCGCACGCCCTCCACCCCTCGCGGATATGTACAACGTGTCGTACTCGGAGCTGGGGCCTTCAAACACGTCGTGCTCTGGTCCCGCGCTGGGCTGCCTCAATGCGTCGAGCCCGCTACCACCGCCACCGTCGCCGCCACTGGCCTTGGCGGTGCCAGTGGTCTATGCGGTGATCTGCGCAGTGGGTCTGACGGGTAACTCGCCGTGCTGTACGTGCTGCTGCGGGCGCCCCGCAAGAAGACTGTCACCAACCTGTTTATCCTCAATCTGGCCATCGCTGACGAACTCTTCACGCTCGTGCTGCCCATTAATATCGCCGACTTCCTGCTGCGACAGTGGCCCTTCGGGGAGCTCATGTGCAAGCTCATCGTGGCCATCGACCAGTACAACACCTTCTCCAGCCTCTATTTCCTCACCGTCATGAGCGCCGACCGCTACCTGGTGGTGCTGGCCACTGCGGAATCGCGCCGGGTGACGCGCCGCACCTATGGCGCTGCTTGCGCTGTGAGCCTGGCTGTGTGGGGGCTTGTGACTCTGGTCGTGCTGCCTTTCGCGATCTTCGCCGGGCTCGACGATGAGCAGGGTCGGCGCGAGTGCGTGCTTGTCTTCCCTCAGCCCGAGGCCTTCTGGTGGCGAGTGAGCCGCCTCTACACACTGGTGCTCGGCTTCGTCATCCCGGTGTCCACCATCTGCGTGCTCTATATCACTCTGCTGTGCCGGCTGCGCGCCATACGCCTCGATAGTCACGCCAAGGCCCTAGACCGCGCTAAGAAGCGGGTGACTTTTTTGGTGGTGGTGATCCTGGCCGTGTGCCTCCTCTGCTGGACACCCTACCACCTGAGCACCGTGGTGGCTCTCACCACCGACCTCCCGCAGACACCGCTGGTCATCGCGGTCTCTTACTTCATCACCAGCCTGAGCTATGCCAACAGCTGCCTCAACCCCTTCCTATACGCCTTCCTGGACGACAGCTTCCGCAGGAGCCTCCACCAGATGCTAGCGTGCCGCACCGCCGCCTGACCGCCCCACACGCCCTGCTCTCCCACTCTGGCACCGCCGGGTGTGCAGCGCTCGGAGTGCAGTCCCCGACCACAATCTTCCCCACCTCGCTCCCATATTTGCTAGAGAAGCAGATTCTTGGACTCTGCCTCAGATCCAGTGAATCAGACGCCCTGTGGCTGCGCTCGCAATTTGAATTTGCCAGGCCTTCCAAGTGATGCAGGAGCACGCTGAGTGTGAGGAGCACGCCGAGTGTGAGGATCATTGCAGCCGAGAACGTACACTGACAGCTTCCTAATGCCAAAGGCCACCGAGTCGACCCCTAAACTTGACAAGGGAGTGAAGTAGGAGGAGAGGAGGAAGACAGAACTGCTGAGAACCCCCTTACAGTTCCCCTACTTCCCTCTCTCCCAAGCTGTGCGCAACCCGGTCTCTCTAGGTGGAGCCCTCGGCGCTCTGACGGAGTGAGACCCGAGGATGCGCAGGCGCCCCCCGGCGTCCGCTCCGAGTTCGCCTCCGCACTTTGCTGTTTGGGTTTTCAGTAGCAACTGACTATGCTTCGCTCAAGCCGCGAACAGCATTGCGAATCCCCTAGCCCTACTCGGAGTGCTCTAACAGCTGGAGAAGAGGGTCAAGGCGCCTGCGTTCCGCGACCACTTCTCCGAGGTGCGGGGAGATGGCTGACGAGAACGCCCGGGCCTCTTCCCAGCAGCCTGGCAGGGGTGTGTGTGCGTGTGTGTGTCTAGCAGAGGCGTGGGGTGAAAGAGGCTGGAGCCTGGCCGTGACTCCCTACAGTAGTGATAAGACTAGTGATGAGTCCCCCTTCCTGTTCCAGCCCTTTCTTTCTTTCCCTTTCCTCTTTCCTACCCATGCTCTCACCTAAAATCCTCTACGACTATTAGGCTGCAAGGGACTCGGCTTGCTCCACTAGGGGAAAAGCCAAGAGCCGGAGTTGCCCAGGCGCCCTATTGTGGCGCCCCCCTGCGGAGCCAGCTGTCCAGCTGGGAGCGTCCTGAAATGGATTTCTGCATTTGTAGTTGAGCGCACCTGCTAATTGGCTCTCTACACCGCCTGCTTGCTAATAGTCGCGTCCTTCTACAGGAGACTTCGTTATCACCACACCATTTAGTCCTCGTGGACCTCTCGTACGACTTGGGCCAGTTCGTTTCAATTCTTTGCGTATTGTTTTCCAGGACTGAGAACTTTATAAATATATATGTCCTAACCTCACAAGTTTCTGTGAAGAGCAAATGAGATTAAAGAGAAATGTATATTCATTCTTTTATTCTCTTTCTTCTCTTATTCTTCATCTCTTTCGCCTTAGGGAGAGCCAGGAAGCTGAAATTACTGAGGCCCTCATATCTCTCTCTCCTGGATTTCTTTACACAGGGAGCTACGGATCAGGCATTCTTTATTCCTTAGGCCCAGACAGCACCTGGCAGTCAGGTGAACCTGTTTAATATTTGGTTCTGGAATCACAAGGAAGACCAGCCAGCACCCTACCTTTATTTTATCTCCACTTATGGGAGGCGAAAGTGGATGAAGAGAGAGGATTGACACTTGGGTTTACCCAACCGTCTGAAGTTTGTGCCTCAGATTACGGTCATTGATTATAGTTTTTTAAAAGGTAGTTGTTTTCTTTGGGGTGAGTTCCACGGACATGAAAATTTCTAAAAATAATTTTTTCGTGTATGTCTCAGTGTTAAGTGTGAGAAAGAGTGTTAGTGTCACCAGCAGGTTTTATTTACTTAGTTTGATGGGCATTGATCAATTGCTCAAATATTTAGGTTCAAAGTAGCTTTTAAAAAATATGTGGAAAAGAAAAACTCTCTTTTGTAGGGGGGATACAAATCCGCTCTCTGATTTGGGTGAATGAGAATTGTTTCTTTAGCTCTTGAAATTATTAGCGACAATGATGTAATTCATAGCAATCAGTTTAGAAAATCTAAATTTAGAAACCTATTTTGAGTGACTGATAATAAATTGTTCAAAATACAGTTTTTTTATTTCCAATGCATTTCAAATGATGGACATCATGATATTTGAACAGTCTTCTGGTAGTGGAATTCATTATAGTATCTCTCAAATTTCTTGGAAACATTTTATTGATTTTCTTTATATCTCAAAAATTATTTTATGATTCTGCATTAGTTTTTTTTTTTAAATTAAAACTTTAAGCTTAGAGTAACTGCCGTATCATCTAAAGTGACAAAGAGTAAAGTGGCCACAAACAGAACCAGGTACAGTCATCTGGATTTGAAATCTCATTTATCTTCAAAAACTCAATAACTGTGCTTTGACATCCTCTGGACACAGATGGGGAGAGAGAGCTGAATGATCCATCTGTTCATTGCATCCCTCCTACCACAGATTGACCTGGAACTGCCTTAGAATCTCCTGCTAGGACTGCTGGAAAAACATACGAACTGACATTGGCTTTGTTGTCCACAGAGAGGCACAGGTTGGCATCCTAGTATGGCACATGTTTGATTAAACAGGACTCAGTAGTTAAGTATCACTCCAGCTTTCTAAATCATTGGAAGAACTGTTGTATCATTATTTATAGGTTATTGCCTTCACATTAACATGTAGAAGTCCAGATTGTATGACTCAGACTTCCTTTTGTGTCTTAGGTCTTATGTAGGGTAAATGTGCAAATAGCTCTGTAAAAGTAGAATTTCTTTACATCATTGTACTGCAGTTATTTTAATTTTGTGTTGAATTCTTGCACTCTTCATGTAAACTATATTATTTGATTATACCATTTCTGATATTTAAAAATGTCTACTTGGTTTTAGTTAACTTAGTAAAGTTCTGTGGTATATGTGCTTAGGCTTTCTCTTGAACAATGCAGAAACTCTACTAGTTCACACTGAGAGAAACTCAGTTTAAAATAAAAGTTGAAACATTCTGTGTGATAAGTGAATATTCTATTGCCTGGGAAAATAGGATCCATAATTCATCTCTGTAGTGTGCATGCATTATTAATTTTTAAAATATCATCTTATGGAAAAGTTATCTAATAGATAAGTAGTGGATAAATAGAAACATTTGACAGGACAAGATTAAAGAAGGAAATTCCCCTTATTTTGGTTGATTATAAAAATGATGTATGACTGATGATCAGCACAAAAACTCTATAACGTGCTGGGCAGAAAAAGGATAGTAAGCTTTTATCATATAATCACAAAACTTGTTTCTTGAATATTTCTTGACAGAGAAAGTGAAATGCAGGGAAGTGGATCAATTTGGCCAGGCCCATGGAGGCCCATCTCAACCAATCAGAGCAATATGTTTCCAATTCTAGGAAAGTTCCACCTCATCTTATTCCAGAAGAGATTATTAGATCATAGAAAACATTAATGTCTGAAATATTGAATGAATCAAGCAGTATATATCTATTATATCAATGTCATACAAAGGGAGGATAAGATTTAATAATAAAAATTCAGTCCTAATTCAGAGTTTTGAAAGTGTATGGTGTCGTTAAAGGTTATATAGTAATTAAAATTCCTTGACCAAGGGTAGCTGCACTCATGGCTCAAATACAAGAGCACCAGAACATTGTAATCTGCATGCTTTATGCATATGGAGTTGCCCTCCAAGGCATAACATTTATGTAGAATAGAGTGTTAATGGTACTTTCATTTTTTTAATTATTAAAAAAAATTTTCAATTACAGTTGGCATACAGTATTATATAGTTTCAGGTATACAATATAATGATTAGACATTTATATAACTCACAAAATGATCACCCTGATAAATCTAGTACCTATCTGACACCATACATAGTTATTACAATAGTATTGACTATATTCCTTATGCTATACTTTACATTCCCATGACTATTTTGTAACTAACAATTTGTACTTCTTAATCCCTTCTCCTTTTTCACCCCCCAAGCTCCCTCCCTTTGGCTACCATCAAATTGTTATCTCTATCTATGAGTTTGTTTCTATTTTGTTTGTTTATTTTGTTCTTTAGATTTCACATGTTTTTCCCTATCTGGCTTACTCCACTCAGCACAGTACCCTCTAGCTCCATCCATGATGTTGCGGATGGCAAGATTTCATTTTTTAAAATTTATTTTTATGGCTGAGTAATATTCCATTGTATATATGTACCACCTCTTCTTTATCTATTCATTCATTGATGGACACCCAGGTTGCCTCCATATCTTGGCTATTGTAAATAATGCTGCAATGAACATATGGATGCACATGTCCCTTTAAAGTAGTGTTTTGGATTTCTTTGGATAAATACTCAGAAGTGGAATTACTGGGTCCTTCTTTGTCTCTTGTTATAGCCTTCATTTTAAAGCCTGTTTTGTCTGGTGTAAGTATTGCTACCCTAGCTTTTGTTTGTCTCTATTTTCATGAAATATCTTTTCCATCCTTTCCTTTGAGTCTGTGTGTGTCTTTCGATCTGAAATGACTTTCTTGTAGGCAGCATATGTAAGGGTCTTGGAGCATTTAATCCATTCATATCTAAAAAAAATGTTGATGAATATATAGTTATAGCCATTTTACTAAATTTTTTATTTCTTCTTCTTATTTTCTTCCTCCTGCCTTCCTTCCTCATCTTCTCCTTTTCCAGAAGTCTCTCTAATATTTTTTGTAGTACTGGTTTGGTGTTGATGAACTCCCTTAGCATTTTATCTGTCTTTTGATTCTAAATGATTGCCATGTTGGGTAGAGTAATCTTGATTGTAGGTCCTCACTTTTCACCACTTTGACTATTTTGTGCCAATCCCTCTGGCCTGTGAAGTTTCTGTTGAGAAATCAGCTGACAGTATTATGGGAACTCCCTGATAGGTAACTAATTGATTTTCTCTTGATGCTTTCAAGATTCTCTCTGTGTCTTTAACATTTGGCATTTTAATTATAATTTGTGTTGGCATGGGCTTCTTTGGGTTCATCTTGTTTGAGACCCTTTGAGCATTCTGCATTTGTATGTCTATTTCCTTCACCAAGCTAGGGAAGTTTTCTGTCATTATTTCTTCAAATAAATTTTCAGTTCCTTGCTCTCTTTTCTTCTTCTTCTGGTACTCCTAATATGGGAATGTTGGTACACTTGATGTTGTCCCAGAAGACTTTTAAACTATCCTCATTTGTTTGGCTTTTTTTTTCTTGTTGCTGTTATGATCGGATGTTTTCTGCTACTTTACCTTCTAAATCACTGATTTGATTCTCTGCTTCATCTAATCTATTGTTGAGTCCTCCTAAGATATTCTTTATTTCAATTCAGTTATTGTATTCTTCATTTCTGACTGGTTCTTTTTTACATTTTGTATCTCCGTTTTTATGTTTTCTATCTCTTTGTTAAAGTTCTCACTGAATTCAGCTACTCTTCTCCTAAGTACATTGAGCATCCTTATAACCAGTGTTTTGAACTCTATCTAGTAGATTGCTTTTCTCCATTTTGTTTAGTTCTTTTTCTGGAGCTTTGTTCTGTTCTTTCATTTGGGACATGTTTCTTTGTCTCCCCATTTTGGCTGCCTCCTTGTGTTTGTTTCTATGTACTAGCTGGGGCTGCTATATCCCCCTGTTTTAGTAGAATGGCCTATTGTAGTAAGTGTCCGTGGGGCCAAGTGGCACAATCTCCCTGGTCACCTGAGCACACCTGAGTTAGGTGTTCCAGGTGTATCCCTTGTATGGGTTGTGTGTGCCTTCTTGTTGTGGTTGAGCCTTGGTTGCTCTTTTCAAATCAATGGGAGGGATTGACCCTCAGGCTGATTGGTTATGAAGAATGGCCAGGACTATAGTGGAAGAGCTTTTGTACAGGAGCTGACTTTCTGGGGCAAGATCTGTTTAATGTGGCTCTGATGCCTGCCCAGTTTGATTGACACCTCTATTGCTATAGAACAGAGTTTTGCAATGGATAACATTATCCTTGAATTTAGGGCAAGATACATTTGTTTATTTATACCATATTTCATAAGGTTACATGAAGACATATCACATCACTTTAAAAAAAAGATGAAAAAGAGAAGAAAAGTTAAAATGACATCTCTGAGAAACTCTTTTAAAATAGATAAGCTTCATGTTCCTCACAGGTCAGAACAGGATTTCTCTTTTGACAAATATCTGCTGGCAGCGAGAATAGATTATATTCTTTGCAAAGGCTTCAAGTGCCCCAGTGGATCATGGCCTAGGGAGTCAGCTCACATCTTTCTGTGAAATCTGGATCCTCTGCCAAGGACTGTGTGACCAGTAGAGGTGTCCTGAGGCTGAGTCATTGACTGCACTAACTAGGCCACTGCACACCATAGAAGAGCGGGGGAAATTACAATGTCGAATTGTGGATGGCGCACAATGTAAGAGAGATGGTTAGTGTTGCCAAAGACAGGGACTTGCCATTTATGGATACTAAATAGTAATAAAATGGTTTTGTGAGTGGTTCTTCCATTTGAAAAATTAGTTTACTTTAAACAGTAGTGAATTATCAGAAAAAATCTATTCAGTATAGATTATACGAATGAAGCGCTTGTAATTAGAAAAGACCTAAATATTTACACTTGTAAAAGTACTGAGTATATTATTCATATTCTCTTATAGGACATTGCTTTGAAACCTGTAACTCCTGCTTCTCACGTAACTGCTGCTCTTATTGCTATATTTTTATTTGTTTTCTTTACTGGGGAAATCCAGGGATCCTAATTAAAAGGGAGTTTCTCACATACTTCTTAGAGAAATTGCATCTCAGGTTTATTATTGTCATTTTTCATTATATTTAAAATTCATGGTATACCTTTAAATATATTTATTTAAAATTCAAATGTATTTTAAATACACAATGTATATTAAATAATGAAACCTCTTGTGATTTCTATACTACCAGTTGAAAGGAGGAATGCGTTTATCTCACTTTCTATTGAATTTTTCTGCAATGATGTTAATAACTCATTCAGTGTTTTGAGATATCACTTAAAAATTTAAGCCCAATGCATGTTTAATTTTTATTTCTGAAGTAGTTTTATTTTTTAAAGTTATACAGATGCATGATTTAAATTTTAAAACTTTAAACTTTGATACTCTGATTTTACTGAGAGATTAATAACCAGCAGTTGCCTGCCTAGTCTTTCCAGCCCTGAGTCTTTTTCAGAACTCATTTGGTTGTGTTTTCTGGGATTTATCTCCCTATTGCTAAATTATAGGTTTACACCTCAATGTTTTAATTCATTAAATTTAGACATTATAAGTGAAAAGATTGGGGGAGGGTTGGTACTTTTGAAAGCTACTTGTTTTGAAGGAAATCTCTCCATTCATTCTATTTTCGGACTTTTACTCTCCCTATTTTTGTTTCAATACTTGGTTCCTGTATTTTGCACAGCCTGATTCCCTGTGCCCAGTGCATCTCTGGGTACAATCTCTCCGGAACATGGGCTTCATTTCCCACAGGACTAGGGAGGAAGGCTACCTCTGGCTGCATGTGTCAGATGTGACGGTCTAAGCACTTCTTTTACAGACTTTTGTTCAGTCTCCTTGTTTATATTCTTGCAGATCACTCTCAACTCCTATGGGCAAAGTGGCCTCCTGGTGTGCTTTGGAAACAAATCAGATGGAGTTGGTGTGTCCCTCTGTAGGCTTTTCTTCCCTTTGTTACTTATAAACGCTCCTTCTGCTACCATCCTCTCAAAATCTGCTCTCTCCATTCTGTTGTCTCTGATCCAGTTCTCTCTGTCCATTTAAAATTTTTCTTTCCTATTACTATAGAAGGAGTTTAAGAGAAAAATAACAATAAAATATTGTATAAATGTCATTTTAAACTAGTATATACATGTATAGTATGTATATGTACATGTATTAATGTGTGTGTAAAACAGGTGAGATAGAAATTTTAGTGAAATTTCTTATTGGCCTTAAAGAACTCAGTAAGAAATCAGTTACTTGGAAGAAGCTTAGTGTCTAAAGATATATATGTCATCCAAAATATCATAAAATGGGAATTAAAAGGTAAATTCAAGCAATCTAAAGTATTATGTTTCTCTGTCAACAAGCATTCTCATATTTGGAGATACCTAAACGCAGTTGGTCAAGAAAACCTAATCCACTTGAAGCAGAACTTTATCTGCATATAATTCAGTGCCACTTACATGCCCAGGCACAGCTGACATGGGCAGCATCGTTCAGATCTTCCCAGGCTGCTTTTGAGACCCATTTAGTCAGGTTCCAGGAAGCAGCATTTCTAAAGCTCCCAGCCCAGACCTCAGAATAAGGTAACGTGGAGCAAAGCCACTCAGCTGACACACCTCTGTGGAGAATAAGTGCTTGCCATTATATGCCACTAAAATATGTACTATGATTGTGGCAAAAACAGAGATAGCTGACAAAATTTTACTCTCACACATATCATTACATGAATAACTGATTTGGGAACTGCTTTGACCAATAGTATTCAAAAACTTGCTCTTTTTCTTGCCTTATCGTTGTTTAAGTTATGGTTCATAATAACAAACTAGAATCATTTAAGCAACTAATCATAGTGTCTAAAATATCAAAATATTGATTGCTTAGGTTTCCCAGAGCAGTGATGTCTCCTGATTGTAGGTCATTTTTTTTTTTTAATCATATAAGAATTATTTCTTGGCCTACTGTCATGTTTCAAAGCTCTATTATTTTCCTGCCATTAGTATATGGAAATATAAATAACCCTCAAAATAAACATTGTTTTTATGCTCAATAAGTAAAAATTAAAACTGGTTTAATTAATTCTATTTGTTATTTCAGTAGGAGGAGCCAAATTGATAAAAATGTCTGTGGGAGCTAGGTTTCTTCCCTACTCTTTAAGGCATTTGTAAAAGCTGGGCTTACCTGCCACCTTAAGAATGACTTACGCAGAAAAATAAGGCTTTGTAGTTGCAGCTGTGCTAGCTTTTTTTTTTTTTTTAAATATAATATACTCAGAAAACTTCAAGAAAAAATTATTTTTTTCACTTGTGTTCTTGTTTTTTATAGGTTTCCTAATTATCGTTTCTAATAGCATACTATTCTATAGCAAAAATATAATAATCTTTGTTATTTCTCTATTGTTGTTTCTTCATTTTTCTTACTTAAAATATTTTTTCTTATTACTGTATGGGTATCTTCATCTTTATTCATATGTTTCATCTTTATTTTATTTTTATCATTTCTATATGGTATGGCTAGAAGTGGAATTACTCTCTCGACTTCTCACATCTAAGTCTGAAGCCTTTTCATCTTCCCCATCTCCCTCCCGTCACGTGGGGAAGTCTCTCCCCAATCAAAAAGCAACCACATTGCATGTGCTCTCCATTCTTTTTCTTCTCTCTTGCTCAAAGGCTTATTCCTTTCAGCTATCGTCATTCTCTCCTAAATTATCTTCATCTACCTTCTACTATATAATATTTATTGGCATTTAAACATTCTAATATCTTCAACAATAAAAAAAAAGCTTCCTTAAACTTTTCTTTGCAGATGAATGCCAGCTAATAAATGTAGAAGAGATGACAGAATTAGAAAAATCACCATTCTGCAGTTAGAATATCAATGACTTTGTAATATTGATTCAAGCACAGCTTATCGGTGGGTACCAAAACTATTAAGTAAAAGATTTATTGAGAATAGAATATTTTCAAGGTGTCAAAATATCACCTGAAAGATTGCTTGCTAACTGCAAGAGTAAAAATTTACCTTCATAAAGGAGAAATCTGGTTGGGTCATCTAGTAACCTAATTTAGTATAATTAATGACAAGACAACCTGACATTGTGTGCTATGTACAGTAACATGTACCTATATTTATGCATATACATATACCATGCAGTATGATATATACAAGACCACTGTATGTGTTTAACTGTAACTTAATCAAACATTTGACTAAGTTCTGGTTAATAGAGAAAAACTGGGAATAGAGGAACAAGAAAAAGAATACCATGAAGAAACAATGACACACATCTAAAATGTGGGAAATTCTATAAGACAACCATCTTATTGAATTTTTCAAAAAATCAATGTGACACACACCCACAAGAGATGAGGAAAATGTTCTAGATTAAAGGAGGCTAAAGAAAAATAATGATTAAAGACAATGCAGACATCTTGACTGGATCCTGATTTGAAATACCAGCTGTAAAAGGGTTTCAGGAATTTTTTTTTTTTTTTGGAATTTCCTTGGTTGTGATAACAATACTTTGGTTACATAAGACAATTTCTCCATTCTTGAGACATAAAAATATAAACATTTAGAGATTGTGTCATGATATCTGTCATTTATTTTCAAACTATTTGGCAAATATCTCTGTGTGTGTATCTATAAAAACAAAGCAAATATATCAAAATATTTACAGTTAGAGGGAAAACAAATGTTCATTGTATTTTTAACTCTTCTGTATGTGTAAAGAACTTCATAAAGTTTTCTGTTTATGAAAAGTTTATGTTTTATACTTTTTCTGTATGTTCAAACACCTTTTGCAGAAAGAAAATACGAACTTAAAAAGGAGAAATAGTCTTTGACTATATATCTCTCCTAGGTCTATCGATCCTTTATCTACATCCCTCTATAGCCAGTCTTCGGAGAGTTGCACCACATTTTGTCTGCCCTTCCTCCCTCTTGTCCTCTCTGCAGTGCATTCTAATCTTATTTTCCCCAAACTGTCAACCTAACCTTCTGGTCCTCCTCCTTTTTTATTTTACCTCAAAATGTTGGCGGCTCTCAGTTCTAGCTTTCTTTCTTTGCACACCTTCTGCCAGTGATCTGAACAAATCTGAGGTGTCAAATCTGAATTCACTGATGATGCCCAGATTTCCTGTCCAGCAAACATTTCCTCTGATCCTTAGACTTGTATGCCTAACTTCTACTTAACATCTTTACTTGGATATCTCAAAACAATCTTGTGTGTAACAAGCCTCTAAAGAGAACATTTGGGTGACATCAGGAACATGGTGGAGTGAGATGTCCCTGCATCTCTCCCCTTGAAACAACAATAAACTGAACATCTAAAACTCAACAAAAAACACCCAAACTGCATTCCAGTACGTCTAAGCGTGGGATCTGCATGAGAATAGAGTGTGATTAAACACCTACAAGGGGAGCATTATTAAGACTTTATATAAAGCAGGGATCTAAGAGGCTTAGACACCATCTCCTGGAAATGAAAAGAAAAATGCCTTCTTTGCAACAGGCTAAAGAGAGACTTTTATATAATAAATCTTCTTTCTGGGAAAAAAGGTGACTAGGCAGCTCAGAAATAAAGGAAAATCTCCAGAAAATCAGCTTAAAGACATAGAAATGTGCGACTTAAATGACAGAAAATTCAGGATGGTACTTCTGAAAAAAAAAATCAATGAAATCTAAAACAATTCCTATGAATAATTTCAGTAACTGAAAAAAATAACTAGATGAACAGAATGAGTTCTTTAGCAAGGAAATTGAGACCCTCAAAAAGAACCAAATAGAATTTCTGGAGATGAAGAACACACTGAAAGAGATGAAAAATGAAATAGCAAGTTTGGGAAATATAGTCAACCAAATGGAGGAAAGGATCAGTGATATCAAAGACAGAAATCCAGAAATAAATCAGAAGTAAGAAGAGAGAAACCGAAGAATGAAAAATAGTGAAAGAGAAATACAAGAACTAGCTGATACCATCAGGAGAGGAAACATAAAAATGATAGGCATTCTTGAAGAAGAAAAGATGCAGGGATTTGAAAGCATTTTCAGAAAAATAGTAGAAGAGAATTTCTCAAATCTAAGAAATGAGCTGGAGCTTGGAATTCAAAATCAGCAGAACATCCAATTATCTCAATCCAAAAGGCCTTCTCCAAGACATATTGTATTAAAGTTATCAAAAATCAATGACAAAGAAAGAATTCTCAGGGCAGCCAGGGAAAAGAAGACATTAGCCTATGAGGGTAAACTCCTTTGATTATCTTGGATTTCTCAGCCCAAACCTTACAAGTCAGAAAGGAGTGGAATCTAATATTTAAAATATTAAGTGAAAGGAACTACCAGTCAAGAATAATGTACCCAGCTAAGCTCTCCTTTAGATATAAAATAGAAATAAAGACCTTTCCAGACATACAAAAATTGAAGGAATTCTACACTGAATCCCGCGTTACAGGAAATACTGAAAGGGGTCAGTTCACTTAAAACAAAATGGTAAAAAAAAAACACAAAAAAACAAAAAACAAAAAACCATAACTAAGAGTAAGGCAACTAGCAGGCAGAAAACAGAGGAGTGCAACCCTTACTAAGAACAGGGCATTATAAGCTTAAACGATAAGAAGAGATTTGCTATAGTAAGATAGTAATGACGTTCAGCATATATAGGGACAAATTGAGATAACAATGACTGAAAAGGGGAGGAGTCAAAGATCTAAATTCACAAAGGGGAATGGAGATAAGGCATGCACAGAAGTAAAGGGATGACTATATCTATCTATCTATCTATCTATCTATCTATCTATCTATCTATCTATCTCTATCTATCTATATATCTATATCTATATCTATATCTATATCTATATCTATATATCTATCTATCTATCTATCTATCTATAAAACTATCCTTTACATATTCGTAATGGTAACTACTGCTGAAGATTCAGAACTGAAGCATATAACATAAAGCAAGAAGGACAAGAGGGAAAACCCATAAAAACCAACCAAAATAAAGAAAACAGACACACAAGGACAACAAAGCAATGGAAACAATGATCTACCAGAAAGTAAAAGAAAAAATGGCTATAAGAAGACCTCGTATTTCAATAATCACCCTAAATGTGAATGGATTGAACTCACTAATAAAATGGCACAGAGTTGTAGACTGAATCAAAAAACAAAACCCAACCATATGCTGCCTCCAGGAGACACATCTCAGTTTCAAACACAAATACAGAGTCAAAGTGAATGGGTGGAAAATGATATTTCAAGCAAATAGCATTCAGAGAAAAGCAGGAGTAGTGGTACTAATAACAGACAAAATAGCCTTCAAAGTAAAAAAGGTAAAGAAAGATATTGAGAGATACTTCATAATGATTAAGGGAATCATGCACCAGGAAGACATAACACTTTTTAATATCTAAGCTCCCAATCAGGGAGCTCCGAAATATATAAAGCAATTACTAACAGAACTAAAGAGAGAAACAGACCAAAACACTATCATAGTAGGGGACCTAACCATCCCACTATCGGATATGAACAGATCATCCAAACAGACAATTAATAAGGAAGTAACATCCTTAAATAACACATTAGATCAACTGGACAAAATTGATGTTTATAGAGTGTTTCATCCCAAAGCAGCTGCTTATACATGCTTCTCTAGTGTGCATGGAACATTCAGAAAGATTGATAACATAGTGAGACACAGAGATAGCCTCAACAAATATAAGAGGGTTGAAATTATACCAACCATATTCTCTGATCATAATGCTTTGAAGTTGGAGATCAACTGTAAAAAGAAAACAGGAAAAACCACAAATACATAGAGATTAAACAGCATGCTACTAAAGAATGACTGAGTCAGACAAGAAATAAAAAGATCAAGAGATACATAGAAATAAATTATAATGATAGTACAACATATCAAAACTTTGGAGACAAGACAAAAATGGTCATAAGAGGAAAGTTCATATCATTACAGGCCTACCTCCAAAAAACAAGAACGAGCCCAAATAAACAACATAACACTTCATCTTAAAAAACTAGAAAAAGAAGAACAAATGAAGCCTAAAGTCAGCAGAAGGAAAGAAGCAATCAAAATTAGAGCAGAGATAAATGAAATTGAAAACAAAAAAACAATAGAAAAAATAAATGCAACAAAGAGCTGGTTCTTTGAGAAGGTTAATAAAATTCACAATAATCAAAACAGCATGGTATTGGCAGAAGAACAGACACACAGACCAGTGGAACAGAATCGAGAGTCCAGAAGTCAACCCATATTTATATGGGCAAATAATTTTCTACAAAAAAGCCAAAAACATACAGTTAGAAAGGAAAGCCTCTTCAATATATGGTGCTGGGAAAACTGAAAAGCCACCTGCAAAAGAATGAAACTAGACTGTTGTCTATTACCACACACCAAAATTAACTCGAAATGGATTAAGGACCTGAATATAAGACCTGAAACAATAAAATGCATAGAAGAAAACATAAGAACAAAATTGAAGGACCTTAGACTTAAAGAAGATTTTATGAATTTGACCTCAAAGGCAAGAGAAGTAAAAGCTAAAGTAAATGAACGGGGCTACATCAAACTAAAAAGCTTCTGTTCAGCAAAAGAAACCATTAACAAGGTAAAGAGACAACCATCTGAATGGGAAAATATATTTACAAGCAACACCTGCAATAAGGGCTTAATATCCAAAATATACAAAGAACTCATACAAGTTAATAACAACAAAAAAAACAAACGATCCAATCAAAAAGTGGGCAGAGGATCTGAACAGACACTTCTCCCTAGAGGACATACAAATGGCCAACAAATATATGAAAAGATGCTCATCATCGCTAGTTATTAGAAAAATGCAAATCAAAACCACAATAAGATACCATCTCATACCTGTTAGAGTAGCTATAATCAACAGGACAAGTAATAACAAACGTTGGAGAGGATGCGGTGAAAAAGGAACCCTCATACACTGCTGGTGGGACTGCAAAATGGTACAGCCATGGAAAACAGTATGGAGGTTCCTCATAAAACTAGGAGTTGATCTGCCATATGATCCAGCAATCCCTCTACTGGATATTTACCCAAGACTTGGAAACCCATATCCAAAAAGATATTTGCACACCGATGTTTATAGCAGCATTATTCACAGTGGCCAGGACATGGAAGCAACCAAAGTGTTGGCTAAAGATAGTTGGCTAAAGAAGCTGTGGTACATATATACAGTGGAATATTACTCAGCCATAAGAAGAGATGAAATAGTGCTATTTGCGACAACATGGATGGGCCGCGAGATAATCATGCTAAGCGAAATAAGCCAGACAGAAAAAGTTGAAAACCACATGACATCACTTATATGTGGGATATAAATCTAAAAGCAACAAATGAACAGGACAAACAAATAGAGACTCATGGACATGGACAATAGACTAGTGGTTACCAGAGGATGTGGGGTGGGGAGAGCAAGGTAGATGGGATAAAAGGTGTTAAATATGTGGAGAAATTAATTTTTTAAAAAATAAAACAATATAAAGATAAATTACATAACATTTGTCTCCCTACTCACAGCCTTACTCCAAACCTGTGCCTCCCACTCTCCTTTTATTTACCGGTAGCTCCATCCAGATGTTTGTTTTTAGTTCCCCATCCCCCGTTTTCTCCCCCGTATCCAGCTTATCAACAAGGGCTTTTGATTGTACCTTTAAAGCAGATCTTGAATAAGTGCTCAGCGCTCTGCTTTCTCTTCCTGATCTTGTCCCTCTTCTCCCCTCTTTTCTTCTTTTTATCCCCCTCCCCCAGTGAAGTTACCCTAGCGCAAGACACTATCATTTCCAGCCAGCAGTCCTGAAACACTCTGTAACTGATAGTCTGATTTGACTCTTGCTTTTTTCTAATCCATTCTCCATGTAGCAGCAAGAGTGATCTTATTAAAATATACATTGTTTTATTCACTTTCTTGAATATGTCTATTAAAAGATTTTCATTGCAGTTTGAACGAAGTAGAAATTCCTTACCATGTTTAGAGGGAACTGCATGATTCCACTCTACTTCATGTGGCCACTTTCCCCTCATTCACCATGTCCAGTGGCAGGCCTGCACCATGCCTAGCACCCCCTACTGCACTGTCCACTTCTGCTCTTTGCTTTGCTAGCAGTGCCTCCCCAGCTCTCTCATGGCTAATTTCTTCTCATCTTTGAGGTCAACTTAAATTTTAACTCCTTATAAAGATCTTGCTCTACCCACTGCTATTATCTATTTGACTCCTCATTTGTTTCTGTTACAATTTCAAGGTATTTTATTTCTTCATTTCCTTGACTTCTATCTGTCATTTCCCTGGAATGTGAAGACCCTAAGGTCAGGCATTGTGTCCCCTGAGTTACCACCAAATCCTTGACATATAAAAAGAATCCGACAATTAGCAGTGTTAGATTAACACTGCTAAACAGTGTTAAACAGGGAGGCCTATAGACTGAGGTGGCTCTAATGCCTTAGTAGCCTACAGAAGCAAACCAAAGTGTAAATCTATAAATGTTTCAAGGTTAAGAAATTGAAACCTAGGGACAACCAATCACAAACAGCCAGCTAGGTTTTCCAACCTTAAACTATAACCAATCAAATAATTTCCTTCCTTCGCTTCCATGTCTTCTCTATAAAAGTCTTTCCCCTAGCTCCTCTTAGTGGAGTGCTCCTAACTACTTCTGTTTCTCTCAAATAAACTCTTAAAATTTTAAATATGCTTCAGTTTATTCCCCACCTCCAGTCTTATTGAGATATAATTGACATACAACATGGTATAAGTTTAAGGCATACACCATAATGATTTGACTTATATACATTGTGAAATGATTATCACAATAAGTTTAGTTAACATCTATCATCTCACATAGTGACAAAAATAAAAACCATTTTTTCCCCTTGTGATGAGAACTGTTAGGATTTACTCTCAAAAATACTATATAGTTGTGTTAACTATAATCATTATGTTGTACATTATATTCCTAGTACTTATATATTTTGTAACTGGAAGTTTACAACTTTTGATCACCTTCATCTGGTCCCCCTCTCCCACCCCCACTCCTGGTAACTACACATCTGATCTCTTTTTCTATGCTTTATTTCCCTTTTTTCTTTTTTTAAAATTAGATTCCATATATAAACGAGATTTATAGTATTTGTCTTTCTCTGTTTGACTTATTTCAGTCAGTATAATGCCCTCAAGGTCCATTTATGCTCACAAATGACAGAATTTCCATTCTTATGGCTGAATTATATATATATTCTTTATCTAATCACCTATCAATGGTCACTTAGCTTGTTTCCATGTCTTGGTTATTGTAAATAATGTCCATAAACACGAGGATGCAGATATTTTTTAACATAGTGTTTTTTCCTTTGGATATATTCCAAGAAGTGGAATCACTGAATTATATGATAGTTCTATTTTTAATTTTTTGAAGAAACTTCATACTGTTTCCATAATGACTACACCAATTTACAATCCTACCAGTAGTACACAAAGCTTCCTTTTGTACAGATTCTCACCAGCATTTATCTCTTGTCTTTTTCATGATAACCACTCTAACAGGTGTGATGTGTGTTCTCACTGTGGTTTTGATTGCATTTTCCCTGATGATTAGTAATGTTGAGCACCTTTTCACGTACCTGTTGGCTATTCATTTGTATATCGTCGTTGGAAAAATGTTCATTCAATGTTCATTCAAATATTCATTCAAATTAGATTATTATTTTTTTGCTAGTGAGTTCTATGAGTAATTTATATATTTTAGATATTAATCCCTTATCAGATATATAATTTGCAAATTTATCCATAGGTTGCCTTTCCATTTTGTTGATCATTTTCTTTTGAGGTGCAGAAGCTTTTTAGTTGGCTATAGTCCCACTTGTTTATTAACTTTGTTGTTTTATGTGTCATATTCAAGAAATCATTGCCAAGACCCACATCAAGGAGCTTTTTTCCTATGTTTTCTTCTTGGAGTTTTATGATTTCTGGTTTTACACTTAAGTATTTAATTCATTTTGAATTAATTTTTATGAGTGGTGTGAGATAGGGGTCTAGCTTCAATCATTTACATGTGAATATATAGTTTTCCCAAAGCCATTCATTGAAGAGACTATCTTTTTTCCATTGAATATTCTTGGCTCCCTTGTCAAATGTTAGTTAACTTCAGTTTTCTTTTAACATCAAGCACTCAATGAGCGCTTTTGAATAGAGTGAAAAATGACCAATTATTTTAAACCCAAGCATTATGTTTCAGTCAGCTTCACTGTATAGTTTATCATTTATATCAATAGTTTAGAGTTTTGGTAAATTTTCTTTGACACTTTAAGAAGACCTGAAAACACATTGAATTTAGAGAGCAGATAAAAGTCCATTTTTGAAAGAAGCCACCAGAGGGAGCACAAAGATAATTTTTGTAAGAAAAAAAATTCTCAGAACTGTTATTAATTATTCTTCAGTCTAATCTTTTATATAAGTAAATTAACTACATTTCTTTTAGAAAAGAAAATTTTCTCCTGACTATGAAACTATTTCTGATATATTAAAACAAAAATTACAGTTAAATTAAACCCACAAAATTAAAAATACGGTAGTCATAGATTTACTTTTAAAACAAATATCCACAATTAAGATAATTTGGGCCTAAAATAATTCCAATATTTACATTAATTATCTGTATTGTTTAGAGCTTGATAATATGTTTAAATAAAATTGTTAGAAAATTAAAATTTTAATTCTATACTTATGTCTACATGATTAAAATATCAGAATTTTTAACTAACAATAGCTTTCCTTGGATATGTTTACATTATATCAAACATTTAGATTACTCCTATTTCGATAAATTTAAACTTAACCTCCTTTTGATTCTGCTACATGAATATTGACATAAAACCGGGTGATTAACTACAAAATGGATTAGCCTATTAGTAATTAATAAATGATAACCAAGTAAGATTGGTCTCCAAATAACTCTTTATGGATGGCCGTTTTCCGATAAGTCTGGAGTTCGTCTGTTCAGAGTTGATGAAATAGCTCCATGAAGCCATGAATGTCCCAGTGTTCTTTAAACCCTTCACTGCAATGTCCTTGCCACTTCATTGTCACAAAATGACTGCCCAACTCTGGTGTCTTTTCTCTACTCCCTTCAGGAAGAAAGAAAAGAGAAAGAGAATGAGGTGTATAACCTGTACCAAAAAAAGCAATAATTTCCCTGCAGATCCTCTGCAGATTTGCATTTTTACTCCAGAATCATTTTCTATGGCCACTGTTATTTAGCTGTGCACATTTTCACCTAGAATAAAATCAGTGTTGTGAGAATGAAGGAAGAGGAAATTGGTATGTAGAGGCAACTAGAAACCTCTGCCATACTTCTCAATGAGCTGAGCATCGTACTAGATATTGGGGACACAAAGGTGATAAGGACTGGCTCTTTGCTTCTGGTGTTCTCTAGTGTAGTAGACAAAATAATCAAAATAAAGTAAATGACGTCATGCAAACCAGTACTTAAGTGTATGATGTCCTTACCTGAGAGTTTTATACGTGCTATTTCATTTTTTCCTTACGACATCACTATGTGGGCCGTTATACTAGACCAATTTTAGAAGGAATACAACCGAAGCTTAAAAAGTTAGAGGGTCTTGGCCAAGTTTACATAGGCGGTAAGACCTTAGGACCACCTGACTTTAGACTGGCACAGTGAACCCATTGTCTTAACTGGAAACCCATTTGTGTAGTCACAGTCACCGCCTTCCAAGTAGCTTCACAGGATTTTTTGCACATTTACTTTTATTTTATTCAACAAATATTTATGTTTGTATCAGCATATTTATTTACTATGTGCCAGCAGAGTGTACTATGCTGCAATGCAGCAGAAAGAGGTTGACATCATCCCTGCTATAAGGGATCTCATTCAGAATCTAGCAGATGAGTCAGTTTTTGAATTAATAATTACAAGCTGAAAGGGTAATAAAAGAGGAAGGAAGTCTAGCTTTATTTTCAATAAACAAATCCTCACCCAACATCTCACCCCTTTCTACTTGTAACTAATGATGTTTTCTCTAATTTTCATTGAATTATGACGTTAAATGAAGAATCCCACAATTTCTTACTCTTCAACAGTACTCTCTGTTCAGTTTTGGTACAATTGTCGACATTATTTCTTTTACCTGAAACTGGAACTTGTGCCTGTGCTGTGGATCCCACCTCCATCATAAAACGCTCTCCATCAATTATTGCCACTTCTGCCTCATTTATCTCTCCTTTCCTCTCCTGGTTCTTTCCCTTCATGGTGTAGCAATGCTCAAGCTTTCACTTATTCTGAGCTGGAGCATAATGGGAGACAAATGTGGGCATCGATTCACTGATTCATTCAGCAAATATAAAATACATACTATGTCACAGGTTCTGTTCTGGGCACTGGGAATATACTAATGGACCAGACAAAGAAGGACCCACATAGAACTTACATTCTAGATGAGAGAGAGATATAGAAAACAAATAAATACGATAATCTTAAGTGTTAGTAATTATTACAAAAAAAATAACCAGATGATGTGATTTTGTACATATGTATGCCAGTGATGTGTGTGCATTTTGGTATATGTGTGGCCTATTGTGTGAGTATGCATGTGTGTATGTGTATATATATGTGTGTGTGTGTATTTATATATGTGTATATATATGTATATACATTTATTTTGTACTTTTAGTTTAGTCCTGATGGTTCTGTGAGTTTTTTGTTTCTTTTTATTTTTGCTTCTGAATAAATATCTAACTATATATTATTTTTTATAAGGGCTGACTGCCTGGGGCACATTCTCTACCAGGAAAGAGAGAGTTTGCAAGTTACAAAGCGGGTTTCTCTAGCTTGGGCCTTTCGGAAAGATTCTCTTGATCTCTATCAAATGGAAGAGGCACCGCTCCACAGAAATGCATCTACCAGAGGTCAAAGTCATGTTAACTCATGTCATTCCTGGTAGAGTCCTAGCTTGTTTCCCATCTCTGCCTTCTTTTGATCCCCCACGCCTAATGCAGATCAAGACACAGTTTCTGTTTGGTCATAAGGACCATCAGTTGGGCCTGGAACTGGCCAGAAGCAGAAAGGGGGTGGCCACTGTACCCTGCCCTACATTTCTTCCTAAGCAAACATTGTGCTAAATTAGTATGTATCTTAAAGGTTTATACTGTCTGATTCTGAATTTGTAAACTATCATCAAGTATAATCAAATTGTCTCCATTTAAGTCTCTCTTTGTCAAGCTGAGTATCTTTGTCATTTGTAGTCACTCTTTATAAATCATGTCCTCCTTTCTTTTGTGAATCATGTTTCTGTTTCTGTTTAAATATGGGCAGGTTCTTTTTATGGAGAGTTGTAGCTTTCTCAGAGTTTTACTGAAGGGAAAAAGAACATTTTTTATCTTTTGCTAACCCCTGCAGAATTCCTGGATTGTCTGATTTTTTTCAACCAATAAAGGCAAAAGAATTGATATTCTGCTCGATCCCTGTTTTATTCCTGGAGGTGCTTTGATAAGATAGCTTTTCCCATAAGGCTGCACTTGCCATGAGCAAGCCAGACAAGGGCTGCTGCTGGAGACTGCCATGGGAAGTTGTATTCAAACAGTAACAAGGTCTTTCAGCCATTACGGACAGATCTCGCCTTCTGTCAGGGTTTGGGATGGAACTCCATCCCCATGCCATCTTGTTAGAGATTGTCCCTTTTGGTCAGAAGCCTACCCCCTACCAATCTACACTTTCTTGCTGTGATTGCTGTGGTGCCCCAGGAGAAGTCAGCCTCTCATCCCCACCCCTAACCCCCAGAGAATAGATTTCCTCTCGTAAAGACTTTATATCTCTCTCAACAGACAACAGATTCCTGTAAATGTTTTCCTTTTAGAAAGTCAGCTGAGGTCCCTGAAAAAGGGACTTCCAACTGTCCTAATCAAGCAGTCAGCTCACTGGGCTCTAGCTGCCCACAGCACCAAAAGGAGTGCATTTGATGCTTGCCCACACTAGAGCTGTACCCACGGCCTGCTCACATCAGGCCAGAAAGCCCCGAGGGACAGGCCTCTGTGTGTGCCCCGAGGTCAGCACACCACTATCCAAAAGCCTGATGAAATTCCCCTTAACTTGGTAACAGGAAAAGCTATCTGTCGAAGGTGTTTTCAGATGCCAAGTTTGGATATATTAAAAATGGCTATAGAATAGTGATTAGTAAACTGTTAGATTTCATGGAGTGGTGAAACGTTCCTACAAATTGTTGGTACTGACTTATTTTGTCAAATAAGGATTTTTTAAAAATCCTTACTCTGTATCATCACCATTATGATTAAGAAAACAAATAACCCATTTTAATATAAAAAGGGGTATTAAATAAACCACCAGATATTTCTCTAGTAAAATGTGTTTATTTGGAACAACAAAGAACTGCCATTTGGGATGTGCAGTCTAACGGTGAACTATGTGCAAATGCTGAGAAACTAAGGAAAAGAAACTCTTTCTCAGAGAAAAGGAGACTGGGAGAGCTGTTAGGATCAATGAGTTCTTGTTGGGCTCTGTCTGGTATGGAGCAGGCATGAGAGCTCCTCCTTCAGGTCCTCCAACTCCAACTTAAATGAGGCTTCTGTCCATCAATCTTCATAATGATGTAATCTCAAGATAAAAATGAATATATTATCCTGTAAAACACTCATTAAATGGTCTCTTTCCTCCTCATGTTGTGGGTAGACTAGTAAAAATAAGTCATGGATCAACCCGTGGACCAGATTTTGGGAATCCCTGCTACAGAGACAGAGGCAGCTGCCCTCCATTTTCTGTATAGATAAGTGCCAGGTGGCATATGTCTGAATACCCTCTGGAGAAGTCCAATGGTTAAGGTTTAGACAATGAAAGAGCAAGGCAATAAGGGAGCTAGAATTCCTCAGGTATATTGGTCTTTTGTTTTCTTCATTAATGGAAATTGCTCTAATGATAACTGAGATGATTTTGCCCAACTGTAGGTTACTCTAAATGTTCTGAGCACATTTAAGGTAGGCTAGGCTAAGTTATGATGTTTGGTTGGTTTGGTATATTAAATGCATTTTTGACTTACCATAGTTTCAATTTACATTGAGTTTGTTGAGATATAACCCCATTTTAAGTTGAAGAGCAACTGTACCTACCAGTGGGATTGCCAGGATGGATGGTATATGTATGTTCCACTCTATGAGAACCTCTCAAATTACTTATCAAGGTGGCTGAATTATTCTGAAATACACCAGCAACGAATGAAATTTTTAACATTCTCATCAGCACTTAGTATATTAAGTTCTTTTTTTTTTTTTAAGCCATATAACTCAGCATGCATTTGTGGCTTAAATTTGCATTTACCTAATGCTTAATGTTGAGTTCTTTTTTCACGTACTTCTTCGCTGAAGTGACGATTCAAACCTTTGTCTATGTTATATTGGGTTGTTTATTTTTTTTGAGTTATAAGAATTCATTTTATATTCTAAATCAGGTCGTTTTTCAGTTATTTATTTGACAAATATTTTATTCCAGTTTATTTCTCATCTTTACATTTTTAAAGAAATATCTTTCAAAAATTAGACATTTTTACCTCTGATGCAGTATAATTCTTTAAATACATTTTTTATAAGCTTCTATGTCTTATAAAAAATGTCTGTCTAACCAAAGGTCAAAAAGATTATATTATATTATATTAATTTTTCTAGGAAATTGTTTAGAAATTTTATAGTTTTAACTTTTACATTTAAGTATATCGTCCATTTTAAGTTAAATTATGTCTGTGTACAGAGAAAGTGTTAATTTGCTTCTCTGCTCTTTTTGTCACACATATTGATATGCTGTGTTTTTATTTTCATTCAGTTAAAATATTTTCTAAATTATCTTGAAATTTTTAATATGATCCACAGATTAAAGATTCAATTTTAAAACTTTCAATTATTTTAGAATTTTTCTAGACATTTTTATTTATTAATTTCTAGTTTAATTTTATTGTGGTAAGGGAATACTTTGTGTTTCAATCCATATACTTGTCTTACTGCATTAACTAGGACTTCCAGTAGGATATTGAAAAAGAGTGATAAGAAGGGACACTCTTGCCTTCTTCCTGATCTTAGAGGGAAAACTTCTAGATTTTCACCATTGACTATGTTAGTAAAGGTTTTCTGTAGATTTTCTTTATCAAGTTTAAGAAGGTTCCCTCTATTTCTTTTTTGCAGAGCTACTTTTATATTTCAACAAGTGTATCCAACTTTGGTGTCAGGAAAATGATTTAAGCAAGTGTAAAGGACAATACAAAGGCTATGTTGGAAGTTTGCTTTTCTATTGAGAGTTATAGTTTGTTAACTATGTTATGTTATATCTTTACATAAGGCTTTTTCTTTAATAACACAAAATCAAATTATGGTCAAGATTAGCTTTTTAAAATCTGGGGTGTGGGGAGCAGGAGTAGTAGCGGGAAAAAACAAAACCATATAGAAAAGTGATATTTGCTTTCTCATGCCTATGCAACCCAACAACATGGGTTTAAACACAACATCAAAACTCGACAGTCTTTCAAAAAAAGTTAAGTAATATTTTTTGCATGTCAGTAGTAGAACCAGTAAATTCAAATGAATCAGGTAAGAAAATCTGAATAAAAAATTCTTCCCCAACCAAGCTAAGAACTGAAATTTACTTCATTTAAAACTGCTAAGCATTCATGCAAATGGCATGACAGACAAAAATTAGAGTGTGAACATTAAGAGAACTAAGAAAAAAAAATGTAATGGAGATTTTTTTTCATAAAAGTAAAACCACTTTGTAATACTTCAAAATTATTTTCTATTTAGGTTTCGTAAAACCTTTATTTTTGAGAATGAATTTTATGGTAAGGGCATTAATATTTATTCAGTAATAACAACAACAAATGGATTTTTAAAAATGATTATATGCCTTAGATATCATTACATTGCACATCTCCAGCAAAAGCTTCCTGAATTTCATTTTTTATTAATACTTTGTAAATATTCACTAGATGGCACAAAGAGGCCAGCAGTAGAGAGACCAGAAGAAATGATGTACTTTAACAGATGCTGGGAAGTCTTAAGTGTTATCATGAAAGTTCCCCTAAAAGAATCTTGGAGACTACTCTGAATTAAAAGTATTGGGTTCTATAAAGATTAGAAGGTATCACTGGGTGTTGAGGTGCGCATTTGGGCTGAATGTGATTTCTCAATTGACATCTCTCTCCTTTTTAATATCTAAGATATATTGATCTATATTATAACATTTAAGACGATATTATTATATAAATTAAATATCTAATAATCAATTTACAAAAGTATTGTTAAGGATTAAAATTCAAAGTATTACAATGATCAATTTTTATATGAAAAATAAAAAGTTTTTATGTTATACCATGAGAATAATGGTCCTTTTCAACCCCAGGTACTGGTCACACTTTTTATTGGCATTTTCTACCTAGTTTTCTAGCTAAGGAATAAATTAAAAAGACAAGCTGATAATGGGTTGCAACTTTGGGTTTATGGTGAGCTTGATGAACATAGAAAATAAACAATAATACAATCAAATCACATTATCAAACTAAATGGTATTGCATTTATAAAGAGCCCCTTGTGACTCCCCAAATTGAGCTCAGTGCTTTTCCCATATACCCTGTACTCTCTCTTCTGTACTTACCACAGCATAAGACTTGTATTTTGTAATTAATAGTTGCTTATTCACCTCCTGTAAATGATTTTGAGTTCCTTGAAGGCAGGAGCTGTGTCTCATCAACCGTTATATTCTCAGCATCAGCCACTGGACTGGTACTCAAGAGACACTTCTGTGAGTTAGGAGTGTGGGTTCTGTTACCCCACAGGCTTGTATCTCTGCTATACCACTTATCAGGTAATATTTTGGGCAAGTTACTTAAGCTCTATAAGTTGGCGGTTAAAAATAATAAATGAAGAGAACAATAGTAGTATTTCAGAGAGTTTTGGTGAGTATTAAATAACAGATGTAAAGCATGGTATCTGGAACACAGAATGATTTTAATAAATGTTATTTATTATTGTTATTAGTATTTAGAAATATTTGTTGAATGGCGGGATCTTAATTAAATTATCCAAAACTGGTATTTATCTATTTTGGAGTATTGATATCGCTGTGATGGAAAAATTTCTCGTACTTAGATGTATAGAATTAGGAACACGTAAAAGAAAGTAGGTGAATATATGGAAAACTCAGTTACACTATTTCTATGAAAAAGTTGTCAGAAAATTTATCTGAAACTTGAAAATAGTCTAACATCACTGGCTAATCTTTCAATACAGTGCTGGACTTGATTTTGTCTGGACAATTTACCTCTGTAGAAACAAAAGCTAACTTGCAGATTTTGCCTTTTAGAGATGCAGTTTACATCTGCTTGTTCATCAGTTAATCCAGAAGTAGTGGTCTATGGCCTTATTGGACTTAAACCAGTTTTATTTATAGTAATCATGTTTTAACATTTTCTTGTCAAAATACTGTATATGCACATAAATTCTTGAGCGCTTTTAGGCTTGGCTTACCATCTTACTGGCTCCTTTTATTAGTCACTAAGTTAAAAAATATCTTTCACACAAATTCCTTTTATATCTGCATGATAATGATTTTACATTTTTGAAAATTATACTCTAACATGGTGCAGTTTAACAATGTTTTAGGAAGTTGAGAATCTCAACTCTGACAGTTAAAGAACAGAGATGCTTCCTCATGAATCTGAGCAGGGTTGTAGAGTATACAGGAGGCTATTCCACAACAACTATATATTCATTTGATTTCCTTTGATGACTTACACTTTACAATTGGAAGTTAAATGTGGAGATATGATATATTCAACATTTGTTGACATTCGATAAACACTGATGGCATAAATGATTTTAGTTTAGTTCTCATAGAAGGAGCTTTTGGAGAAAAAAAAAAATAACATAGCAAAACCACAAGGCTTGTTATATTTCCTTTGTCCTATCAGGGAACAACATCGTTCTTGTATGTTTTTAACCACTGCTGCTTTTGCTCAATTTAGCTCATAGTACTGATGTTGGAAAGAGTATATTTGGAAACAATATACATAGGTATCTTTGCTTTTGGCCCCAATTTAAAATCCTGTGTTCAAATATATATGATAGTAATCAAACTCAAATCTAGATTTGATTTAATCTTGGCAAAGGAAAATTTTCTTTTCAAAGAATACGATTTTGCCTCCATAAAGCAAGCAGAGAATCAATGGGCTCTTGTCGAAGAAACCACAGTAACTAAATGTAAAAGAATACAAGATCTGAACTTTAGATTTTCCTGAATTATTCCTGGTGTTCAAAGAACTTCTTGGCAAGATGAATGTGGAATTTTTTTCAGAACCTAGAAAATAATTTTGATTATCTGTATATATTGGCATTATCTGCTTTATTCATCAGAATGCCTTAGCAGGCCAGAAAACAGGTTTTTAGCCTAAGGCAGAAACAATTCTGTTGGCATTAACAGTAACAATTCTTCATAAACAAAATATGTATATTGTATCTAACTCTCAGTTACTTTTTCCTACTCTGTGACTTGGCCATTGGTTTATGATTTGCCATAGAACAGCCAAATATTTGATTCTCAAAATACAAATGATAATTTACACCAATCTCTTCAAATAGAAGCAAATATATCACAAATACCTATAATTTTAAATGGTTTATACTATAAGTATTTGGAAAAAATCAGATTTTGATTATATATGTACGCATATATACACACAATAGTTTACATGATGTGTATGAAAAAATTGAGACCAGCTAAAACACTGTATGCCAATATTTAAACAATTTTATAATAATTTATTTTCTATGATTCTAAAGGTACTTTAAATTTCTTAATGTTTCTAGTCAATTTTACAAGTTTGAATATCTATCATTACTTTACTGTGCTTATAGTGACCCGTCAGTCAATAAAATATACTTGCTAAATATCTGATAAACAAATTTTTAATATATGTGAATGTAAAAAACAACCATGCATGTTTTAAGTAGCTTAAAAGACTCTACTTTTTCCTCACTTACTTTTGTTATTGCTTCCCAAGGGCGAAAGGACATCGCTTTTGCTGTGGTATAGTGCAGCATATGAACATTTCTGACCAAAAGAAAATTACTTTAAAAACATGAAACCAGGCCACAGTCGCCCTGATAACACAAAGCTCTGAGAGGCAAATTATGAGCAGAAATTTCAGGTCATTTTTCAGAACAGGAGGACATTTCAGCTAAGGAAGAACAACAGAAATCACGTGTAATCAGAATGCTGATTTACCCAGCACAGAACAGCTTTTATCTAGAAAGAAACTAGATTAGAAATCTTTTTTTTTTTAATTTTATATAAAAGAGGGCTAATAAATAGTGCTCACAAAGAAAATGATTGCTCTTAACTACATCAAAATATCTAAAGAAGTCTAATATTCAGTCATTTGGAGTCATAATATCAAATGTCTAGATATAGGCAAAGAACGTGTAGATGTTTGTCAATATGTGGACAAAATATCCAGCTTCTATTTGAGTATTTTAATACTGGAAAAGATCTAGAGGAGTGAAAATGGCTGAATGTATGTATTTTTTAATTAAGCTATTCATTCATTCATTCATTCATTCAACAAATACACATCTAAAGTCTTGTTATGTGCTAGATCTGAACTGTATACTGAAGATACAGCAGTGAGCAAGGCATGCAGAACGTCTGCCCTCATAAATCACATATGGAGTATTTGTTCATTAATGGAACATTTCTTCTCTATCCTTCTGCACTATGCTGACCACTGAGGTTGTAGAAATATAAGAAAATATTTCTACTTCCAGAGAGCTAATGGTAGAGATGGACACTTCCAGTGCAGGCCAAATACCCTGTCACTGAGGTAAGCATGAAGTGCTATGGGAATGCATTAGGAAATTAATATGTACCAATGTTTTATCTTAATATCTGCTAAAACAATGATTTATTCAATAAGAAACTAACCATTTTATATTTTTTACTGATCTGTTGGTTTACAGCACACATCAACTATCTGTGTGAGGCATGAGAGTTTATCACTGAGACCCCACAGGGTTTTACATTAATTAAATAGTTAAAGAAAATGAAAAGAGAAACAAAATTCAGAAGTAAATGATTAGGTGTCATGACATTGGAAGTGGTTTTGACTTAAGAATTTGACGTTAAAATTCAGTTTTCTTTCATTGGAGCCTATCCCTTCCCTGGGCTACACATGTGGCTGGAGACTCGGGTTTCACGGGGTGCACCAGGTATCTTTGGGTCTCACTGTTTTTTCCCTCTTTCTCTCCTCAAAAGTAGTCATTGTCAATTTCAGGTCAGAAACATGAATAATTTGGAACATAAACTGCACAACTTTAGGTTAATTACATAAACCCAGTGTAACATAACATATTCAGGGCTTTCTCTTGCCTGAATGTACAGAAATCTGTTTTCGTCGTTAGTTTTACTAAAGTGTTATCTCTAAGATGGCCTGAGTGTTAAAGAAATAAGATCCTTCAGTGGGTTGTGAAAGGTTCTGACTCATGTTCAGACTTTACTTCAGGCCAGGCAATTATCTGGTATTACATGCTGTCTCCTGGGTTCCTCTGACTCATTTTCTCTGTCTCCATCCCTGTTACCCTCTTTTTCCTCACACTTCTCTGTTGACTCATTTGATAGAGTTTTATACTTCTCATTCATTGTAATTATTTCTCTATGTTATCTCCAGGTCATTGCAAATTAGCATTTCCAAACCCCATTATTATCTCAGGTGCCTATAAAATGGTTTAAGGGCTGAAAGATGCTGTGTGATCACATATTGAATACAGAACTGGCCTCAATAGTTTCATTTGAGGGTGGGGAATGAAAAAAAAAAACAGTCTTGACAATTGGGAAGCCTCATTTAGACAAAAACAGCAAGTTGATTGAATTTTCTGCTTCTTAATTAGATGTTTTGGACTTGACTTTGGAATGCATATATAAGAAATAAATCATCATAAAATGTTAGGTTTGTTTAAAAAATATTTAATAAATGTTCTCTATTATTTACAAGATATACAATCTAAAATCTTTATGTTTTCACTTGCTGTTCACCATAATTTAGCCACAGTGAAACTTTTAATTCTTTTTTTAATTGAAGTGGAATTCTTATAACATAAATTTAAGCATTTTAAAATGAACAATTTAGAAACGTGTAGCACAGTCACAAAGCTATGTTTCCACCACCTCTATCTAGTTCCAAACATTTTCATTACCCCCAGATAAATCCTGTGCTCGTTCAGCACTCATTCCCCATTTTTTTCTTCTCCCAGTCCCTGGCAAACACCAATTTGCTTCTGTCCCTAAGGATTCAACTATTTTGGATATTTTCATATAAATGGGTCTGACTTCTTTCACTTACCAAAATGTTTTCAAGATCTATTCACATTGTAGTATGTATCATTACTTCAGTTTTTCCTATGGCTAAAAACATTCCATTTTACCATATTATATTTATCCATTCATCAGTTGATGGACATTTGATTTATTTTCTATCATTCACTATTATGAATAATGCTACCATGAACATTCTCATACAAGTTATTATGCGGGAATACTTTCATTTCTCTCAGGTGAAAATTAATAGAATTGCAGGGTCATATGGTGGCTTATGTTTAACTGTGTCAGGAACCATCAGACACTTTTCCGAAGTGGCTGTATGTGCCATTTTACATTCTACCAGCAGTGTATGAGAGTTCTGATTTCTTCACATCTTTCACTAACACTTGTTATTATTTATTTTTAAGTAATTTTAGCTAACTTAGTAGATATGAAGTGGTATCGATCGCATGGTGGTTTGATTTGTATTTTCCTAGTAACTAATGATGGTGAGCATCTTTTAATGTGCTTTTTGGCCATTTGTATATTTTCTTTGGAGAAATGTCTATTCAAGTTCTTTGCATTTGTTTGTTTGTTTATTTGTTTAATGTCTCTACAAAAATGATATACATAAGGTTCTAAAATAAAAATGCTCTTGCATTGAATAGTTTGTTAAATTTGCATTTATCTGTGGAATCTGGAGTTGAGCGGCAGATTAATAGAAAGCTTTTCATTGAAAGAAAATGATGAAAAAAATAGAATGTTCCATAGATCTAACTGTGTGTCCATTCTTAAATTGGGTTGTTTGTCTTTTTCTTGTTGAGTTGTAAGAATTCTTTATATATTCTGGAGCCTAGATTCTTATTGTGTGCATGATTTGCAAATATTTTTCTCCATTCTGTAGGCTTTTTGCTTTTTTCGATAATGTCTTTTCGTGCACAAAAGTTTTAAATTTTGAGGAAATTCAATTTATCTATTATTTTTGTTGCTTGTGCTTTCAATGTTAAAATTTTAATTTTAAATCAAAATAAAAATGAAGAGGTAGAAAAACATCTTTTTGGCCCAGTGCTATTTGACTGCCTTCAGAAAACTTATAGAAAAGTGGAATCATGAGTTCTGATTGACTCTACTTTCTCTTCATTGTTTTTATGAGTACAGAGTAAAAAAGTCCTTTTTGTATTCATAAATGATATTTTTTTTCTGAGAACTTGCCACTTATCTGAACTAGCATTTTTATTTCAAAAGATCTATTTTATTTCAAGAAATCTATCCTAAAGGATAAAGTGCAGATTGCTGTGTTGTTTTCAAAGGGCTGTTTTCTGGTAGTCTACATTTTGTACCTTTTCTTAGAAAACATGGTAGATGTGTTCTCACACCAAATGATAAAATTCTAATTCTAACAGATACATTCTAGAAGAGGGTCTTATGAGGATACTAATATTTATTGGGTACTTCCAAGAGTCAAGTACATAAGAGATTCTTTACACAGATTATCCATTTAATTATCTAACATCTCAAAAATAGATTGCATTATTCATATTATCACATTATTATGACTATCTAGTTTAATACTTTGGGACATTATATAAAATTAGCCTTAAGTCATTCAGTTTGTAGTTGGTAAATGTAACAGGAGCTATACAATTTTACTTTGAAGGCCTAAGACAATAGATGCCATATTCTAAAGGGAAGTCATCATTTTGAAAAGTGAATCTGATCACACTTTCTCCTGCTAATAATCTTTCAGCAGATTCCCATCATTCTTAGGCTAAAATATAAGGCTTACATGACTTTCCTAATCCTTCGCCTACCACCCACTTCATTTTGTTACTGCTCTTTTTTCCATCCTTCATGCTATGGCATTGTCTGTTGTCTCATATTCCTAACAATTCACCTTATTGCTACTATCGAAATATGTTGAATAGCCTGATGACTTTTTCTTTACAACATATAGTCTCTAACACACTAAGGAGAGAAGCAAAACCCAGAAGATTGAATTTTGGTTGGAACCCTAACAGCTTGGAGATATCCAATTGCTCATCTTCAGATCCAGAGTTGGTTCATTGAAACATATGGGAATATATCACTCCTCCAGACTTCACACTGACATTTGCAAAGTTGAGAAATGCTCCTCAATTCCCACATGTTTCTGGAAACCTCACTTCTCCCTGATCCCCATCCTGCCATAGGCAGCTGTTAAGAGTCCCACAGAGCTGTGTGATCCTGACAACACACTTCTCCCTCCTCCTTTCTTCCTAATCTCACAGCTCCAGCACTTTGATCTGCCCAGAGAACATCAAACCTAGTAGAACAAGGGCCTTTGTTTCTATTTATAACAGTTGCTAAAAGAATCCCCAGACTTTCAGATCGCCACTCCAGAGTTGAACTCTAATCCTTATCTCCTATCCTTTCTCAACTTTTGAAATCCTTCTTCTGAAGCTCAAGGTATATCTATGAGTAATTGCCTTATGAATCTCCTAGGACCTCTTCCTTTTTGCTCTAACTAAAATCTAGACCTTACCTGACAATACTGCTTCCCTATAGCTTTCTCAATTGTCGTTTATTTTTAATTCATTAACCCCTATGACACTAGGCCTGGAAGTAGAGTAGTTGTCCTCACTGCTTCTTATCACTGCATCCAAACTATTGTCCCCACCGTGCCCCCCCACCCCGGCCTCCTTCTTAGAAAGCTCAGCTTTGCAGTTTATGCCATTAGTCCATACCACTCTGTAGACCTCCTTAGTGCAGTCATCTTCAGACCCTGTCATAATCCTCACATTACTTGAAGATGTTAATGCCTGCACTGTCACTCTTTTCAACACTCCTGTCTGTTTTTTCCAGCTTTATTGAGATATAATTTACATATAACATTGTGTAAGTTTGAGGTACATTTATGTACTGTAAAATGATTACCACCATAACTTTAGCTAACACCGCCATCACATTACATAATTACCATTTCTTTTTTTGTGGTGAGAACATTTCAGATCTACTCTTAGCAATTTTCAAGTATATAATACAGCATTGTATTATATATAAATCACAACGCTGTGTATTAGACTTCCAAAACTTATTCATCTTCTAAATGAAAGTTTTTTCAATCCTAGGTCTTTTAATATCCATGTAGATGATCATTATAATATATTGGCATCTTTATTTCCTCGTCCTCCTCTTATTCAATGACCTTGCCCCTAGCTGATTCTTTTTATTTATTCCCAGAGTTACATTCTACACCTTTCATTGGGAATAACTGTTTCATCTTCATAATGTCAAGTTTAAGAACATCACTCTTTGACCAATATCTTCTATCAATCTAAATTATCCTCTCCAATATCTGAACTCTAAACTATCCTCCATTTCAATAAGGTTTACAATCCATCTTTCACTTTGCCATAACCCCACAGTCCTCATTTTTCTCTTTATCCAGTTTAGATGCCATGCATATGATTATAATTGATTATAATTATTATTTTACATACATTCCCAATACCTTTAACATCATTTCTTCCTTTGTGCTAGCTAGAAAAATTTTATTGCAGAAGACACCCAGTCCTTAATATACGTCTGCACAGTGCAAGTGATCGAGGCTGGAAGAAAAATGCTAACTGGCCTTATTTTAAATTGATAATGCTTAACCCCAAGTAGACTTTTAGTGCTGCCAGGTAATCTTACAATTTTTCCCAGGAGTAGTTACTCGTCTACTCTGCTAGATAATTGTTTTACCTTTCTTTCTCTCTATAAACCATTAACATCACCCTCATTATTGCTCTCAACTGATGACCTTGGTGTTTATTAAAAAAAATAGAATCAAAAAGTGTATTCCTCCACCACAGCTACCATCTTGATATTTGTACTCTTACACTTAGCTATTACTGTGATAAGTATAGTTCAACTGTTTGTTCTCCCAGCTGAGACCAATTCCTTCACTTATCTACCAAATACCATACTTTCTCACCAACAAATATTTTGCTTCAATTTCCCCCTCTTTCTCCTCTTTCAACATATTTTTCTCACTTTATCAGATTATTTACACTGGCATACAGAAGTGTTGAATGTCTTTTAACCTTCATGGGAAATGTCTCTTGATTCCATATTTCCTTCACCGTTAAGTATGATGTTAAGTGTAGATATCGTTTATTAAATAAAGAAGTCCACTCTGTTCCTAGTTTCCTAAGAGTTTTTATTATGACTGAGTGTTGGATTTTTGTCATGTGCCTTTCTGCGTTAATTAATATTATCACATGGCATTTCTTCTTTAGCTTGTTAATATGTTTTTTAACGCTAATTCATTTTTGAATATTGAACCAGGCTTGCATATCTGGAATAAGTCTCTATTGATCATAATGATTAATTCTTTTTATGCATTGCTAGATTTATTTGCTAATATTTTGTTGAAGATTTTTGTATATAAATTTATGAGGGATATTGGTCTGGTTTTGTTTTTGTTTTGTTTTTGTTTATGTCTTTGGCTAGTTTTGATATCAGGATAATAATAGTCTCATAAAATGAGTTGGAAGGTGCTCCCTTCTGTTCAATATTTTGGAAGAAAATGTGTAAAATCAGTGTGAATTCTTTTTTAAATGTTTTGTAGAATTCTCCAATGAAACCATCTGTACTTGGAGATTTCTTATTTGAGAGCTTTATAAGTATGAATTTAATTTCTTTAATAATTATGACAGTTCAGATTTTCTATTTTATTTTGTTTGCATTTTAGTAGTTTTTGGTTTTTGAGAAATTGGTTCATTTCTTTTCAGTTGTCATATTTGTGAGTATTAAGTTGTTTATTGTGGTTTCTTATCCTTTTAATGGCTTCAGGAAGTGTATTGAATTCCTTGTTTTATTCCTGATATCCGTGATTTTTATCCTCTTTCTTTTTATCTTTGTTAGGCTTATTAGAGGTTAATCAATTTTGATTTTTATTTGAAGAATCAATTTCTTTCCTTGATTTTCTCTATCGTTTTCCTATTTTTTCAATTTGATTGATTTGTATTATCTTTATTATTCTCTTCCTTCAGCTTGCTTTGGGTTTATTTTACTCTTTTTTTTTTTCTAGTTTTTTAGATTGGAACTTAGAATATTTATTTGCGGTATTTTCCTAATGTAAATATTTAGTACTATAAATCTATTTTCTATCACCTCTTTAGCTCTATCCCATGTATTTTGATACATTATATTGTCATTTTTATGTAATTCTATATATTTATTATTTCATTTGAGGACTTTTTCTTTGACCTAAGAATTATTTTAAAGTATGTTGTTTGATGTCCAAATATTAAGGGATCTCTCCAGTTCTTCTATTGTTTCTATTTTAATTCTATTATGGTAAGAGAACATAATTTCTATGATTTTTATTTTTTATAATTTGTCGAGATTTATTTTGTGGCTCAAGACATTGTGTTGGTTTATATTTCATGGACACATGGAAAAATGTATTCTGCTTTTCTTTGGTAGTGTGTTCTATACATGTCAATTAGAAATATATGTAAATTAGATCCACTTGTTTGTGTCATTTATTTCTTCCATATCCTAGTTGACCTTCCGTCTAATAATTTTATCAATTAATGAAAGTAGAGTGTGAAATCATCAACTATAATTGTAAATTTTTGTATTTCTCCTTTTGGCTTTGTCAGTTCTTGCTCCAGATATTTTGAGACTCTGTTATTTGATGTTTGGTGTGTACACATTTTGAATTCTCTATTATGCCTTTTTGGTGAAATGGTGGATTGATTTGTTTAATATTAATAAATGTCTTTCTTTGCCTCTACTAATTATCTTTCCTTTGAAGTCTACTTTATATGATATTAACATAGTTACTCCTGTTTTTTGTTAATTAATGTTTATGTGGTATTTTTCTATACTTTTACTTTTAACCTATCCATGTCATATTTGAAGCAAATCTTGTAGACAGCAGATTGTTGGATCAGTTTTTTCATCCACTCTGCCAATCTGCCATTTAAATTTTTCAAAGATTATTTACATATAAGGTAATTATCAGTATATTAGGGTTAAAGTCTGCAATTTTATTGTCAGTATTCTGTTTTTAATACCTCTGGTTCTCTTTTTTACACCCCTGCAGTTTACTTGGACTTTTTAAATGATTTTACATTGATATATTAATAGTGTTTTTGAGTATATCATGCTATATAATTTTCTTAGTGGATGCTTTAAGTATTAAATATGTACATGCAACTTATTATACTGTACTGTTACTAATGTTTTACTACTTCGAGTGAGGTATAGAAAACTTTCCTTTATTTCTACTTACCTTCCTCATATTTAAGCATAATCGTCTTAAAAGTTTCCTTTACATGTATTAAGTACCACATCAGATGATATAATCAATTTTGCTTCAACCATCAAATATAAATAAATTAATGAGAGAGAATCTATTATACTTTTTTTACATATTTTTACTTATTCTGAAATTCTCCTCCATGATAAGAAATGTGCCGTTATTCAAATTGATGTTTTGCTATTTGTAATATATCACTTCTCTCTGGCTGCTTTCAAGATTTTTTCTTTGTTTCTAGTTTTAAGAATTTAATTATATGTCTTGGTGTAGATTTCTTTGATTTTATCCTATTTATAAGTCTCTAAGTTTCTTGACTCTGTAGGTATGTCTTTTGCCAAATTTGAATAATTTCAGTCATTATTTTTTTCAAATACTTCTTTGTTCCCCTTTCTCTCTCTCCTCTCTTTCTGAGACTCTAATCAAATGAATATAATACTCTTTTATTTTATTGTCACCAAATCCCTGAAGCTCCATTCACTTTTAAAGCCTATTTTACACTGTTTTTAAGGTTGCATAAATTTTCTCTGTTGTTTATATTGGGTAAATTTATTATCTAAATTCACTGACTGTATCCTCTGTCATCTTCATGTTACTATTCAGCCTTTCTAGTAATTTTTTAAAATTTTGGTGATTATATTTTTCAGTTCTGTAGTTTATATTTGTTTTTTTCTTTTATCACTTCAATTTCTTTCTAAGATTTTATAATTTTTATTATTTTAAGATAATTTATAATTGCTTATTGATGCATTTTTTTGATTCATACTTTAATATATTCGTCAAATAATTCCAACATCCAATTAATCTTGGTGTTGCTGCTTGTCAATTGTCTTTTCTCATTTAAGTCATGCTTTTCCTGGTTCTTTGCACGACCATTGATTTTCTGTGGTATTCTGGACATTTTTGGACATTATTTTATGATCCTCTAAATCATAGGTATTTTTTTTTAAGAGGCATTTCTCCTGTTGATGTGCAGCACAAGAGCCTAGTGTATGTGTATGTTGGCTTACTGCTGGGCTTTGATGATACCATCCTGACAAAAGTGGAATACTGATTCACATTGCCTTGTTGCAGATAGTTGGAGTAAAATTTAAACTTCTTCCTCAACCCTGCTGAAAGTGAGGCATCAACCTGCACAACTTCAGAACCTCTGAGGGGGGTGTAAGTGTACCCACTCTCTGTGCCTTTCAGCCATCAGAAAGAAAGAAAGAAGGGAGAAATGAATCATGCCACATCATTGCTGCAGAGTGTGAATAAAAGCTTACCAGGGATTACTAGAGTAGAAAAGTGGGGAGGAGCAAAATGCCAAGTGACCTGCCTTCTATCAACTTGTCAGCCTTGCTGATGCCAGGTGAAGGTAGAGGTTGAGCTTCCCTTCACACACAGGGAAGAGGAGGTCAGGAGAATCGAGTGCAGGCATACCTCAGGTATATTGCAGGTTGGTTCCAGATCATATTAAGTAAATACCACAATAAAGTGAGTCACACAAATTTTATGGTTCCTTAGTGCATGTAAAAATTATGTTTGTACTATACTGTGGTCTATTAAGTATGAAATAGCATTATGCCTTAAAAAAACAATGTAAATACCTACATTAAAAATACGTTATTGTTAATAAAATGCAAACAATCACCTGAGCCTTCAGTGAGTCAAATGTTTTTTCTGGTAGAGGTCTTACCTTGATGTTGGTGGTGGTTGCTGAAGGCTGGGGTAACTATGGCAATTTCTTAAAATGAGAAAATAAATTTTACCACATCTATAGACTCTTCCTTTCATGAATAATTTCTCTGTGGCTTTCAATGCTCCTTGATAGCATTTTATCCACAGTAGAACTTTAAAATTGGTTCTATCTCTGCTACTGTTTTATCAACTAATACAATATTCTAAATTCTTTGTTGTCGTTTCACTAATATTCAGAGCATCTTCACCAGAAGTAGATTTCATATCAAGAAACCACTTTCTTTGCTCATCCATAAGAAACAACTCCTCATTTGTTAAAGTTTTACTATAAGATTGAAGCAATTCATTTACATTTTTAGGCTCTACTTCTATTTCTAGTTCTCTTGCTATTTTTTCCTACATCTGCAGTAACTTTCTTCACTGAAGTCTTGAACCTCTCAAAGTAATCCATGAGAGTTGGAATCTTCCAAACTCCTGTTAATATTGATATTTTGACCTTTTCTCATGATTCATGGGAATGTTCTTAATGTCATCTAGAATGGTGAATTCTTTTCAAGGTTTTCAATTTACTTTTCCCAGATTCATCAGCAGAATGACTATCTATTGTAGCTATAGCCATAATTATATTTCTTAAATAATGAGACTTGAAAGTCACAATTACTCCTTGATCCATGGGCTGCATTTGGATGTTGTGTTAGCAGGCATGAAAACAATATTAGTCTCACTGCACATCTCCATCAGAGTTCTTAGGTGATCAGGTGCATTGTCAATAAACAGTAATGTTTTGGAAGATTTTTTTTTTTCCTGAACAGCAGGTTTCAAGAGTTGGCTTAAAATATTCAGTAAACCATGTGGTAAGCAGGCATACTGTCATCCTTACTTTGTTGTTCCATTTATAGCTATATAATTGTAGCTATAGCCATAATTATATGGCTATAGCCATATAATTTATAAAGCACAAACGAGTAGATTTAGCATAATTTTTAAGGGCCCTAGGATTTTCAGAATGGCAAATGAGCATTGGCTTTAATTTAAAGTCACCGGCTGCCCCTAACAAGAGAGTCAGCCTGTTCTTTGAAGCCTTGAAGCCAAGCATTGACTTCTCTCCAGCTATGAAAGTCCTAGATGGCATCTCTTTTCAATATTAGGCTGTTTGTCTACATTGAAAATATGTTAATAAAGCCACCTTTATTACTTATCTTAGCTAGACCTTTACCTTGATGCAGCTTCTACATTAGCACTTACTTCTTCACTTTGCACTTTTTTATTATGGAGGTGGCTTCTTTCCTTAAACCTCATGAACCAAACTTCTGCTACCCTCAAACTTTTCTTTTGCAGTTTTCTCATCTCTCTCAGGCTTCATAGAACTGAATAGAGTTAAGGTCTTGCTCTGGATTAAGCTTTGGCTTAAGAGAATGCTGTAGCTCGTTTGACCTTCTAGCTAGATCACTAAACTTTCTCCATATCAGCAATAAAGGGGTTTTGCTTTTATATCATTTATGTATTCACTGGCGTAGCACTTTTAATGTCTTTCAAGAAATTTTTCTTCGCATTCGCAACATGGCTGTTTGACACAAGAGGCCTAGTTTTTGGCATATTTCAGCTTTTGATATGCTTTCCTCACTAAGCTTAATGATCTCTAGTTTTTATTGTTGATTTTTTTCTTTTTTTAAAATTTTATTTTATTAGTTTCAAGTATACAGTACATTGGTTAAATATTTATATAATTTATAAAACGATCCCCTTAATTGCTCTTTCTCTCCTCTAGCTCTCTACCTAACCATTCTATTACTGCTGACTGCATTCCCTATGCTGTGCTCTTCATCCCCATGACCATCTATCAACTAATGATTTGTACTTCTTTAATCCTTCACCCCATTCTCCCTGGCCCCCAACCCCCTTCCCTCTGGCCATCAGCAGATTGTCTTCTATATTTGTGAGTCTGTTTTTGATCAGTTTGTTCTTTTTGTTTTCTAGATTCCGCATATAAGTGAAATCATATGATATTTATCTGTCTGACTTATTTCCCTCAGCACAATAACCTCTAGGTCCATCCATGTAATTGCAAATGGTAGGATTTCATTTTTTTTTTAAATAGCTGAATAATATTCCATTGTGTATATGAACCATAGCTTTTGATTTACAGTGAGAGATGTGTGATTCTTTCTTTCACTTAAACACTTAGTTGTCATTATAGGGTTATTAATTGGCCTAATTTCAATATTAGAGTGTCTCAGCGAGGAAAGAAGCCTGAGGGAGGGTGAGAAATGGTCAATGGAGCAGTCGGAACACACACAATATTTATTAAGCTAGCTATCTTATATGGGCATGGTTGATGGCACTCCAAAACAATTACAATAGTAACTTTAGAGATTACTGATCACAGATCACCATAATAAATAGAAAAATGCAGGTTTAAAATACTACAAGTATTACCAAAATCTAACATGACATGAAGTGAGAAAACGTTGTTGGAAAAATCGTTCCATAGGCTTATTTGATGCTAGGTTGCCACATCCTTCAATTTGGAGGGGGAAAAAAAACACTATATGGAGAAATGTGACAAAATGAAGTGCCATAAAATGAGGTACAATGGTACTGAATAGCTCCACTCTGTGCCTCTGTTCAGTTTCATGATGCTAGATGGGATCGAAGCTCAGCTCTCCACTCTTATGAGGGAGAATGGGGGAAGAAGAGTACCGGCTATCCGTGCTTTGTTCCACCTCATTCAACCTCACTACTGTCAGACAGGAGGCTGAGCTTCCAGATGGGTGCTGCTGACACAAGGTGGAAGAGATGCAACCAAGTGGTGACTAGCCCCACCTGACATCACCTCTTTAGAGTTTCATTGCTGCAGTCTGGGGTCGGAAGCTTAGCTTGCTGCTATATTGTGCTGATACTATTGGTGGAATCACAGCACTGCTTACCACCCACTTAGCCTTACCGATAACACCTTGGCAAGGGATTCAGGGTACTGGCTATTTCCGCCAGGGAGGGGATGAAAGAGCAACTACCACCTTGGCCACACTGACACTACTAACACACAAAGGATCAGAACACTGCTATCTGTGTCCACAGGGCAGCAGAGTATGGTGAAAGATTTGGTTTTTGCTCCGTCCTATTGAAACCACAGAGGTGAAGGAGTAAGGAAAGAATTCAGTTTTTTATTGGTATTTGGCTAATGTATGATTGGTATTACTAAAAAAGTTTTCTGTTGTTAAACCATCCCAGTTTTTTGGGCAGAGGAATGGGTTTTTCTTAGAAGTCTTCTTGTCTGTCTTGTTGGCAGTTCTGGATAGAGGGCTCTGGAGCACCCTCTCTGGGACATGTGTGAGATGATAAGAAAACCAGGGAACCTACTGCCATCTCAAGTCCTAAGGTATCTAGGCTGTCATTTTTTCTACTGTTCAATGTCTTCCTGTGCTTGTTGTTTATTATTTCTAGGGTTTTTTAATTGTAAGAGGAAGGGACTGGAAAAAATAGGGCCTTTGATAGAATTAGGAATGTCCTAGTTCTTTTCAATCCACACAAACAATGCTTTTATCCCTAAATCTCCACAAACTAACTTTTGCTAAAGACAATAATGACTTCATGTGACTAAACCCAATGACAAATTCTTCATTTTCATCTTACTTGACCTCGATCATCATTTACTTACTTACTTACTTGGCATAGTTTCAAAAGAGAAAGCTCCATTTTGAAACACTCTTCACTTAGCTCAAGGACACCACTTTCTTTTGGCTATTCCTCTACTGTGCTGACCACTAACTTATAGAGTCCTTTGATAGTTTCTCTTCATTTCTATACTCTAAAAGCAGAGTTTTAGAGTGCCTCAAACTCTGTTTTTAGGCTATATTTACTCTTAGGTAACTGCAGTCTCCTGGCTTTAAATGCCATCTACATTTAATGTATGCTTACAATTTTCAAATGTATATTTCCACCTCTGATTCTCCTTAGAGTTCCAGAATTAAATATATATAAACTCTTACTTGACATTTCAGACATTGGATATCTAGTAGGCACTTCAACTTTAATGTGATATCCTTCAAACGTGCTTCTTCTTCAATCATCCCCATCTTGGTAAATGCTGATTTCATCTCTCCAGCTGCTCAGGTCAAAGTCGTTGGTGTCATTTTTGACTTCTATTTTTCAGTTTTACTCTACATCCAGTTTGTCAGCAAATTCTATCAGCTTTATCACTTCTAACCTCAAAATATACCTAAGAACCTGTCATTTTTCTCACCCTTTCCACTGCTACCATCTTGATCAAAGCCACTGTCAGCTCTCATTAGGTGACTGCAAAGGCCATGTAATGATATCTCTGCCTTCTCCCTTTTGCCCAACTGAGTCACACTGTCAATGTCTCAATCTAGAAAATCAAGTTTGAAGCAATTAACAAAACATCTGTGTCCTACTTTTGCTCTTTATTTAATATGTTAGGACTTGTGGCATTATAAATTTTATGTGCTATGTTTATGTTCTTATTTAAAAGATTTCTCAAAATAATCTGATTCTTTCAAAGAACACATTCTTAAAGTTGACTTTAAATTTAGAAAAATCTTCCAATCATTCCTATTAATACTGTAAAGGTTCAACGACTTTGCCTCTCAGCGACAAAGTAAATTGAAAACAATTTAAGTGAAAGTAACAGAAAGTAACAGTTGACCGAGATGGTGTATTGGTTAAGCTAATTCCAGTTTGTGTAAGAATAAGATTTTTTAATGAATTCTTATTCATGTGAGTTTTGAGAAGAAGAGGATAGAAATTTCCTGCAAGGTCAGCCAGACATTTTTCTTATCAAGACAAAACATTTTTCTTCCAAATGACCTCTTCAAATCTTTGCCTCGCTTTGGCACATACCCAGACTCTCAGCATGGCAGGGATTATTTGGGCTGTGGGAGCTGTTGGTCCTTAAAATCTAGAAGCAGCTGAGTAGATGCTGTCCTGACCACGAAAAAATACCTATAGCAGGAGCATTTGTCTGCTTGACATCGAAATAGTGCAAGTCACAGGAGTTGCAGTTTCTTGTCTTCGTGGAAGAAATTTTTTAATCTAGTTTATCATATCTTCTGTCCAGGTATCTCACCAACATATTGACCCTTTATCTTAGTATTTTCTATTTGATATTTCTTTATCTGTAACTTTCCTAATGCTTGAGTGCTGTTTTTTACGCATGCTGCTTCAAGAAGGAAATCCAGTTTCTCTCTTTTCAAAGGCTCCTAAAGCTATGTAAAAGTCATTTGATGCAGTTCCTTTTTCACTGCTGTAACTATGGCTTTTTTGTTTAAAAATATTTTTAAATTCTGTAAAGTTTATTCTAAAATACCAATGTATTCAACACATTAATAAATATCAACATTTTGTCATATTCTTTAACCTTTTAGAAAAAAAGAAGATTCTCAATAAAAGTGAAATTGTCTCAAAATTCCCAAGCTATTCTTGTCTCCTCTTTATGGAGCATTTACATGAATTTGACATGAATCATCTAATCTATCCTTTTCACTTACCTATTTTTCACCCTGTAGTCTCCGTTTTATTTTACTGATTTTTTTTTGTCTATTTCTGTGCTTGAACTATGTTGTTTACTCAGGATTTTTTAAACATGCTAATTCTTGAAGTCAAGTGAGACTTGACTTTGTTTTTCTTCTTTTTCTTTTTCAGTGTCAGTGTTCTTACATATTCTTAGAAATTAATTTTTCCATAAAATTTTAGAATCTGCTTGTCAAGTTATACAGAATTTTGATGGGAAATTTATTGATCTCGTAGTTTAAACTGCCTTCACAGTCAAGGATATAATCTACATTATGAGTTGTTCAGGTCTTTTTTTCATTCTTCATAATGGTTAATATTTTAGTTTCATTCATAAAGCTTTTTAAAACTTTTCTTAAAAAAGATTTATTCCCAGTTGTTAGAGTTTTTATTACAATTGCAAGTGATGGTGTGAATTAAGCAAGGGAATACAGAGGTTGTGGCTCAATTAACACAGTTACTGTAAATAGCATAGAGTGAATAAGAATTTCAATTTACCTCAATGAAATTATTTTTTTTGGGAGGGTGGTCAATACATTTTTCTTAAAACTTTATTGAGGTATGGTATACAATAAACTGCATATATGCATAGTGTTCAATATGATTATCTTTGACACATGTGTATTTTACATTTTCTAATAAACATATAGAGGTGAAACCATTACCACAAGATAATGAACATATTCATTATTACCAAAAGTCCTAATGCAACTTGTAAAGACCCACAGACATTACCACTCTTTGCTACCATCCTCAAGAAAAGTTTGTGAGAAAATAAGTAGAGAAAGTACATGAGAACAAAATATGATCGTGAGAGGGAGGTGGTATGCTGTACGCACTCTGAAACTGAATTCATAATTTAAACAGTGTATGGGTTATTTTACATAAAATTCCCTTCACTACCTAGGCTTTCCTTTCTTTTGATGTGAGGACCAGGAAACTCCTGACTTGTAACACTATCTTTGAATGATCCTTGAGTGTCAGGTAAATCTGAGTTCGATATTTTTATCCTACTCCTTTAGGATTTGGGGCTGTGCTGCTCTCTCTTTTCTGTTCATAGGAAATAGAGAGTCGGGTGTGTGTGTGTGTGTGGGTGTGTGTTTTGCCAGACAGGTTACTCTCTAATGTTGACATTGAGAGCCCAATGGGGCCTGCAAATTAAACTGGAAACAGGCAGATTAAAAGGAAAAAATATTTATTTCATATGCACATAGAATCTTCACATATAAGAAATGCAATCCCCCAAAAGTAATTAGTTTTGAGAGTTTATATACTATTTTAACAAAGGATAATAAATTCTGGAGACATGGGGAAAAAAAGGAAAGGGGGTTTGGGTTTCTGAGGTGTTAAATTGTGGGAAGGTAAATATAATTGAAAAAAGATTATTATAGTTTATGCATTTTCAAGTTGATTCTGAATTTCCCGCTCCTGTGATGAGTTGTTCTCCTCCTCCTGGTATGGGAAAGGGAAGGGGAGAAACTTTCACAAAGAGAAATTTATGCTCTGCTTTTAGGTAGAAAGGGGAAGGCAGGGAGTTTCTCTGTGTTTGCTGTTTCTTAATTGCCTTCAGCTCAAAATAGTCCTTATGCCAAAATGTCATATTTTCAGGTAACATATCACAATCCCCCATAATTTCCACACTTTTCAGATAGTTGTTCAACTCCATTATGAGGGAGTCAGTAGAATACAAGGCCATGAACTTCATGAAGCCTCATCTCTTTGTGTTCTGACTGTTCAGAACCCTTAGTGTTTATGGGAGTCCAAGGACAGCTCTTCCTGGGGAATGGGCTCTCAGAATATGTTGTCTCTTGGTAACAAGACTTGTTCTTTCATCACCAGAGTGATGAAATTATTTCAAGCTGAAAGGCCTTAAGTATAAAGCTGGCTGATGTAACTTGATTATATAACATGTAGTTTGAACTTACACAACTATATTTGAAATGTTTAAAAATCAGAAGGTAATTGGTTTTAGCTATACATTCATGAAGGGTTGATGGGAATTTTGGACCTAGACAACTCAATTCTACCTCCAGAGAGGTGTCAGATATCTGGCCCCTGAGATGGAGAAGGCCCAGGGGTCAGAAATAAAGTAGAGAAGCACACTTAAGACATTACTGGTGCTGCTGGTCTCTTCCTTTTGACAAGTTGATGGAAGTTGGATTTATTTGGAGACCCACAGACATTCAAAACAATCATTTTATTTCACTGCCACCAGTGCCTGCCTGTCTGGAATAGTGCAATAGTGGATTTGTAACCCTTAGCTTCTCTAGGAATGGGACAAGAGGTGTTATGAAAGCTTGTTATATTTAGTTATACTTCATTAATTTGTGTCTCAGTGCAAAGTCACACATTCAGAGCAAAAATAACTTGTTCCACCTCTGTACCTAGAAGGTTAATTGTTAATCAGACTAGCAGAGTCTAACACATAACTGAAAACATTGGATATGAATTTGAACCTTCTACTTTGTGAGTAATCAATTTCCCATGGCTTGTTATGAAAAAAAGCTAAAGTTCTCCTTGAGAGAAAAAATATCTAATAGTTTATCAAAACTTGGATTTGGTTGGCATAGAAATGCATCATTAAAATACCAAACTGTAGGTAAATTATTGTTTAAGCTTTTTTTTTTTTTTGGTATAGATACAATGTCATTATTGTTCATAACTAACACAATAAGACCTTACTTTTTATGTGTGTGGAAAAGAAGGTCATAATTTTTTCTTTAAAATACATCTGTCTAATTATGTTGAATTTTACCTAAGAAGTAAGGAGAAAAATAATCTCAAAGGAAAAACAATGTGGGAAGTAGCAAGAACAAGCAGGAAAAGAGAAGAGAATTGCTCTATGGTGAGTACTTTTGCGCAGGCACTGTGCTGGGCCCTGCCCTTTGCTGTCTCACAGAGGAAAGCAGAGCAGGGAATGACTAGTCTCAGAAATAACACAATCCCCTTTGGGATATAATTAGCTCTTTCCCTTGAGAATCTTATATACTTTACAACCTGTCATCTTCACAGGCCAATAACAAGGTGGATATAAATTGTTCTTTAAATAAAAGAGAAATGCATAGAGCATGTGCTCAGAGGAGGATTTCAGGCTAATTATAGGTCTCTCAAATTTACTTTTCTCTGGTTTGCCGATGCTCTTCGTGTCTGCTGATGAGAAAACTGATGAATCTACTTTTCCTATTATGGAACATGATTCACTTAATTAAATTAATATTTACTGAGCACGTTTTATGTTTAATATGATGTGACACATGAGAGATGGGAGTGAGAAATGATCTCTGTGCTCAAGAATATAAACATTCACTGGAGGACAAACGCAAAGACCCACCCTACAAAAAAGAAAGTAGGATGTGTCATAATATAGCAAAATGCCAATTCTGATGAAAAATTTTCAGAAAATTTCCAGGAAGGGCCTTGGTAGATGGGTGGAAGATGAAGGAAGGTGACTCCAGACAGAAAGTCTAAAGAAAGACAAGGAGGCATAGAAGTGCCTGGCTCGGCTACAGTATTGCAAAAGACAGGTCTAGCTTTAGAGCCGTCTAGGTGTGTAGTTTAAAATAAGGTTGGAAAGATACATTACATCTGGACTGTGGTGGGCTTTGAATGCCAGACAGAGCAGGAGTGAGAATTCCAGTAAAGGGTTTTGATCAGAGAATGATGGAATAAAGAGAGAGACTGGAAGCAGAAGACCAGTAAAAAGGTCATTGTGTCAGTAGTCTGGGTGAAAAGTTATGTGAGATAGACCATGACACTAACAATAAAAATTAACACGTTTTCAGAAAGACATTAAAGGTTAGTAGAAAGTACTTTAGGCACGGGCATCAGGAGGACTAAATGCCGCCACTTCCCAGCCATGCAATTAAAGGCAAATTGCCAAGATCACTTTATAAAATAGAGGTAATATCTACCTTATAAGAGAACTTTGTGAAAATGCTTTTTTAAATTCTAAAGTGCTCTATACATTGATGTACAGCTGAAGATCCAGCAGTGAATTAAAACAAACAAACAAACAAAAATGACCATTGAAGGACTTCTTTAAGAAGAAAAGGAAAAAAATTTAAAAATGTTTATAATAAAATGGTAATAACTACATATCTGTCAATGATTATTTCAAATGTAAAAGATTTTGATAGGGTCGATGCATGGATAAGAAAACAAGAACCTTATATATGCTGCCTACTCACTTCAGATTAAAAGACACAAACAGACTGTAAATAAAGGACTGGAAAAAGATATTTCATGAAAATGAAAACAAACAAACAAAAAAGCTGGGGTAGTAAAACTTATACCAGACAAAATAGGCTTTAAAACAAAGGCTATAAGAAGAGACAAAGAAGGACCCAGTGATCCCACTTCTGGGTATTTGTCTGAAGAAACTCAAAACAGTACTTCAATGGGACATGTGCATCCATATGATTATTGCAGCATTATTTGCAAGAGTCAAGATATTGAGGCAATCTGGGTGTCCATCAGTGGATGAAAGGATAAAGAAGAGGTGGCACATATATAACGATATATAATGCAATATAACATATAATGGGACATAACTCAGCCATTAAAAGAAAGAATAAAATATTGCCATTTACAACAACATTGATGGACCTAGAGGGTATTGTGCTTAGGGGGGTAAGTCAGGCAAAGTAAAACGAATACCATATGATTTCACTTATATGTAAAATCTAGAGAACAGGATAAATGAACAAATAAAACAGAAACAAACTCATAGATACAGAGAGCATTTTGCTAAGGATTACAAATCCACCATTGCAGTATTCCAGACAGGCAGGCACATGGTTGCCAGATGGGGAGCAGAGTTAGGAAGATGGGGGAAGGGAGGGGGAGATTAAGAGGTACAAATTGGTAGTTACAAAATAGTCACGGGGATGTAAATTATAGCATGTGGAATATAGTCAACAGTTTTATAACACGTATGGTATCAGATGGATACTGGATTTATTGAGGTGATCATTTCATAAGTTATTTAATGTATAACTGTGTTATACACCTGAAACTAATATAATATTGTATGTCAACTGTAACTGGAAAAAAAAAATAACCAGGAAATAGCACATAGAAAGGCTGGCCCGGCATGATGCAGGGTGTCTGGGTCATCGGCAGCATGACTGGGACAAGCCCTGGAATGGTCCCCAGCACCAGGGCCTGTCCTGCACAGTCCTCTAGTCAGCATGTTCTCCTGGCTCTTGGGCTTCCTCTTCTTTCGCTTGTGGTCCTGCTCCACAAAGGTGCCTTCCATCTTGGCAATGATATCTGAGCCGATCTTGGCGTACTGGATGCCTATTGGCTTGCTCTAACAGGGGAAACCCTGCAAGGAGTACAAGGCGTTTGTGGTGTTGCTGACTTCCTTGAAGATGGCAAAGGCCTGACCGCTCATCTTCAGGCTCCGTGATACCAGGATATCCAGGATCTGGCCAAACTGGGAGAAGATGGCATACAGGGACTTCTTCAACTCATCCTTTTTGATTTTCTCACTGAGGTTGGTGACGTAAATTGTGTAGTTGGGGCAGGTTTCTGCCATGGAGTGAGATGCTGAGGTAAAGCAACCCAGCTGTAGATCTGGCAAGTGGCACCTCCACTTTTTCTTCTAATGACAATCTTATGTTCCATCCTGGAGAACTTCTGTACTCTGACTTTGCAATAGATAACCAATTATTTAGAAAAACCAGTGCCTCCATAGTGTTACACAATGTATTGCCCCCTACAGAAGCTCTTTGGAAAATGCTTATGTAGTACTGAGAATTTCAAATACAATGGTAAGCTGGATTTTTGGATAGGGGCTCTTTGGTGTTCATCCAAATCACACTGGCAGCTCATCCTTTTGTAAGGCCAACGGTTCTCAGACTTTGTGATCTCAGGATCCTTTTACACTTTTGAAAATGAGAGAGATTTCTGGTCTGGAAAAAAATGGCATAGACCTATTTCTCCTTGCTTCTTCCTGCTAAGAACAAGTATAAACTCTCCTTGGAAATAATGCAAGAGATAACCAAGGGAAAACACTTAAAGATGATTAAAAACAAAAAGAGGTTTGGGAGCCAGGGAACAACAGAGAGGGAGGGTTTCTTATGTCTCTTCACCCAACAGAAGTGAACCCAGTCCTAGCATTTTCTGAACCCAGTCCTAGCAATAGAAGGCAGCCCAGAGGAAGGGTCATTCTTCTCCCAGATGGAATGAGAGCCCCTCTGACATCAAATAAGCCCAACGCCACTTGCAAGGGGGAATCATCAAGATTTCCACCAACAAGAGAAGACAAAGGAAGCATTTTCCTGCCCCACTGGGCCTGAGACACCCTACTTTCATGGGGAAATACTGAGGTGGGAGGATGGAACAGACAAGAAGGATAAAGCCACAGCAGTGCCTGTTTCTGGAAGACTATTTGTGTCTGTGGGTCTGAGATCCTCCTCTCACCCACTGAGAGTGTCCCACCATACTGATTCTTCACTGAGAGACCCCCAGCAGCCTGACCCGGGGAAACACTTCCATCCCCTCAGGCAATATGATCAGAAACAAAGGGAAGCCCTAGGGACACCAGATAAACCAAACAGACCAAAATAACACCAGAATACCAGGGGCATATCTCTTATTGCCATTTCTTAAAGTTGGGATGCCTGATGGGGTACAAACACTTCACACCTTAGGTAGAAGCTCTGGGTTTAGATTTCTTTCCTGATTGTAGGTCACTGTGCTGAGGGTGGAGTTTACAGCCATATTAGCCTTTCCTAATGGCTTCGATGTGGTTTCCTCTCATTTGCCCAATGTGAAGTTGTCGCTCTAGTAGTTTTTAGTTATTCAGAGGAAATTGTTTCTTATATAGCTGCAGGTTCAGTGTGTCCATGGGAGGAAGTGAGTTTAAAATCTTCCTCTATCATCATCTTGAACTGGAACCCCTGGAAGCTTTTGAAATGGCAAGGTCACAGGTTATGATGGTTGTACCAGGGTGGTGGTTAGGGGGTGCTGTGGTATGAGAAGTATCCAAATCTCTGATATATTTTGAAGGAAAAGCTCACAGCATTTGCTGATAGACTCCAGTTAGAGTATAAGAGAAAGAAAAATCAAAGATGACTGCAGGATTAGTGAAGATGTTCTTGATTGATTTAAGAAAAAAACAAAAGTAACTGGGTTAAAAGACAATCTTAAGAGCTTCATTGGAACATGTTATAATTGAGATATCTGAGTGGAAATATATGGCAGGCAGTTGGCCATGAGCCTGGAGTAGAGGGAAAAGGCCTTGACTGACAATGTAGAATTGGGAGTCATTAGCATATAGCTACCAAGAGGATAACTGAATTTTGCCAAAGTGGTTTTATTGATCAAGATTATACAAGTGGGTTTTCAAGTCCATGAGAGATTGAATAAACAAATCGATAATGGCCAGACCATATATAAAACCAGAAATCTGACCCATAATCTGCGACAACCAGCCTAGGAAGCCATCCTGCTATCTATAGGTCAGACTTGTAGGATGTCAGACACTATCTCCAGTAATAATCAAGGGAGTCAACCAATAATCCCTGTAATAATCAGCCCCAGATGGCCAGGACTTGATTAACAACTGGTAACTTTCCTAATTTTTGTTCTTACTGCAATTTAGGACCAACCAGAGAAAGTATAATGCACCACCAACTAATCACATAAGATCCCTGCTTCTAGTTAGCCCACCTACAGGTTTCCCATGCCAAGAGCCTCCAGTCAGGGCACATATGAAGCCTTCCCTTTTTTCCACTATAATGCTTTCCTCCCTCTACCTAACTTTAAGTCTCTGCCAAATGCTAGTGATGGTGGCTTATTTACAGCAAGTTTAGAATAAATAGGCTTTTCTTATTCTCATTTGTTTGAATCTGTTTTTTTCCACATCCTCTATCATGTCTATACATTATAGAAAAATGACTGCTCTAGTAAAGAGATTTTACAGGGTAAATATGGATATAGTTGGGACTACTCGATGTATTAGATTCCTTCTGTAGGAAATGCCCTAATATCCTAAGCAAACTCCTCTTTTGGCTTCCTATAAACTTCCCTAAATATATATATAAACTTAAAATTCACTCTCTATGCCCTTGTGTACATCAGAAAATAATTGTAATATTAAATTGGCTCTTTACTGCTGTGAAACAGCTGAGCCCAAACAATTAATTACATGGTCAAGCAATTGACTTAATTTGGTTATTTGCACAGAAATAACCAAAACAGTAATGGTCTATTTTGTACTAATAAAGAGTTGAATTTGGCTTGGTCTAAAGTTGTTATTTTTTTTAAATCATGACAGCAGATATGTTTTTAACTGAAATACATTGGCAGCATTTTTATAATGAAAAGTCTGTAAATATTATAGACAAAAGTCTTGAATAGAATAGTTTGAACATTTACATATTTAAAAATGTGCTTTTTCAAATAGTTATCTAAATTATTTGACTTTTTCATTATAATTATTTTCCATACCAGATTCTAAAGTTAAAAAGAAGCTGAGATTTTATGACCATTGGAAAAAAATCCTAGCTTGAAATCAGATGGAACAAAAGATATTTTATATTTGGTTTCATAAAACTCGGGTTCGCGTCTTGGCATTCCTAGAGGCAACTTCTCCTTGGCTAATCTCATAATTGCTCTAACTCTTATTTCCTCATTCCTGAAGCAGAGGTATTATCTGCCTCAGGTAACTCATAGGATTGAATTACAGATCCAGTAAGGCAATGGATTTGAAATAATTTTGCAAGCTATGTGCTAACAGCAATAGAATTTACTATTACAATTAGTTTATACATATATTTAGTACCTCAAAACACCTTAGATATATTTTAAACATGTCTTCATGTAGAGCAAGGGGTGCCTGAGTATCTTTGCTCGAGGCAAGAGCATCACGTCGTCTTCTTTTGTTTGGATTGCTGGTCTGGAGCTTCTGAACCACCAGAGATTTTTCGTTTTCCCAGGAAACTTACAGAGCTTGTATTGAACCAGACTAATGAAGTCTGAGAACACTCAACATACTAACATAGCTGCACAAGTCTGTTATGAGCTACATACAAAATAATGTTCAAAAGTTGTGTAGAGGAGTTGGCTGTCCCCTTTCTTCGTGTCTCTCTGGAGGTACACTGAGAGTCAAGAGTGCCCTGGCCTCTTCTCTCTCAGAGCTGTGTGGCCTTCATTGTGAACACAAACCAAATTAAAGGAAAGAAATTCTTCAGCATTTTACAAGATCTCTAAATGATAATGTCTAACTTATTCCCCAAATGAGTCAGCAATGCTACTAAGTGTCCACTATAAAATTATGTAAAAATTTGACTAGATCACACATGTAACACTCAAGTAGCCTATAATACTTAATCACTCTTGCTCAGGGGCAAATGTGAATGCATAATCTGGACAATATAATCTCTAAACTAGTTTTGTAAATCTTAGCTTTAAATTGCTTCATCACATACAACACAGATTTTAGCTCAGCATTGTGCTGTTAAATATTTTTTGCTGTGTAAGGGCACAAAACTTTTCCCTTCTAGCCTTCTAGGTTTTTTGGCTGGTCTAACAGTTAAACTGACATAAATTAACAGAAGAAAAACAAATTTTGTACATATGAGAGCCCCATAAAAATATGAGACTTCCTGGCGGTCAAGTAATTGAGGCTTGTGGGGCTAAGGACAGGGTCTGCGGCTTCAAAAAGGAGGAAGACAATTCACAGGAAGAGGAGAACAAATATTTGGTAAATAAATGTCCGCCAAGTCATGCAGTAAAATCCTTCTTACATAAAAGTTATCATTGGTAATAACTCTCTCCCTGGTACCAGTCTCCTATCTAAATTCTTTTAGGCAAAAACTTTTAGGTAAAAACTTCTTCTTGAGTCTGCTGGATCCAGATTGTCTTTAGATCAAAATAATTTACATGCCATAGTGCCATTTTCTGAGGTGGAATATTCTATTCCACTTTAGCTACATAGATTACTCCATTGTTCTTAGAAATGATAAATTTACTTCAAAAGGCAATAAATAAAATGTTAAAATAAAATTATAACGAGTCTTCGGTTCGAAGTGATATTTTACTTTTTAAAAAAATCAAAGTAAATTCTAGATGTATAGTATTATCTCTCATCATAATGCACAAATATAATGCACTCATTAAGATATTGAATACCACACATTTCATATGATGCTGGTGAAGCAACTATTATATCACATTTTTTTTTTAAATCTTTTCACCTGACAGGCTGGGGAAGTAAACTGTGAGTAGTTTTGGATCTCCAGAATTATGATTGTTCCAATAATTCAACCAGAACAGGCTTTAATAAAAATATCAAGTAGGGTTTGAAAGTTAAATATTCTCTAAAGTTCTTTAAACTATACTTTAAAATTAAATTTGTATAATTACTTTTTTATTTTATAGTTATCTTAATATTTTTCATCTTTAATTTTCAGGCACAGACCATATCAAACAATTTAAAAGACTCCCAGTGCTTTTTTATATTGTTATCAAGTCCTCAGTTGTCACAAAGCAGAAGAGGATGAAAGACTGAATATTTAAATAGATTATGGCCAGACCATATGTAAAAATAGAACTTTGACTCACAACCTATAGCAACCCATGCAGGAAACTAACATTTTATCTACAATAAACAACCCAGGAAGCCAGCCTTCTATAAATCACGAAGGGGATCAGAATATGCCACCCTGAAGTATGCCACTTTGTCATGAGGATATTTTGAGTTATGGCAATTGAAAAACAGCAGGCACACAAAGAGCTCTCTATCCTCTCCCTGAAAGCAGGGCATAAATTTTCTTTGTGAAGTGTTCCCCATACCCTCTCCTGTAGCAGAAAGAAGAGAACAGTACTTAATCAATGGAGGTGACCCTTGTCACTGGAGATGGCACCTATTTGAGTCTGAATGAACCAACTTTACTAAAATAACCAAAGTGTCCTATGATATATGATTGGTAAAAGAAGATGTGGTACATATATACAATGGAATATTACTCAGCCATAAGAAGAGATGAAATACTGCCATTTGAGACAACATGGATGGATCTTGAGATTATCATGCTAAGCTAAATAAGTCAACAGAAGAAGTTGAGAACCATATAATTTCACTTGTTATGTGGATTATAAAACTTAAAGCAACAAACGAACAAGACATACAGAGACTCATGGACATGGACAACAGTTTAGTGGTTACCAGAGGGAAGGGATGCAGGGGGAAGGTAGATAGGGATAAAGGGAATTAAATGCATGATTGCGGAAGGAAATTTAACTTTGGGTAGTGAACACACAATGCAATATACATATGATGTATTATTGAATTGTACCTTTGAAATTTATATAATTGCATTAACCAATGTCACCTCAAAAAAATTTAATAAAAAAATAACAGTTATGTTGCATTAATTTCTGTCATATATTTACCTTCCCACAATTACTGCTCCCAAAGTCTAAGCACTGTTTTCTTTGTCTAGATGCTTCTCCACAATTTCTTGTCCTTTACAGAATTGAAATATAAATAAGCTCCCAGGTCTAATTATTTCTAGGTTTTCACTTATTTTCTGTGAAACCTCTATATACATGTGAAAGAAACCTTTCTCTTATCGATCTTTTTTTTTTTCTCTCTCTACAGTTTTGGTGACTCAGAAGGAACGGCTAGGACACCTCATTTTCTCTGGCATCTGTAGCTGAGTCTCAGTACAACTGACAGTACTGGCAAAGGTAAATATTTTTACCAAGTTAGACTTTCAGATTTCTGCAAAGAGTTTGACTGAATGAGGACAGTAGAGCCTCTCCTTGTCAAAATTTAGATTATCAGGAGAAAACATTTGAAGGAACTAGTTCTTTTGGTATTACTTTTGGGTGACTGTTAGTTTTGAGTACCCATTGGTTATTGATCCTTGTCATTCCAGAGGTAGCACTGTTTTCCTTTTTGTTTTACGTGCCATTCATCATTAGGAAGAGAATTATAGAGTGAGATTCTCCTTTCATCTTGTTTTTTATTCTGAGAGCTTGACTTGGATCTCTCTGGTTTTCAACCTGCTAAGGGGTTCGGGCTGTCAGGCCTGCATCTTCAGGCAGCCAGCTATTGAGTTTGGGCCCCCAAAATTTAAAGTTGGCCAGACAGAAATGCGCATTGCATCCAATTTCAGCTGATATCCTACTGACTATTGTCAGTTCTCAGAGGGTTTGGCTAAATTTCTTTAGTTATCTTTGGGAGTGGTTCTGGGTCTTGGTGATGGCATCTTTTGTACCTTCTTGTTGGGGATACTTCTAGTGTTAATGGTTAAACAATAACCAGGTCTACTGGTTTTAGTTTTGAGTCACATTTGGAATAGGTATACATTTGGAAAAAAATTAAAGAGCTATTTGGAAACAAATTGGATATTTTATCTACTCATACGGCCTTCAAAAATACCCAGACATCCACTTGGTATTTCTAAAAGGTTTCTCACCTAAAATTTAGTTCATGGTCTCCATAAGATTACATATTAGGGCAAATGAAAATTTTAAAAATCTTCTCCACAAATAGTAGAACATTTTAGCTCTCATAGGGTGGAAAACTTTAAGTTGTTTCACTTGCTAGAAACACAATTTGTATCCAATTATTTTAAATAAATTAGTGAATCTATATTACTAAGTTTACTTGACTCATGGCTAAAAATGTTAAATCTAAGTTATAAGATCTTTATTTGCATCTGTCTGTATGTTTTGTACAAATGTTATATATATATGTAGTATTTTTCTACCTCTGGATGATATTGCCAAAAGTAATTTGTAAAAGACTTCTATTTTTTGGCTTAGGGAAAAAAAGGTGCTTATATAATTATTGTTAAACCTCTCAGAAATATAGAAACTAACCTGACAGTTTTTTTCTGGGATAATCTTTGGTAAATAAAGATAATTTAATACTGTTAGTTTAATTAAAACATGTATGTCTTCAAAGTCATCTGCATTACATCTAAAACTCATTCTTCCAGTAGTGAGTTGAATAGTTGTGGTTAGAGTATGCAGCCTTGTCTTGTTCCCGATCTCAGAAGAAAAACTTTTAACTGTTGACTCTGGGGTATGATGTCAGTTGTGAGTTTGTCACATATAATCTTTAATGTGTTAATTGTCATACACAATTCATTGAAAGTTTTTATCATAATAAAAGATGCTGTATTTTGTCAAATGATTTATCTTTTATTCTGTTAATGTGCTATATCACATTTACTGATGTGTATGTTGAATTATTCTTTCATCACAGGGATAAATTCCCCTTGATCATGGTGTATGATTCTTTTAATGTGTTGCTGGATTCAGTTTGTTAGTACTTTATTTAGCATTTTTGCATCAATATTCATTAGGGATGTTGACTCTAAATTTCTTTTCTTGTAGCGTCTTTATCTGGCTTTAGTATCAGTATAATTCTGGACTTAAAAATTAATTTAGCTGTTACCTTCCTTTTAATTTTTTTAAATTAAATTTATTAGAAAGACATTGGTTAATAAAATTATATAGGTTTCAAGTGTATAATTCAATAACAGGTCATCTGTATATTGCATTGTGTGTTCACTAGCTGAAATTAAATCTTCTGTCACCATATATTTAACCCCCTTTACCTTTATCCTATCTCCTCATTTTCCCTCTGGTAACCACTGAACTGTTATTTGTCTATGAATTTTTGTTTGTCTTTCAGTTTTATATCCCACATATGAGTGAAATCTTATGGTTCTCAACTTTTTCTGTCTTATTTTGCTTAGCATGGTAATCTCAAGATCCATCTATGTTGTTGCAAATGGCAGTATTTTATCTTTTCTTATGGCTGAGTAATATTCCATTGTATATGTGTACCATATCTTCTTTATCTAATCAACTATCGAAAGACACTGGTGTTTTTCATGTCTTGAGAATTATTTCCTTTTCAGATAGGTAGTTTTTGATTATTGATTCAGTATCCTTATACTTTATGGGTCTGTTCTGATTTTCTATTTCTTTATGATTTGGTCTTGGTAGGTTTTCTTTCTAGGAATGTATTCATTTCTTCTAGTTTACCCAGTTTGTTGGTAGATAATTGTTCATAGCAGTCTCTCAGTATTCACTGTATTTCAGTGGTAGCAGTATAATGTCTCCTCTTTCATTTTGATTTGGTAATCTTTCTTTTTTTCTGAGTTAGTCTATCTACAGGTTTGTTAATTTTGTCCATCTTTTCAAAAAAAAAAGCTTAGTTTTATTGATCTTTTCTAATGTTTTTCTTTGTATGTGTCTATTTCATTTATTTTTGGTATGATCTTTATCTCTTTCCTTCTGTTACCTTTGGACTTAGTTTATTCTTTTTCTAATGCCTTGCTGTTTCTCTTTTTCTTAACATAAGTGCTTTTTGCTATAAACTTCCCTCTTAGAAGTGCTTTTGTAGCATTCCATAGGTTTTGATATGTTGTGCTCTATTTTCATTCATTTTATTATTTATTTTATTCTTTGACTTATTGGTTGTTTAACAGTATGTTGTTTACTTTTTACTGTCTTTCCCATTTCCAGTTTTTCTCCTGTTATTAATTTCAAATTTCATATCATTGTTGTTGAAAAAGATTCTGAGTATGACTTTTTTATTACATTTTGCCAAGACTATTTTTGTAACCTGTTATATGATCTATCCTTCTGATATTCTATGCACACTTGAAAAGAATGTGTATTCTGCTACTGTTGGATGGAATATTCTGTATATGTCTGTTAATTCTATTTCATCTAAATTATGGTGCAAGTCCAGTGTTTTCTTAATGATTCTGTCTGGATAATTTAATTTATCTATTATTGAAAATGTCGAAGTCTCTTACTGTTATTATATTATTGTCTATTTGTGCCTTCATATATGTTAGCTTTTGTTTAATATATTTACATGCTTCAATATTGAGTTCATATATATTTATACTTGTTATATCTTCTTGATGAACTGAAACCCTTATTATTACAAAAAAATCATCTTTGTCACTTGTTAACATTTTTGGCTTAATGTCTGTTTTGTGTGATATAAGTAGAGCTATCCCTAATCTCTTTGGTTTTTACTCAAGTAAACTATCTTTTACCATTCCTTTACTTTGAGCATATGTGTGTCTTTAAAACTGAAGTAAGTTTCATATAGGCAGCCTATAGTTGGATCTTATCTGTTATCTTTCTAGTCACTCTATGTTTTTTTTGATTGGAAAATTCAATTCATTTACATTTAAAGTAATTACTGTTAGGTTAGTAATTACTAATTTCATATATATTTTTTTTTCTGGCTCTTTTTTTGATGTCTTGTTTCATTCCTTGTGAATTGTGATTTTTCATAGTGGCATGCTTTGATCCATTCCCTTGATTTTTTATGACTCTACTGTAAGTTTTTTATTCCTTGTACCATAATGTTTACTTAAAACATTTTATTTATAGAACAATCTTTTTATGTTAATAATTTCAGTTTGATCACAAACAAAATCTCTGTCCTTTTACTCACTCCCTTTTATAGTTGATGTCATCATTTGTATCTTTTTATATTATGTATCCATTAACAAATTGTTCGAGCTATATCTATTTTTAATACTTTGGTTTTAACCTTTATACTAGAGTTAAATAGTTAACACATCACCGTATTATAGTATTAGGGTATTCGAATCTGGTTATATGCTTACTTTTAACAGTGTGTTGTATGTTTTCATATGTTTTTCTGTTACTAATTGTATCCTTTTGTGTCAGGTTGAAGAACTTCTTTCAATATATCATGTAAGGCAGATTTAGTGGTGATTAATCCCTGAGCTTTTGTTTATTAGAGAAAGTCTTTATCTAATTACCGTCATTTCTGAAGGACAACTTCTGAATAACAGAAGAATACTGGTTACAGTATTCATTGTTGTCAGCTTCTTTCTTTCAGCACTTTAAATACATTATCTCATTCTCTCTCAGCCTGCAAGTCCTCTCCTGAGAATCAGATGAGAGTTTTAAGGGGCTTCCCTTGTATGAGAGTATTTGTTTTTCTCTTACTGCTTTTTAAAATTCTCTCATCTTTGACTTTAGACAGTTTTATTATTATGTGTCTTGGAAGAGATTATTTTGGACTGAAATTTTGAGGTTATTTATTAGCTTCCTGAACTCAGATGCTCAAATCTCTCCCTAGGTTTGGGAAGCTATTATTTCTTTAAGTTCACTTTCTACTGCTTTCTTCCTCTCGTCTCCTTCTGGTACTGCAATGATGCATGTTATTTTGTATTTTCATTCTTTTTTCTGTTTTTCTTTTTTGCCCTTTTAATTGGATTATTTTAATTGGTATGTTATCTACATCCCTGACTCTTTTGCTTTTAACACACATAGCGATGACAGCTAGGGAAGGCAGCAAGGGCCGAATCCAACTAAAGGCTTAGTATCAGCTGCAGAGGCCCTGATTGTCAACATGCTTTCTTGTGGCTGTGCACTCTGCCCCCAAGTGTGCACATTACAGTGGAAGCCATTGATGGGGATCGGGCTGGGAGTATGCAAGTGCATAGCTGGATGAGCTAGCTATAGGTGGGCATGGTGGTGCTGGACAGAAACAGAAGGCAAGGCTTGATCCAGGCCAACAAGCATATATAGTGACCCTTGCTTTTGACGCACTCTCTAGTGTCTGCACACTCCCTCTAGGCATGCATACTGCTGTGAAGGCCAATGGAGGGTGTTAGGCCAATGGCATGAGGGTGCACAACTGGAGGGGCTAGTTCTGAGTGTGGGCATTGTGGCAGGGGTCAGCCTGGGGTACTTAGGCTGGGGTCATGCACTTGTGCAGACATAGAAGCCTAGAATGGCTGCTGGTGTGTTTCCTAAGCTCTGGCAGGAACAGTGGGTGTGTGGAAGTGGGGAGGAACCCAGGTGGCAGGTATTCTGTATTCAGGCAGCTGTAGAGGCTAGAGTGTGAAAGCCTGTGGCATGAGCACTGGCGAAATCTTCAGAGGGTCTGTGGCAGCTGTACTGACTGTTGCTTCTTCAGTGATGACATCTACTGAGTTTTTTCTACAGAGCAAATCTCTGTGAACTGCAAATGCTCTCACTGTGTGTCTGCTAATAATGTTCCCTGCTTTTCTTTCTTGTTCCTAGCTGGCTCTTATATCTTAGTTTACCCTGTCTGGGTGGGGCGAGAATGAAGTAGGACATTTACACAGTGCCCCCAAAACTGGTCACTCATCTAGTTGTTCCCTTCCTGGTGAGGAGAATTTCTTCCCGCTGGAAAGTTCCTTTTTGTGCTAAATAATGCTGTTTTAGGGATGGGATGGTACAGGTAGAATAAAGCTATATTCTCTTATTGTTCAATCCTGTTGAACAGGTTTTTTGTTCCATTCTGTTGCTAAAACTTCCTAAGTGGACTCTAGATATCTCCCAGATTTGTTTTTGTTTGTGGATAACTGTCCAGTTGTTGATTTTTGTTGGAGAATGGAGAGGCTGGGTTCTTCTACATTGCCATTTTTCTGATGACTGTAAAAGTATAAGCTTTGAAATGTTTTATTGTCATTCTGGTTAAAATGTATAATTTAGTATTGTTTCACAGTGATCTGTGATCTTATTTAATCAATTGTTCAGATCTTTTGACATTTTTAACAACTTTCCAAAATCAAATTCTAAATAAAGTCTTCTTGATGTCAAACTGACTTTGAGATTTCTCAGGGGTCTTCTGGAAAAACTCAAAGCATTTGTTTTCTCATCTTTTAAAAAGAAAAATGTGAGACTTATTATGATTGATATGTTAAATTACATAGGAAGTATTGTCAAATTAGAATCATGTTTAAACCTTTTTTAGGTTATATTTTAATGGTATGTGCTATTAATATTAGTATTTTAAATATTATATAAAGCTCCTGCAATTGTCAATGTTTTTGTAGTCTATGCTATGTTCTGGCATAATATTATCTGTTATAATTTTAGTTATCACATTAAAATGTATGTCACAGAAGCAAATTTCCTTCTCAGTTACATTATAATAAACTCTTATGAAATCTTTAACCATGGCCATTTTGAATTTTTTATCATTATCAAAACAAGTTGTTTTACTCTGATGATTTCCTAAAAGCTTTTGTAATCAGCTATAAGCCAAAGAGCTTCATCTTTAACAGAAAAGGAAGGATTTACACAACTCTAATGGAGAAGCTAATGAGTTCATGAAACTACTAACCCAAGACCAGGTAAAACAAGAAATAATTGTATAGCACTGAATGAACTGATTAGAATTATAATTTTATGGACTTCCATTTAAAACTTTACTTATTCTTTAATGTTCTATTTTCTGGATATAAGAAACCCTTTTTCTCTTTTCTCTTAAGCTTTCTATAACTTATAGCAATTTTCTAGAATGTACTTTTATAAGCAGAAATGAACCATTTATTTTCTTTTTCCCTGATATCTCCAGAATTTGGAAATTCTTGTTGAATATTTAGTTATTTGCATAATTTCAACAATAATCTGTTCTCTTAGCAACAGGATATAATTGAAAATATTGGTTATGTTACCAAAGATTTGACTTTGGTAATGAAGATCATATTTGAGAATGATGTGCATTGAATCAGATATAATCAGATATTTTTAAGAACTAATGTTAAAGTTATGAACCAATGCTTACAAAGCCATCTTTGAAAAACTGGTCTGGTACCTAGCTTAATATTCCTAGCCTTACAGGTGAATAAGAGAGGTAACTTCCTGGCTTAGAAATATTAGGATATTTTGTGGATGTTGAGGAGAAAAGAACTCATCTAAATCTGTAAGTACTGCAAGGGAAGTCTGATAATAAGTTCTTGGATTGGCTTGCTAGCCTTTATAGACTTTTAAAAGCATAGTTTGATATTCTTTATGAAAAATACCATCAAAGCAAACTTAAAGTTCTATATATTGAATTACTGTTATTAGTGCACTTATGTAAAAATATCAGACCAAGTTTAATGAGACTAGACTTTGCTAACAAAATAGTCTTACTTTGATTGCTTTTGATAGAAATGAGAGTGATTGTGGAGAGCCATTTTATTTTTCAGTAGACGATTGTAATTTACCCTTGTGGGGTTAGGTTTGAGGTATTTTCACCTCTTTATAAACTGCCACTTTGTGCATTTCGTAAGTAATTAATGTTTCCAATTTTTTCTTACCCTGCTGACTTAGAGTCATTGAAAACTAAATTCTGACTGCTCAGCTTCTTATTAGGACTGTCTAATGAAACATTGACAGCCAAAATCAGACACTTCCATGCTCTATTCCAAGCAATAATCATGACTGTGCCACTAGCATATATGCCATCACTAAAGACATTCAAACTGCAACCCAGAAAATTTATTGGATTGCCATTTCTGTCCTCATTCCACTATCTGAAGATGGAATCTGACATCTAAAATTATTCTCAGTCAATTGCCTTCTGAACTAAAAAGATGGATTTATAATCTACTCCAATCGTTAATCTTTGTTTTTCTATTGTTTCCATAGAAATGTCCTTCATTAAATGCCTTATTGCTTGCACCATATAGAACCTTAACTTTGGTGAGCACACTACTCCCACCTGTACCACTATTTAACTCATCTATTCCTCAGACTGAGATATGGGACAATGTGCTTAGAGTTGTGTTTTTTTATTCATTTATTCTAATTTCAATTTATGTATTTTTCCCACCTTTGCAGATCTCTTACCTCACAACTTTTAACTTGAATTTCTTTCTACATCTACTAACTTGGCTTTTGAACTGTGAAACTTCTTGGGAAAAAAAGGGTTAAAACGGGAATTAAGAGGATTACATATGCTACCCCAAAATATGTCACTTTATAAGGATTACTTTGATCAGAAAGCAATTGAGGAAAAGCAGATGTAAAAAAAGCTCTTTATCCTCCTCCTTCCCGCCTAAAAGCAGGGCATAAATATTCCTTTTTGAAACTGTGCTCCCTCATCTCTCATGTATCAGGAAGAGTAAAATAACTCTTAATCACCAGTGTGACTCTTTTACTGGAGATGGCACTGACTTGAGTCTGCACAAACCAACCTTACTAAAATTACCCTCATTTCCAATAGTTTACTCTGTGTATTTAACTTCTCACAAGTTAAGGCTCCTTTGTCTAGTTACTTTACAATTATGTCACCCATGGTTAAAATGGTGTAGAAGTTCATGTCTAGTTGTCTTTTTGGAATTTTACTTCTGTGAAGCCTCTTTATGCATGCAAAACAAAACTTTTCTCCCATTAATCTGTCTTGTTTCAGTTCATTTTCATGCTTTGGCCACTAACCCCAAAAGAGTAGAGGAAAAGTTTTTTCTCACAGTCAGATTTGCAGGAAGCCAATTGTTATTTCTTGTGAAAAAACAGGAAGTAAACAATAACCTAATAGTGTGATGTCAGCAAAATGGTAACATAGGAATTTCTAGTGTTCATTTTGATCCCAGAAACAACAATTTGTTTAACTATCCATGCACAAAAATACCTTCACGAGGGTAAAGTTTTCTAGATAAGGGTTGACAGTACTTGAGTGAAACATAGAAATAGAAAGAAACATTGAGGAGGGTAGGAAAGATAGATTCATACTACTTCCATCACTTCTCCTTCAAGCCAACTTCTGCAGCCTTGGGCATCTCCCATGGCTCCAGACATCATACTTGGCATCAGGTTGCTGGAGGGCTTATATGAACTGAGGCTATTGTATCACCCAGAGCAGGTTAGTTCCTGCAGCCCTGAGTGGCTCTCATGGCACCCGGTGGGCTCTGATATTTCAAGTTTCAGGTTGACTCCTATGGCATCAGACAATGGACTGGCGCTAGTGTCAAGAGGCCCCCATAGCCCTAGCCTCCAGGCTAACTCCCATGAAACTGAAGAATTCAGTAGAGAACTCAACAGTAAGTCAACCAATCCAAAGAAATACTTAGTGTACTAGAAGACAGGTCATTTGAAACCATCCAGTCAGAGGAACAAAAAGAAAAAGAAATGAAAAAGAGTGAAGAAAATAGATATGAATTATAGGAAAACCATTAAATGAACCAACTAACGCTATTGTAGTCTCAGAAGGAGGAAAGAGGGAGAAAGGCACAGAAAGTTTATTTAAAGAAAAAAAATGGCTGAGAAGATCCAAAATGTGTGAAGAGATTTGGATATTTAGGCTTCTGAAGCTAGTGTGTCACCTAAAATTTCAACACAAAACTATATTCCTTAGTCACATTGTAACAAAGTTATATACAGACAACGACAGAGAAAATTTTAAAAGCTGTATGAGAAAAAATATATATGTAAGAGAATCCCCTAAAGGCTATCATCAGATTATTTCGGGAGAAACCTTGCAGGGCTGAAGAGAGTGGGATGATATATTCCAAGTGAAGAAAGAAAAAAAAGCCAACAAAAAAATATATTACGTGACCAAGCTGTCTTTGGGTATAAAGGGTGAGATAAAGACTTTCCCAGCAAACAAAAACTGAATGAATTTATCACCACTAGACCTGCATTAAAAGAAATGCTAAAAGATGTTCTTTGTGTTGAAATTAAGTGGTGTTAATTAGCAACATGAAAACATAGAGCATACTGATAAAGGTAAGTACGTAGTCAAATTCAGGATACACTAGTAGTTTAATATATTGCTGTATTAATAACTCTAGTATAAAATTTTAAAGACAAAGTATTAAGTTAACTCTAGTTACAATAATTTGTTAATAGATACACAATATAAACAAGGTAAATTATGACATCGAAAAAAATATTGAGAAGGTGTAAAAAGATAGTGGTTTTGTATGTGATAAACTTTAAGTTGCTATCAGCTTTAAATTGACTATTATATCAATAAGATATTCTGTGTAAGCCTCAGGGTTTCTACAAAGTAGATCTAATTCAACACAGTGTCTCAGACCAGAGCTTCACAGAGCTGAGCTACTAGAGTTAAGTAAACATTTTTTCCAATTATTTATAGTTTAGAGACAGCAGCGTTTCTTTTGCTCTTTAAAGCGCCAACTAAATGGTTCTGCTTTTATGGTCTCTGTCTCATTGTTTTATTTTTTTACTTTCAAATATTACTTTGTTCAACAAGTATCTGTCAAGATTCTTCCTTTGTGAAGCATTGAGTAGATAAAAGAATAGAACCTTGCTCTTGGTTGGAACTCAGGAAGGAAAATACCCAGTGATCCTATATTTTTAGGCATATCTGCTTTTAACATGAACCCATAGAATTTTAGAAATTGAAAAATAGATTATCTAAACCAACTTCAATATATTTGAAAATACTAAAAAGTTACCTTGCTCAAGTTTTCCAATAAACAGTATAGCCTGGGCTCCAAGCCAGACCCCTCGATTCCTGTTCCAGTGCTCTTTCCATTAGGAAATGCTGGCCTGGTGTCACTGTGTTAAGTGAGTCACAGTGTTGTCTTCCATTTACATTTTTCTTAACTGCGTATCAGATTATTGATTTGCAAAAGAATTAGTGACGTTATTTTACATCTCGTGTTAGCGATGATTTGTTTATGGAGTGTTCTCCTGTTTTGCTTTTGCAGCCATTAGATCTTTATTTAGTTGAATTACTCAGTTGCTTTCATTTCTTAATTGCTCTTCAGCAGCTCTTAAATTTGTTCCTTTCTTCATAATTTAAATTGTACCTCATTAAGCTTTACAGAGGTAAGATTTACCATCTCATGAGTACAGAACATGTGTACTCTTGATAAGGACCTACTTTGACAGGACTATGTAAAACGATTGGCAAATTAGAAGATTTCATAATTTGACAAGCTAAAAAAGTGAGCAAATTATCTATCTGTCTGTCTGTCTGTCTGTCTATCTATCTGTCTATCACCTATCATTTATCATCTATCATCTATCAATCTATCTACCTACCTAAGTGGTTCTCAACCAAGAACTATGTTGCACTACCCCCAACCTCTGAGAATATTTAGCAACGTCTGGAAACAATTTTGGTTATCACAACTAGGATGTGCTACTGGCATCTAGTGGATAGAGGCCAAGAATGCTGCTAAACATTCTATGGTGCACAAACAGCCCCTCCCCTCAACAAAAGATTACTTGCCCCAAAGTGTCAATAGTGCCAAAATTGATAAATTGAGTAATTATATATATTACTCTCTAGTTATTCACCGTCTATCTGCCTGCACTCCCACCCACACCCTCGTCTCTCTCTTTCTCAAATTTGTTAAATTATATTGACCTGAATATAGTAAAGCAAAGAATAAGTAAAGTAGTTGATATATGAGAGAAGTGTCATTCTGTCAGGAAACAGGTTGGATTTGTTGAATTTTACTTTGGATTTTGTAAGCAGCTGTAGCTTAGTTAGCCTGTTTTAAGATTCTAGTTCTTTACCTGAAGCTGCAAAAACAGAGCAGGACAGTAGTTTTCAATGTATCTTGGAGTGTTTATCTTTAAAACTGATTAGGAATGTATATTAATAGGAAATGTATCAGGCTGTAGCTAAATATGAGGTTTATCTTTATAAATGATTAAGTGTTTTCCCAGAAACACTTAATCAGTTAACCTTCTAACTCAGTTTGCTTCCTTTTCCACTGTTATATTATTTTTTGGATGGCAAAAAGCTGTGGTCTTAAATAAATAAATGAGGAAACAGCATTTCATTCTTAAATAATTCCAGTTAATGAGCACAAGGGAATGAAGGAAATAGAAAATGACCTTTAGAACAGCACCATAATTGTTGTTGCAGTTGAGATCCAGTGACAGAGGCTAAAATCAGTAGACAAAAGTTTGTGCAGAAACAGGATACTTAAATAGTATCAAAGTGTCTTTCCCCAAATATTTAATTACAAAGAAAAAGGGAGTGTATATATTTGTTTTCTATTTCTGCATAACACATTACCACAAACTTCATGACTTAAAATAGTATCTATTTATTATTACAGTTTCTGTGGGGCCAAAGTCCAAGAAAGAGTCCAGCTCAGTCTCACAGGTTAAAATGAAGGTGTCAGTAGGTTATGTTCTCATTTGGAGCTCAGGTTTCTCTTCCAAGCTCAACCAAATTGTTAGCAAGTCTCAGTTACTGCACTATGAAACTAAAGCCTCTGATTTTTTGATGACTGTCAACCAGGGCCCTTCTCAGCTCTTAGATGCAATTCTCTGTTCCCTACCGTGGGGCTTTCTTCACAACCAGCAGTTTTCTCCTTGCAGGCCAGCAGAATCTCTTTGACTTCAAATTGTCCCTACCTTTTTTGAGGTCTCATCTCATTACCGCCCAGGACCACCCAGGATAATCTCTCTTTTGATTATCCCCAAATTAACTGTTCAGGACCTTAATTTAATCTGTACAATTCCTTCTGTAGTACAATGTAACATAATCACAAGAACTCTTCTATTTTTTGCAACTCTTCTATAAGTCTAAAATTATTTCAAAATAAAAAGTTAAAAAAAAATCAATAGTCTTCCATGCCAGTTGGTTAAAATCAGAGAGTTAATGATTTGGAACTAAACATCCCCATTGGGATGGTATGAATTCTTGAAGAATAATGGAATTTATCACTTGTTCTTTATAAGAAATAGCAGGAAATCTAGTAAGGCGGGTAAAGCCAGGTGTAGAAGGATATGGTCACAGACACTGGGAATTAGCAAGAAATCTGCACAGAAGGAGGGAAGAAGATCATGACACATCAAGCATCTAAAATGTGGTAAGTACTATTCTAGATCCCTCTGTGCCCATTAACTTACAAGGACAATCGTGATACTGATTTTACTGATCAAAAAATGCAGCTCAGAATTGTTAAGAATGTATAGGAGTGAAGCTCAAAATTTGAACAAAGGCAATTCTAGCTCAGGTTCTTTTATGGTATGCTATATCGCCAACATAGGGTTCAAAGGCATCTTGACAGATGGGAAAAAGTAACAGAATATTGAACAATACAGACAGGAAATAAAGACCGCTGAGCATCCTGCTTATTAGAGTATAGAACTGAGCTGAAACTGGGATTCATCAAGGAAAAGAAGGTGGTCTTGGGGTATAGCAAACTCACGCATAATTCAAAAAACCATTATTTAAAAAAATATCAAACCAGCAGATGGGGCAACCAGAAACAATTCAATACCCGCTGTTCAATTATGAACAAGGCAAGCTGCTTCTGCTAGGAACTCTGTTTCTTTGTGGCAGTGAGCTGTGGACACAAAGGCTAGGATCCAATGATGAGCAGAGGCATAGGAGGAGCTGGACAGGTTGCCATATTTCCTGCTCAAGGAAGGAACAGATAGAATCAGCTGAATGAGTGACGGTAGCTGGGGCAGTAAGGGGAAATTTTGGCAGAACCTAACATCAGGAATGGGCAGGAAATAGGGTGGGTGACTCATGGACTGACTCTGTCTTCGAGGCTCAGCAGCTGTTAGGTCTGTTTGGCAGCAAAGAATATTTAGGCTATGTTAGTTGGGAGGACAGCAGATAAAGCTTCCTGCCTCTCTGAGTTTGCTCAGGATTGTGCATGTGTGTAGTGTTAGCAAAACACCGTAAGGAAGGAGCAGGAGGAAACTGAGGCAGAGGAAATGTTGCTGAGATGTCCACTAGGAAAGCGTCACGTCCAACCAATTCTATCTCTTCTTTGAATTGGAGAAGATTGAGAGGTTTATCTTACATCAGCAAGGCCTTTGACTAGATCCCCTTTCATATTCTTGCATATAATTAATTCATTTGATATTAGTTGAGTGCTATGGATCAATGTTAAGACAATTATATGAGTTAATTAAATATTGTTAATCAATGAGTCCTGGTCAATGCCAAGAAGAGTGTCAATAGCCTCTATTCCTATTCAATCTTTCCCCCAATGACAGAAGCAAGAGAGGGATCATTTCTAGGGTTACATACCTGCAGAAAGAGCCGAGACTCAGTTCAGTTATTAACAGAGGACCACCATTAGCTGTTTACAGAGGAGGAGACATGACCAAATGAGATTTGGAATTGCTTTAGAGAGTCGGAAACCGAAGGAAACAGATTGGTTTGCATTCTTCTTTCTGGCAATGAGACTCTTGTGTAGTTATTTAATTAGCTCTGTTTTTCTTAACCTCATTTCAGAAATTTATTTTAGAAGCTGATTTCATTTGTAAAAATTTCAGTCATAGTCTTCTCTAACATATGGAGATGATTTACATATAAACTGAGCATAGAATATTGGCATCATGTAAAAGTTAACAATGACCTACTGCATTATGGGGTTGAAGAGATTAACATTTAATTATTTAACCAATTTTATCATCCTGTCTCTATCTTGAAAATCAGTTTTTAAAATAAAAGCTTTATTGAGATATAATTCTTGTACCATACAATTCAATGATTTTTAGTGTATTTACAGAATTGTGTATCCAGCACCACAATAAATTTTAGAACATTTTCATCACCCCCAAAAGAAATCCCATACTTTTTTTAAAAAAATTATTATTTATGCCTATAGCACCTGGTCGTCCTAGGTGGTCTCCCGTCCAAGTACTAAGCAGGCCCGACCCTGCATAGCTTCCAAGATCAGATATCAAGTTTGTTCAGAGTGGCATGGCCATAGACCGTGGCTCTACTGGGGCATGAACCCAGGACCTTCTGTGTGTAAAGCTGATGTGCTAACTGCTACACTATGGAACCACATCTAAGAAATTCCATACTCTTTAGTCGTCACTCTCTCGTCTCAGTTTTTTTTTTTTATCTCCACCAGCCCTAAGTGACATCTAATCTACATTCTGTCTCAAAAGATATACCTGTCCTGATCATTTCATATAAAGGGAATCTTATGATATTTAGTCTTTTGTGACTGGCTATTTTCATTTAGATTTATCCATGCTTTAGTATGAGTATTTCTTTTTTTATTGCTAAATAGGAGTTCATTATATAGATGTACCATATTTTATACACCCATTCATCTGGCTGTTGTGCATAATGTGGCTATGAACATTTATGTGCAAGTGTTTGTGTGGATGTGTTGCCATTTCTTTAGGGTATACACCTAAGGGTTGAATTGCTGGGTCATATGGTAACTCTGTTTAACTTCTTGAAGAATAGTCAGGCTGTTTTCCAAAGTGGCTGCACCATTGTACATGCCCACCAATGTTTTATGAGGGTCCCAACTTCTCCACATCATTACCAACACTTACTATCTGCCTTTTCGATTGTAACCATCTTAGAGGATGTGAGATGGTATCTCATTATGGTTTTGATTTGTATTTCCCTAATGACTAATAATGTTGAACATCTTTTATTGTGCTATTGGCCACTGGTTTATACTCTTTGGAGAAATGTTTATTCAGATTCTTTGCTTATTTTTCAATCAGATTATTTGTCTTTTTTATTACTGAGTTGCAGGAGTTCTTTATATATTATAGATACATATTCCTTATTGGTACATGATTTGCAAAATTTTTCTCTCATTCTAGGGTTGTCTTTTTATTTTTGGGTAGTTATTTGTATGTCAGAGGTTTTCATTTTTATAATGTCCAATTTGTCTCTTTTTTATTTTGTTGTGCTTTGATGTCATATCCAAGGAATAATTGCTTAGTGAAAGGTCACTGAGATTTAAGTCTATGTTTTCTTCTTAGGCTTTGTAGTAATATTACATGTAATCTTATGTAGTAATATTATGTAGTAATATTACATGTAATCTTACATGTAGTTTATGATCCATTTTGAGTTAAATTTTGTATATGGTATGAGTTAGGAGTCCAACCTAATTCTTTTGCATGTGAATATCCATTCATTCTAGAACCATTTGTTGAAAAGACTCTTTTTCCGTGTTGAATTGTCCTGATACACTTATGGAAAAGCAATTACCAGTAAATGTAAATGTGAAATTTATTTCTGGATTCTCAGTCTTATTGCATTGATCTATATGTCTATCCTCATACCATCACCACACTATTTTGATTATTGTACCTTTATAATAAGTTTTGTGATTGGAAAGTACGAGTTCTGTAACTTTCTGTTTTTAATTTTATTAAATTGATTGGGGTGACATTGGTTAATAAGATTATTTAGGTTTCAAGTGTACTTTATAACACATTATCTGTATATTGCATTATGTGTTCACTGCCCAAAGCCAAGTCTTCTTTTGTCACCATATATTTGACCCCTTTACTATCTTCTATGAAACCATTAACAAAATAAAAAGGCAATTAACCAAATAGGAGATGATATTTGTAAACTATACCTCTGATAAGGGGATAATATCTAAAATATATAAAGAATTTATACAGTTCAACAGAAAAAAAAATCAAATTAAAAAATGGGCAGAGGATCTGAATAGACACTTCTCTCAAGAAGACATACAAATGGCCAACAGACACATAAAAAGATGCTCTACTTCACTGCTATTAGGGGAATGCAAATCAAAACCACAATGAGATACCACTCTATACCTGTTAGAATGGCTATCATCAATAGGACAAGTAATAACAAGTGTTGGAGAAGTTGTGGAGAAAAAGGAACCCTCACATACTGCTAGTGGGAATGTAAATTGATATAGCTGCTATGGAAAATGGTATGGAGTTTCCTCAAAAAATTAAGAATAGAATTATCATATGACCCAGAAATCCCTCTTCTGGGTAACTACATGAAAATTTTGAAAACATTCATTCATAAAGAAATATGTATCCCTATGTTCACTGCAGCATTAGTAATGGTGGCCAAAACACGGAAACAACATAAATAAGCCCTGTAACTTTATTCTTTTTTTTCAATATTGTTTTGACTATTTGAGGTTCCTTGAATTTTCATGTGAATTTTATAATCATCTCATCAATTTCTAGAAAGAAGCTACTTAAAATTTTGGTAAAGATTGCATTAAATCTACAGATCAATTTGTCATTCTAACAATACAAAGTTTTTTGATCTATGAGGATGAAATGTCTCTCCATTTTTTTAGGTATCCTTTAACTTCTTTCAACAATGTTTTACACTTTTTAGAGTAAGCTTTGCAGTTTTTTAAAAAATATATTCTTAAATATTTTATTCTAGAGCCTATTTTAAATAAAATTTTCTTGTTTTTTCTTTTTATTAGTACATTGCTGTCGTACACAAATACAATTGATTTTTGTATATTGATTATATATTCTACAAATCTGCTGAATTCATTTAGTAAAGTTCTAATAGTGGTTGTGTTATGATTTTCTATATACAAGATTATGTTATCTGCAAGTAGATGTAGTTTTACTTCTTGCTTTCTAATCTTAGATGCCTTTTATTTCTTTTCTTGTCTAATTGCCCTGGCTAGAACCTTCAGTATAATGTTGGACAGAGGTGATTAGTGCAAACATCTACTTTATTTCTGATAATCAAGAGAAAGAATATAGTCTTTTATTATTAAGTATGATGATAGTTGGGGTTTTTCATAGATGCCCTTTAGCAGATTGAGGAAATTTCCTTCTATTCCTAGTTTGTTGAGTATAGCCTTAAAATCTAATGGGGAGTGAACAATAAGTTATTATGTTTATTTAAACTTTACTCCTTAAAATTTATATTAATGGCCAGGAAATGATTCTAACCTCCTATATTTACTGCAAGTTGCTTTTCACCAAAAATCCGGAAAAAATTGCTGGGGGAGGAGGTTGAAGAATTGTGAAGTCTGTGTAAGTAGAAAGCACCAGACAGGAGAGCAGGAGCAGCCTACAGGCTAAAATCTGCTAATTCTAGGGCAGGAGAGAAGAAGGGGAGCCAGAACTGAGCCTGTGGGGATCAAATGATGGGAGGGTATATTTAGGATGCCAAAACCCAGTCCCCAATGCATGTGGAGGGATGGTAAATTTATCTTACTTAGGAGAAGCAGCCTGTCATTCATTGTCTCCAGCATAACACTAACTTAATACTGGTTCCTTCTAATGGATAACTATGAATGAGGAAATAAGCTTTATAGTATATGTTGAGAAAACTTTCATTGTATATGGATTCTTTAATTTGTTTTGTTTATTCTGACATTTGTTTTTCTTCCCTCTTTTCCTTCTTTAATTGTAATAGAGCATTTTAAAAGGTTGTTAATTTGAAAATTGAGCAACTGAAAAGAAGTGAATAAGCAAGACATAACATTGGATCAGCCCGATGCATCACTGCTCCAGTTAATTTAAGAAAACAAAAGCAAAGCTTTGTCAGGGCCAAAGTTAACACAGGAGAATGTGTCAAACCTGAGAGAGGAACAAATAATAGCTCAAGAGAAAGTTTAGCACTAGCATTGAAAGGAATTAAGGAAACTAAAAGTCACTGAATACCAGGCAAGAGTAAAGCAGGTCCAAACAGCTTCCAGCACTAACTCTCGGGTCACAGAGATTCTCCTGGCTTTTCTCGGGCCTTCCCTCATGGATATACCTAGGTCAGTCTTCCAGGCATACCTAGCAGCTGAGAACCCACTGATTGATACCAAGAAAATGTGGTCCCTGAGGGCATCCTGTGTGGGAATCATTACAGAGGACAGCAGTCTGCAAGACCCTATAACTGAAGAAAGGTGATTATGGTCTTTGTGGGTAAAACCTTTGGGTAGAAAATGATTAATGATATCTAGTAACAAATCTCAACAGCTATAAACCTCTTTCCTAACAAAACAGAATGCAGATTGAAAAGCAAGAGAAAGATTTAATGAGTCATTTTTATAGGTAGATCTATTTGCACATTAAAACAATTATGTGCCTCAATGTAAGTTAGTTTGTACATAACTATAAACTTTCAGAGCAATCTCCCAAAGGGTAGATATTGAATTTTTTTTGTTTTGTTGCCTGCCTTTATAAGGTAGCTCAATTTAAAAGCGTAACTGTTTTGAGAATTATTTATTTTTTAGAGGATAATTGCTTTTGCTCTTGAAAGCGATTATTTTGAATGGGAAATAATTTCACCTAATATTTGAATGAAATAAAATATCTGTTTGAGTGATGTCGCTAAGGCCTATGATTCTTCTATTTCTTGAAAATCATCTTCCAAAACTCTAGATAATTGTAAAATCAGAGACAGAGATGGGAGAAACCTGCTACTCTTCTTATTTTAATTATTCTGTAAGTTCGGAAATAATATGCTATTATTCTAACAAGTTTCCACTATAATATGAAACAGATAAAATATAACAAAAATTGGTCATGGTCTCAAATTAGACTGAGAAATTATTGATTGTCTTTCAATGGAAGTGAAAATATTCAGGTCTTAGAATTTTCGTCTAACTTTCTCGATAATGAAAGCTCATTTTAATAATTTTAAATGATTGTCATAGGATGTCATCTATGTCTGCCTGTGAGGCTGATGTATGTGTACACAAAAAAGTAAAATTTATTTCTTATCCAGGTTGTGCTGAAGTGGAAGTGGAAGTGGAAACTTCAGACAAGTGGAAGTTGAAACTTCAGACAACTGCAATCAATGATATTTGATTAAACAAACTTCCACACCAAGTGGAAGTTGAAACTTCAGACAACTGCAATCAATGATATTTGATTAAACAAACTTCCACACCAAGTGGAAGTTGAAACTTCAGACAACTGCAATCAATGATATTTGATTAAACAGTTCTTATTTTCATATATACCTGTTTCTATTTTCTTCTATCCCTGTGACGTTTTCTATGTTAAATTAGCAGGAGTTGGTGAATGTTAGGATGTTAGCTTGGAAGAATGCATCAGATTCACCTAAGGCGTTTGTTAAAAATAATTATTTCAGGCATTCCTCCTCCCCCACCCCACCCCCAAACCCTTAGATCTATCAATTCAGAATCTCTACATGTCACTCAAGGAATCTGTGTATTTAATAAGCACCCTTGGATGAGTCTAAAGGGTGGATCAGTTTTGGAACTACTAATCTCGTCCAGTCTCTTTTACAGAAGAGGAAATGAGACTGAGCCAGCACTAAGCCATAAGCAGCATTATAACTAGACTATCAGAAATGGACCAGAGGTTATCAGTGAAGTGCTAAGACCTTGATTAAGAGCTTACCCTGTTCCCACTGCCCAGGAGTGACTGAGGCCTCTGCTTCAGTTGCATCATACTTTCTCTGCCCAATTTGGCTTTCCTCACACCCTAGAGGTGCTAATCATGAGCAAATCCCCAGGAAACCTCCTGTACACAAATTTTCCCAGAATCAGTTTCCCGGGAAACTCAACCTAAGACAGAGATCAGCTAACAGATGCACAAAATTCTGCTCTGCTCAAGTGTCTATTACTGTTTTTTTCCAGCATGCAACCAATGATACTGATTCTACCTTTTCTTAAGTTTTGAGACAAAACTCAGGAGGGGAGGAAAAAGAAGAGAAGATGGGGGAGTTACATGGAGGGTAACCTGATTTTTACAATTTTCTTTCCAGTAATGAGTGGCCTACCTTATCCAGCTTTACTTCTCTGCCTAATCTGAAAGCAATGAACAGTAATGATAAAAGTAGTCTAACAATAATTCCAATGTATTACGTTAAGATTATTGATTGCATTAACATTACACATTTTCAGGTAGAGAATTTATTTTTGAATCTGGTTCATGTCTAGCAATTTTGAGAAAATGACTCTATATTGTCAGTGCAAAAAATTTAATTCTTCCATATGTAATCAATACACATTTGGAGAATGATTTAATCAAGTGATTTTGTTAGGTAAATTTCCTAGAAAAAATATTCTATAAATACTGGAAAATGTTTTAAATATCCAATATCTACCCAATATAAATAAGTATAGTTAGAAAAAAGACTACCAAGGTATTATAATAAAAAAAAACTTTATTCTGTAAGCCTGTTTGTCAGAAAAAAATATTAGAGGCAGGTTTTCTAACTGCAAAATTCTGTGCTTTCCTTGAGAAGAACTGCTGCATTTTGCATTTATGCAACTAAATGAAAAATAATCTTAAGGAAAGAAAAGTTTACATGTATTCACCTACAAGCCAGCTGCTTTAATTGTGATAGCTTATTTAAGTTGAAAGATCATATGGCACTTTATAAATATATTTATATAGATTTACATTGCATTGGAATTTTCAATTTCCCCATATTACTTTTAAACAAATATAACTTTTATATAAACTCAGTAGTGGATACGGAAAATAACTATGTATTCTAGCTCATTAAGTTCTTTGGATAGTTTTTTTCAAGTTTTAGCTTTCTTTTTAATCTCAGTGTTAGATTTCATTCTCTACGTATTTCAAAATTTCAATTGGAGATAAAAGATTAATTTTAGTGAATCTAATTTCAGTGAATCTGAAGCAATGCAGTTATTGATTAAAATGAGATTACTATTTAGGTAAAATGGGGAAAATATATCAAAGTAACTTTTTTCATAAAACATTCAGAAATACCTCAAGATGAATGTTCATTGTACTTTATCAAGAAGAACACTATGCATAACTGAGATTTGTTTCTACTTACAATTTTATTCAGTTTTAATCCTATTTAAGGCAAAAACAACATGTAAACTATTATATAGAATTTGTAATTCTAGATGCTTTAAGGGAAATCATTGATTCATTCAATAAACTAACTGAATGCTTGGGATATGCCAGTTTAAGGTTGAGGTATGAGGTAAATATGTTTTGGTTTCTTCTTCTAAAGACTTATGGTCTATAGGAAGAGGCAGATATTTAAGCAGATAAGTACATTATCTAATAAGCATTACGATATTAGCAACTTTATTATCATTTTAACATTCTTATAGTTGTTAACTGTGCGATGTAATATAAGCACCGAATACTTTTAGTCATCCTTAGTTAAAATTATAATTGACTCCATAGCCCCGAGTTTTTATTGCAGTTAAGAGAAACTTTGAGTGACAAAGCTGTTGACATGAATATTCTGAAACTTTAAGACACTTTTTTATCTTGAATTTTTTAAATTGAGGTGAAATTCATATAACAAAATTAACCATTAAAGTGAATAATTCAGTGGCATTTAATACATTCACTATGTTTTACAACCCATTCTATCTAGTTCCAAAAATTTTTCATGACCCCGAATGGCAATACCATACTCATTAATTACTTGCTCCTCTGGCAACCACCACTCTGTATTCTATCACTATAGATTTACTTATTTTAGATGTTTAATATAAAAGAAATCAGACAATATGTGACTTTGTGTCTGTCTTATGTGATATCAATTATGTGATATTTGTTAATTATTGTTTTAAAGTATGCAAAACATTAACTTTCACTTGGTGTGCTATGTTTGTAATTTTTGTTTAAAGAATGCACAGGACACTCTGATGTCTGCTAAATTTCACTTGTGACCTTGATCTCTTAAAGCAATTTTTTTTTCCCATTGGTAAATGCTAGCTTAGAATACAGTTTAAATTATTTAGAATTTTTCAGTGGTCAAGTACTTGAATGAAAATCCTGAGGTCAATTTTGAGTCTGAACTTTGGGTCCTTAGGTAAGTAGTTTGCACCCTCTGTGTCAGCATCGATGTGAAGAAAATAGTGCCCTTCCACTGATTGCTGTAGCTTATCCACTCTTCAGAATTTGTGATTCCATGTCATTATGCACCTGATTATATGATCTGTTTTAGTAATTTATTTCTGACTTTTTTTGTAGTATCTAGATTTCGATAGTCTTTCGTAGTAGATCAAAATATTCTCAGTGTGTGGACTCTGCTTCTTTCTTTACGTTATCTTTCGATAAAACCCAATTCAGTGCTGGACAGAATAGTTGCTGGTAAAGCTTTGTTGAATAAATGGTATGGAGAATTAAAAATACCAAAAAGCAACATTTTATTAGCACTAGAGTTATGTAGTTACAGAAAGGACTTTATTTAAGAAATTTATATAGGGGCCATCTAAACTCTATTAGGTATATTACTGCCACTAGGAATCCAGATTAAGATTTTCATGAGCTCAGTAACTTCTCTTGAGCTTTAATTCCCTCTATCTCTTTTCTTACATCAGAATATATTCTTTCTTACCGGCATTAGAATCTCAATTCAAATATGTGTCTTCTTAGTACATCGCTCATTAGCTGATTAAAATTAGAGAAAAACTAGGTTAGAAAGAAAAATTTTTAAAAAAAGAAAAATCTGGTTAATGGCAAAGCAAAAGTAGAGGATTTTCCAAATTTGGCTTTTGTAAAGATAATGTGGATTCAAGGGAGGTAAAACTTGAATTGTATTTCCCATGCATTAGTGAGGGAGGGGACTAGGAGATTCTGGAGAATTTATCTCCAAATTCTCTGGCATAAAAGATTCAAAAGTGGATTGAGAGAGATGGATTTGGAGGGGCTGAAATAGAGGCATACCCCTTGGGTCTCTCTGCCATTGGTTAAATAAAAATGACCCAAAGCTCCATTCTTCTCTCAAACATTCAAGTTATTGTGTATCTTTGGCATTGTAATGGGATCAGAAAAGTAGAAATCAATAACTGAGTCATAATATTCTAATGGATAGAAAGTCAAATAATATTCTTAGATTCATATTGTCTATCTTAATGATACTTTGGGGGCTAGTAATCTTTCAACATTTCTAATTAATGAGAGATGCTAAATGGAAATTAATTATATAATACCCATTATTATTGTTTTCAAATGTGCAAAATGTTGTTAATATTTTGTTGTGTTCTGTGTGTTCCATTTATCACTTTGTTTCACTAAGGTATAAGGACTTTCTTATATCCACTTGAGACATATTCCTTAAGGTTATTTTTTCCCCAGACCACCAATTCTCTTCCTATAATGTAATTTTTAGGTTAAGTTTTTAGGAGCATTAATCCGAAGGTTGTCAAAAATGGAATGTCTCTGTTGTTTTTGAATGTCTAGTGTACTAAAATAAGTTGCCTGGTCTCTGAGCGTCAGTGGTTCTGTTCATGATGGTGGAAGGTGCGTGGAGTGTTTCTATAATGCTTCATTGCCTTAGAAACACAACCTCCTGCCCGCAAGCTCCAATACCCTGGGGGAACCAGGGTGGCTCCCATTGGACTTTTGACTTCCCACAGTTCCAGGACCTGCAAGCAGCTCAGTAGTTTGTAGAAAACTTCAGCTGATTGTAACCTTCCTTTTTTGTCTAAAACTGGAATGTCAGACACAAAATGTTGATAGTTTCACTGAAGGAGAGAGACTAAGGAACTCAGATTTATGAAGACAGAAGCACATGAGAGGTCTTGTTTAGAATATGTGTTTATATGGCAGGAACTGTTTTTGTGAATTAAAGTCACAGAAGAGAATTAAAGTTATAAAAGAGAATGGAGAATTGGATGGTCTGTCTTTGTCAAATTTGACTGATAAGAACATTTTAGGGGAAGTTGTGCCGGTTCTCAGATACTCCCTCAGTGTTGCCTGTGCCCACCACATTGCTCTTGAATATCAGAACTAGAATATGCCTATTGTCCCTGATCAAGAAAAATAACTGTAGCAACATAACCATCTTGATCCCCTGAAAAATATCATCATTTTCCCACTTTGCTCAGTTTTTTGTTTTCTAACAACAACAAAAAAACCCTATATTTATTTATTTTTGACTTAATTAAATTTTTTATGGTGACATTGGTTAACGACATCCAATAGGTTTCAGCTGTACACTTTAACAGTAAGGCATATGTATATATATATTTACATTGTGTTCACTTCCTATAGTTAGATTTCTGCCACCACATATCTGACCCCCTATACCCCACCTACCTCCCCCCTCTACCCACCCCTTACCTTCTGGTAACCACTAGTCTATAGTCCATGTCCATGAGTCTCTATTCGTTTGTCCTGTTCATTTGTTGCTTTTAGGTTTATGTCCCACATATAAGTGATAACATGTGATTTTTAACTTTTTCTGTCTGGTTTATTTTGCTTAGCATGATTATCTCGAGGTCCACCACGTTGTCTCAAATGGCAGTATTTCTTTCATCTCTTCTTATGGCTGAGTAATATTCCATTATATATATGTACCACAGCTTCTTTATCCAGTCGCCTATCATAAGAAACTTCGGTTGCTTCCATGTCCTGGCCACTGTGAATAATGCTGCTATGAATATAGGTGTGCAAATATCTTTTTGGATATGAGTTCTCAAGTCTTTGGGGTAAATGCCCAGTAGAGGGATTGCTGGATCATATGGTAGATCAATTCTTAGTTTTTTGAGGAACCTCCATACTGTTTTCCATAGTGGCTATGTAATAGCCCGCTGAAATATGAAAGGGTTAAAGAATAATTAAAACCTGAAACTGGACAAAGGAAGTCTATAACTTAGGCCTAGTTTCTGGAACCCCTAACCACATTCTGTTAATCATGAAACTTGTAACAATGAGCTCATACGCTAACTGCCAATTTTAGCCTGTGTAACCCTGCTTGCTTGCGTGGCATGAAAAATAATCGATTGTATATAAGCTGAAAATTACTGTTTGGCCATCGCCCATGGGAACACTGGCTATTGTCCATGGGAACATAGGCAATCACCCATAGGAACATAACATTCTAAAGCAAGCTTTCTGCTTCTGTACTTCCCGCTTGCACACCTGACCAGTGGGTTGACAGGTAGTGAATAGGAGAAAGATGGACCTTTGTGTTTAAGACAGAATGAGGAATGGGATTTGGGGCTTAAAAACCTTGTATCTTGGCATTTCGAGGCTGCTCCTTTGCAAGGACAGCCGCCGGCTAATAAACTGTCTCCTGGTTAAGAGCACTCAAGTTGGGTCTGGTTATTCTGGACACAACAGCTATACCATTTTGCAGTTCCACCAGCAGTGTATGAGGGTTCCTTTTTTTCTGCATCCTCTCTAACATTTGTTATTACTTGTCCTGTTGATTATAACTATTCTAACAGGTGTGAGATGGTATCTCATTGTGGTTTTGATTTGCGTTTCCCTAATAGCTAGCAATGTTGAGCATCTTTTCATATATTTGTTGGCCATTTGTATATCCTTTAGGGAGAAGTATCTGTTCAGATCCTCTGCCCATTTTTTGATTGGATCGTTTTTTGTTGTTGTTATTGAGTCATATGAGTTTTTGTATATTTTAGATATTAGGCCTTTATCGAAGGAGTTGCTTGCAAATATATTTTCCCATTCAGATGGTTGTCACTTTACCTTGTTGATGATTTCTTTTGCTGAACAGAAGCTTTTTAGTTTGATGTAGTTTCATTCATTTGTTTTAGCTTTTGCTTCCCTTGCTTTTGAGGTCAAATTCATAAAATCCTCTTTAAGTCCAAGGTCCTTGAGTTTAGTTCCTATGTTTTCTTCTATGCATTTTATTGTTTCAGGTCTTATATTCGGGTCCTTAATCCATTTTAAGTTAATTTTGGTGTGTGGTGATAGACAACAGTCTAGTTTCATTCTTTTGCAGGTGGCTTTCCAGTTTTCCCAGCACCATTTATTGAAGAGGCTTTCCTTTCTAACTGTATGTTTCTGGCTTTTTTGTCAAAAATTATTTGCCCATATAAATATGGGTTCACTTCTGTACTCTTGATTATGTTCCACTGGTTCGTGTGTCTATTTTGCTGACAATATCATGCCGTTTTGATTACTGTTGCTTTGTAGTATAATTTGAAGTTGGGCAGAGTGAGGCCTCCAGCCTTGTCCTTTTTTCTCAGGATGGTTTTGACAATTAGGGATCTTTTGTGCTTCCATACAAATCTAATGATTTTTGTTCTATTTCTTTAAATAATGCCGACAGGATTTTGATGCAGATTGCATTCCGTCTGTATAATGCTTTAGGTAATACGGTCATTTAAACTATGTTGATTCATCTAATCCAAGAACATGGAATATCTTTCCATTTTTTGTATCTTCTTTGATTTCTTTTAATAGGATCTCGTAGTTTTCATTATATAGATCCTTCACATGCTTTATTAAATTTATTCCTAGGTATTTTATTCTTTTTGTTGCAATTGCAAAAGGAATTATTTTTTCAACTTCTGTTTTTGACACTTCGTTGTTAGAGTATAGAAACAGTATGGATTTTTTAATGTTGATTTTGTATCCAGAAATTTTACTGTATTTGCTTATTGTTTCTAGTAGTGTTCTCATGGAGTCCTTAGAGTTTTCTATATAGAGAATCATGTCATCCACAAATAGTGACAGTTTGACTTCTTTGTTTTCTATTTGGATGCCTTTTATATCTTTCTCTTGCCTGATTACACTTGCTAGGACCTTCAAGTTACATTAAGTAAGAGTGGCGATAGTAGACAACCTTGTTTTATCATAAATGTTTTATCATAAATGGATGCTGTATCTTGTTGAAGGCTATTGATATGATCATATGATTCTTATTTTTTAATTTATGTGGGGTATTACATTAATCGATTTACATATGTTGAACCATTCCTGTGTCCCTGGGATGAAGCCCACTTGTTCGTGGTGTATAATCTTTTTAATTTAATATGTTGCTATATTCGGTTTGTTAGTATGTTACTTAGGATTTTTGCATCTGTGTTCATAAGGGATATTGGTCTGTAGTTTTCTTTTTTAATGTTATCCTTACCAGGTGTTGATATCAGGGTAATATTGGTTTCATAATGAGTTAGGAAGTATTGCCTCCTCTTTGATTTTTTGGAAGAGTTTGAGGAGAATAGGTATTAAATCTTCTCTGAATGTTTGGTAGAATTCACTGATGAAGCCATCTGGTCCTGGACTTTTACTTTTGGTAGGTTTTTGATGATTGTTTCAATTTCCATACTGCTGATCGGTCTATTTAGATTTTCCAGGTCTTCTTGATTCAGTCTAGGAAGGTTGTATTTTTCTAAGTAGTGGTCCATTTCTTCTAGGTTATTAAATTTGGTGTATATACTTTTTCATAGTATTCTTGTATGATCCTTTGTATTTCTGCAGTGTCTGTTGTAATTTCCCCTCTTTTATTCCCTGATTTTGTTTATTTGTGTCCTTTCTCTTTTTTTCTTTAATGAGTCTAGCCAGGGGTTTGTCAATTTTATTAACCTTCTCAAAGAACCAGCTTTTTGTTGTATTTATTTTTTCTATTTTTTTTTTATTGTTTTCAATTTTATTCATTTCCGCTCTGATTTTGATTATTTCTTTCCTTCTGCTGACTTTAGGCTTCATTTGTTCTTCCTTTTCTAGTTTTTTAAGATGAAGTGTTAAGTGGTTTATTTGTGCTCATTCTTGTTTTTGGAGGTAGGCCTGTAATCATATGAACTTTCTTCTTATGATCACTTTTACCATGTGTCAAAAGTTTCGATATGTTGTACTGTCATTATCATTCATTTCTATGTATTTCTTGATCTCTCTTTTTATTTCTTCTCTGATCCAATTATTCTTCAGTAGTATGTTGTTTAATCTCCATGTATTTGTGGTTCTTTCTGCTTTCTTTTTACAGTCGATCTCTATTTTCAAAGCATTATGATCAGAGAATATAGTTGGTATGATTTCAACTCTCTTATATTTGTTGAGGCTATCTTTTTGTTCCAGTATGTGGTCAATACTTGAGAATGTCTCATGTGAACTAGAGAAGAATGTATAAGTGGTTGTTTTGGGATGGAAGGCTCTGTAAATGTCAGTTATATCCAGTTGATCTAATATGTCATCTAAGGATGTTATTTCCTTATTGATTTTTTGTTTGAATGATCTGTCCATATCCAACAGTAGAGTATTTAGGTCCCCTTCTACAATAGTGTTTTTGTCTGTTTCTCGTTTTAGTTCTGTAATTGCTTTACATATTCTGGGGCTTCCTGTTTGGGAGCATAGATATTAATAAGTGTTATGTCTTCTTGGTGCATGATTCCCTTAATCATTATGAGGTATCCCTCAGCATCTTTTTTTTTTTTTATTTTGAAGTCTGTTTCATCTGATATTAGTACTGCTACTCCCACATTTCTCTGAATGCTATTTGCTTGAAATATCGTTTTCACCTTTCACTTTGAGTCTATATTTGTCTTTGGAGCTGAGATGCGTCTCCTGGAAGCAGCGTATGGTTGGGTTTTGTTTTTTGATCCATTCTGTAACTCTGTGCCTTTTTATTGGTGAGTTCAGTCCATTTACATTTAGGGTGATTAATGAAATATGAGGTCTTCTTATAGCTATTTTATCTTTTTGTTTTCTGGTAGCTTGGTGTTTGCATTGCTTCCTTGTCCTTATGTTTCTGTTTTCTTTATTTTGGTTGGCTTTTGTGGGTTTTTCCTCTGGTTCTTCTTGTTTTATGTTATATACTTCAGTTCTGAATCTTTGGTTTGTCATTGCCATTATGAGTATGTAAAGGATAGTTTATATATATGTATGTGTGTGTATGTATATATATATATATATATATATATATATATATATATATATATATATATATATATATATATATATATATATATATATATATAGTTATATACAGTCATCCATTTTCTTCTGTGCATACCTTATGTCCATTCCCCTTTGAGATTTTGGATTTTCAAATATCCCCCTTTTCAGTCATTGTTATCTCAGTTTATTCCTATGTATGCTGAACGTTCATTACTTTCTTGTTATAACAATTCTCTTCTTATTTTTTAAGCTTATAATGCCCTGTTCTTAGTAAGGGTTGCATTCCTCTGCTTCTATTTGCCCCATCGTCACTTTACTCCTAATGATGCATTTTTTTGTCATTTTGTTTTAGGTGGACTGACCCCTTTCAGTATTTCCTGTAGTGCAGGCCTCATAGTGGAGAATTCTCTCAATTTTTGTATGTCTGGAAAAGTCTTAATCTCTCCTTCATATCTAAAGGAGATTTTAGCTGGATACATTAGTCTAAGCTGGTAGTTCCTTTCATTGAATAGTTTGAATATTTGATTATATTCTTTTCTGGCTTGTAAGGTTTGTACTAGAGTTCTGACAATAATCTAATGGGTTTTCCTTTATAAGTTACCATTTTCTTCTCCTTGGTTTCCCTGAGAATTCTCTTTGTCATTGATTTTTGATAATTTTAATACAATGTGTCTTGGTGAGGGCCTTTTTGGGTTGAGATAATTGGGTGTTTTGTTGACTTCTTGAATTCCAAGCTCCAACTCATTCCTTAGATTTGGGAAATTCTCATCCACTATTTGTCTGAAAATGCTTTCTAGTCCCTGCTCCTTTTCCTCACCTTCGAGAATGCCCATTATTTTTATGTTTCCTCTCCTGATGGTATCAGCTCATTCTTGTATTTCTCTTTCATTATTTTTCATTTTTCATTTTCTCTCTTCTTTCTGATTTATTTCTAGATTTCTGTCTTCGATATCACTGGTCCTTCCCTCCATTTGGTCAACTCTATTTCCCAGGCTTGCTATTTTATTTTTCAACTCTTGCAGTGTGCTCTTTATTTCCTGAAGTTCTATTTGGTTCTTTTTGAGGGTTTCAATCTCCTTGCTAAAGAACTCATTCTGTTCATCTAGTTATTTTTCAATTTCTGAAATTGTTAAGACTCATTTTGGAGTTCACTAAGTTTTTTCTGAAGTACCATCCTGAATTCTCTGTCATTTAAATTGCATATTTCTATGTCTGTAAGCTTTTTTCTGGAGATTTTTCTCTTTCTTTTTGAGATGACTTGTCATCTTTGTTGTTCACGGTGTTTAATAAACTATGTCTCCACCCGAGCATTAATGGAAGCATATTCTGCTCTTTATCCAGAAAGATTTATTATATAAAGTTCTCTCATTAGCCTGTTGCAAAGAATGTGCTTTTTTTTGTTTGTTTCCAGTAGGTGGCACCTAAGCCTCTTGTATCCCTGCTTTATACAAAGCCTTAATAATGCCCTTTTTTCCTTATAGATGTTTAATTGCGCTCACTACTCTCAATATCAATCCTTGTCAGTTTTAGCAACAGTTTTAGTAGTGTTTGCTCAGATATCCCTGGGCTCCACGGTGTTCGGCCTAGGAGGTTATGAGGGAAGGGCCCTCTGGGTTGAGGGTTTTGCAATGAAGGCTGGTAAAAATCAACTGTTGTTTCTCTGCCATCCTACTTCTCTGTTCTCTGCCCTCTGCCCTGCTGCTGGCTGTGTGGAGCTCACAGCACACTCAGGCAGGAATATTCAAGGAACTTGCCATTTTTTCTCTCCTCTCCCTTCTCCTATAGGGAGTTCAGGTGGCTGTGAAAGGTAGCTTCTTTATTTCTCCCAGCCACCCCCTGACATCTGAGATTCAGATCCCATGCTCAGACGTGCTGATGTGCAGTTTAGGTGCTTTTGGGTGAGTTTCAGCTTATTGTTGTTTCAAGGGGAGAAATCTGGGCAAGTCTCTCACTTCGCCTTGTTTCTCCAATCCCTCTCCAGCTCGTGTTTTAAGTATGATCTAATACAATATTTCTTGATCAGGAGACTTACTGATCTAAGGCATCTTAAAAATGCTGAGACTCTTTACGTGCAATATTTAGTAGAAATATTTAATCATAAAATACTTTAACAACCTTGAGTTGTGGGTAGGGAGATGGTTTGAACTGGAAAATTTAGCTCTCCCTGAATTTGCTACTGATTATCAGGTAAATTAATTTGAATTTCAAGATAAGATGCAACTGATATATCTAGAATCTCTTAGTTGCCCATTGAATATACAAATGGATGAAAACATACATTGTAGTAGTCATAAAATCACCAAATGGTAAGATAGAATAAGCCTTAGAAATACTCTGGTCCAGTCTCCTCATCACTACTATGAGTATGACTTGCCTAAGATCACCTAGGATATAATGTAGAAGGAAGATTTTAGCTTATGTCCAATAATCATATACCACTGCCTTTCAAATAACCAAAAATATTAGTAGCAGAAACATTATACCAATAAAAAGGGAGAACTTGTTTAATTTTTTTGTTATTTTATCTGTATCATTCAAGTAATGGATATTTCTATTTTATAATGTTTATGTTTTTAATTGGTATTTCTATTTTGTACTTTAAATATCATAAAATTATGACAAAATATCAACAACATGCTTCTCTCAGACTATGAAGTAGCAGACAATGTACAAAAGGAGACCACTAATAGAAACAAAGGGTAAGTCCTAGCAGCAATGTATAATATAGTAGGAGACTAATTTGTGTGTGTGTGTGTGTGTGTGTGTGGTTATTTTTTTATTTTTTATTTTTTTTTTACTATGCCTGAAGGTGAACATGCTCATGTGCTTTAGTGTCTCACACTTTGGTCAGCATCATTGCATGCTGAGGTCTGCTGTACCTATGAGGTCAACCAAGGCTGAGGGTGATTCCTAGACCATTGTGATGACTCCACAGCATCTCTTCTGGGATCCTCACACCAGCACACCAGGACCCAAAAGCTGAGAAACACTCTCTATGCTGCCTTCGGCTCCATGAAAGTGATTCCCCATCTTCTCCTAGACACTTACAATAGGAACATGGTTTCAGAATCACTCATGTGACTCTTCTTGACAAAAACCATTGGCTAAAAACGGTGCTAAATTTCTAGGTAAGGTATCTTTCAAATGACCTGTCTAAATGAAATGATGTTATAGACAAGTACTCAACCAAAGCTCTAGGACACTGGTTTCCTCAGTGAGGAGACAAATGTGATAATAGTGTTAAACTTAAAAACAGTCTAATACACATTTCTGAGCACTGCCACACTTGCTAGAAAGAGTGATTGATATAGACTCAAATAGAGAAAACAGCGAAGTCAAAATTGAAAAGTAATCTATGACTCTTTATTAATGTACACATATATTTCTTAATTATAAATTGAATTTTAATTTGGCTTTTCCTGGTAAATTTTGTTTTCTTGAGTTATTTTTGGTTCAGCTGCACAACCCTTAGGGTTAGCTCTCAGATAATATTCTAAAAATATTCTCTGAGTTCTTTGGCTTTAAAAACCTGGTATTTTAAACAAAAACTTATTTGTACTTAATGTGGGAGAGGAAATATCCACTCAAGTATAAAAAAAAAAACCTGTTGCATTGAAAGACCAAATGTACCCTTCATTAACTCTGTGAACTTTGGTTTCATTTTACCCATCTGAAAAAATTGAGATGCTTATAATATTGTTATAACCGGACTACATTGAAGATTAGCATTCTTAATGTAAAGAATTCATCACATAATAGGTATTTAATTCATTTTATATTGAAGAGCTTTGTTCATGGAGGCAGGGGATATGGAAGGAAGGGAAAGATTGGAGGCATGCCTCGGTATATATTAGCCCTCTGGGTCCAGCCCCTGCTGGCTGAAAGGTAAGGATACTGGAGGGAAGGCAGAATTTACCCATACACATTCTCTGTGCTTCCTGATCACCCCTTTGTTTTAGAATCCCAAAGGTTGTGTAGTGTATTTAACATAATACTGTGCATCTTTACTCTCCTGACATCAGCCCAGCGGGGTAAAGAAGAACATGAGTCCTGACAGTCTTGTGTCCCTAGGACCAAGGGATCCTCTGCTTCTGATAATCCCCACAGCTGGAGTTCCTCAGAGACAAACCCTGATGACCAAAGCAAGGCTCTGTCCTAGGTACCTGCACGTCCATAGTAACTGGAGCAATATGAGTGCATTTGACAGAGGTTTAGGGTTGTTTTCTGATATTTGATCTTTAAAGACAGATGTTGCACTAAAAACTACAGACAAGACCAAGCATTGTGTTCCTTTAATGCACTTTCTCACAATGTAATATAACAACTTTAAATATTTCCCATTGGGAAGTTAAAGCAGCAAATTCGACTCTGATACCTACTGTGTTATTCCACTTAGATTCATTATTGTTTCATGTTTAATTCTTGCCAATATAAAATTTATCATCACTTTACATATGTTGCTATTTACAGGCTTATTTAATAACCATTCTCCCATGATACCTGGAGATGTACTACAAAGTCTCTTGCCAAAGCCAAATTGGCCCTCCTAAAGGGTTGCCCTGAAACAGCCCCATCTGGATTTCTTGTTGAATTAAATGTAATAAAATTGTTGAACAGCCTGAATGATTTCACACCACATATGTAAATCAAATACCTCTTTCTACCTCTCTTTTCTTACTCCTTCTCCTTCTCTCTCACCTTTTCTTTCTCTGTCTCATTTAATATTTATTAAGCATCTACTTAGTACTGGAAATACTAAAACAAATAAGATATTCTCAGTAGCTCCAATTTAAAATCATGATAGTATCATCAGCACTTCTCCAGCGCTGCATGATTATAAAGAGCTGAGATACAATCAACTTCTGGTCTCTCTCAGAGAATAACAGCTAGCCAGGTCCCCCAAAAACACATTCAAAGGTACATTAATGGGGATACTGAGAGTGATGAGATGGGGAGACCTTTCTCTCACTACTCTTTGTAAAGGACAAACATGCAAGATACTCTTGACATATTAGCTTTAATAAAAACCAAAATTAAATAAAACAAGGGCTGATAAATGATCTGAATAAATGTCTGAGTATAGAAGACAATCCATTAGAGCCAATCAAGTTCTAAACAATAAACAAAATACCTTCTTTGCCAATAGAAAGACTGTTTAATGATTCAGACCATCTAGATGATGCTCTCAACTGCCCACTTTACTTTTCCTAAATAAATATACTCAGAAAAAAATTATCAAATAACTCAAAAACATTTTTTAAGTGGGGGTTTTGAGTTATTATCTTCCAGACCACTAAGCCTATGAAGTACAATGATAACAAAGGTAAACACTTCAAGATTCAAATTCATGTCCATCTGATTTGCTAAAGTTTCAACACAGAACAAAAACCAAAATAAGGAGTGAATTCAATGATAAATTATTTGGAAACTAAAGAATTTTTCCTCCAGAGTTTTGTTACAGACCTAAAAACATTGATGGAATCATTCACATTTCAGTTTCAGTTTTTATCTTGCCATGAGCCGCAATGATCTGTTAGGGAGATTAGTTGTACAGAGTAGCTTCAGGCACTAAAAGGGAATTAGAAAAATGCTGAGTAATATCAATACAATCTATCGCTTCCTGATTTTTTTTATATATATGTTTCAAATTCTCTAGAATCTTGAATTATCACACACTCATTCCACAAACATTTAATGGGTCCTACAATGTACTAGGCACATTAGGAGCAATAAAGAAATAAAAGCCATGCTCTCTGGCTTGAGGAAATTAAACTATGGGCATCCAAATTTGCTGAGACAGCTGGGCAAGGTCAAGTTGCTGCCCACTCTAAAGAAATAATAACTCTAAAGAAATTTAGGGAAGGAGGAATTGCTGAGGTTCTGCAGAGCTTTCTAATAGATGGGGTAGAGTTTACGTAAAGGGGAAATGTGGAAAGTCCTGATTGTGAAATATTTTCTAGTGGGAAAAATAAAGTTAATTTTGTTTTGAATGACGAATATTTATATGCAACCTTCTTGAAGATAGAGTCAAGAACATGGATGCCAGAAATGCTCTAAAACACTTATTTCATGAATGGTTTTCACTTACTTATCTTTCATATACCATGTAAAAACTCAAACCAAAGCAGAACAAAACAAAAGTCATTTATTTTTAGCTTGAATTATTTAGATTGTTGCTCATTCTGTGCTTTGGGTGCCATGTAAATTTGCCACAGGGTGTACTTATTTATACTGACCAAAGTCTTGCTTGACAACCTAAATATTAAACATGCCAATTTGTCAATGCTCGTTTAACTTTTGGTAATGATTTTAACTTTAAGTAAAAAGTTATTTAAATTCTGTTTCAAATAAGTTTTTTTCTAATTTCTAAAATACAATCATAATAAATCTCTTAGTTACCTACTACAAGTACTGGTCTCTGAACCATCAATAAACTGTATTATATGTAAATCTAAAATTAAAATATTTTATTCTAAAATCAGCAATAAATAGGTTAATTTGGAAGCAGAAAAGCTATACTGATTCTCATTATCTAAGGAAAAAAGAACATTATATTAGTACTATAACTAAGCAATTGGGTTTTTACTCCAGAGAATATTGCATTTATATGGATAAATGACATGGTATGAGGAAGTAAGAATAAATAAACCAGGAAGTAAGAGCATATGTGACTCTAGATTCCTATTGTTATTTATCCATTTATTCAGAACAACTAATATTTCTGATCATTAATCTGCTGAGTCTCATAACATTTCTCTGAAGTAGGAATGGAGCAAGTTATTTTTAAAGATTTAAAAAAATATATAGCTAACAAAAAGTTATATTAATTTTAGGTGTACATCATAGTTATTCAACATTTATATACCTAAAGAAGTGATCACCATGAGAAGTCCAGCATGGAGAAAGTTGTATAAATGAAAATCTATAATTTATAATCACTGACTATCAGAAGAATATACTATGTGTCTCTATTTTTATTCCTATTTACTATTTCTGCTTATATTCTCTGCTAAACTGCAAAAAGTTATGCGTAATTCAGAAATGTCCAGAAATACAAGTAAAATTTTGATATATGCTTCTCCATTTTGTTAAATGTCTATTAGAGTCAGTTAGGGCTTCGAAATAAAATGTAAAGACAGATGAAATGAATAGGATAATGTAAGTGGTAATAAATATTTTACCCATTTTGAGTGTTATTTCTCATATAAATTATTTTAAAAGAATTCATAATGTTTCTATAGAAATGAATCTCTCACATATTAGTGGTGAATAAAATTAGTTCAGACCTACAATCAAATCACATGACAGCCAAGAAAATGAAGGGTGCACTAGAAGAGAAATTAGTTGACAGTAACTTTAACATGTTCATTGTGGCATCTCTAGAGCTCTAAGCAATGGCTCATATATATTAAGTGAACAAAAGTATTTTTGAATATTATGGTTGATATAATCATTATAGTTTAATTTAGCTTTGGGGTCTTTTAAAAAATATAGAAGTTTAAAAGAGCAGCTTATGTCCTTAGGGAAATTGTATGCAAATGAGCTTGCTAGAACTATGCACAACCCTGTATGAAGATACTGAGCATTCATCAGAAATCCAAATTGTTTTTAATTTTTTGCTTTCCTTTCTCTCCTCTTAGATTAAAAACAAAACAAAACAAAACAAAACAAACAAACAAAAAAACTCCCTAGGAACAAGAGACACTGTCTCTGAAGCATTTATAGCCTTGGAGGGTAGAGAAACATGAACAAATAACTATGCCCTGATGTGCAAATGCTTTCAGAGCACACTGGAGGAAATTACCTGATGGCGGTTAGGTAGTTAGCCATGAGTGACAGGAGCAAAGGCCCAGCTCTGTAACCATAGAAACCTCCTTTGAAGACCTTCCTTAAGGACCTCCCAGAAATACCTCCCTTTTAGGGTTATAGATTAGCCCAAATCCTGGAGCACAAAGACCATAAAAGCTGCTGGCTGAACCAGATACAAATGCATGTGCAGAAAGTACTGCTCATAACTTCAGCCTCATTATAGGGCAGCCTGACCCTGCCTGGCCATTTTCTTCTGGAACGAGTTTACTCCTGACTGCCCTCTCTCACCTCAAGGACTCTCCAGCTCACGTAAGTTGTTTCATAGCTTGCCAACCAATGAATGTTCTTCCTTATATCTGTAGCTGTGTAGGGATAATGAGACTGTTTAAAACTGCCCGTTATGTTATAATCAAGGCTCAGCCTTTGAATAAGAGTCCACTGAGCTGGTGCCGGCATCAATAAATGTTGCTTCCTGCTTATAGCCTCAATGTCCCATCTCTCCTTTCGAGAATACTGCAACATTTCTACCATCATTATATCATGACTATGCCTGGAAGTTCATGAATCTAATTATAAGGGACTGAATTCTGGGTAAGCACATGTGCTGTATGCAAAGCATTATATAGCAGCCCCCTGTCAGTCAAGGTAGCCTCACCTACGGATCATCTAGGGCCTCCTATCATGGCCCAAATATAAACAGACCTTCCCATTTCTGCGTTGTTCCAGCTCTCCTTACTGAAAACCCACTCCTCCTTTTGGAGCGTACTGCCTTATCTTGTCACCTCACAAATTCCACAGGGCTGCAGCCTTCCATAGTGTGGCCTGTCTCCTTCTAGAATGTATTTTCAATAAACCTTACTTTTCCTAAATCTCGCTGACCTGTAATTCTTTGCTGCGGTGTTGGGGAAGAACCGAGGAACAACTCACAACCCCACTTTTCTCCTTCTCTTCCTCTTTCCCCACGCCACTGGGACAATGCCGGATTTCACAGTGGCAAATATGAAGCAACAATTTCTCTTTAGACAAATAAAAATGGAAACTGTAATAACCCAAATGAACACTGCACATATTTAAATGTTGTCATGTGATATTAGAAGATCATCAACCCGGAGTGAGGGGCAGGTGGTTTTAAGAGTCCCGTGAGGTGCTTCCTCTCCACCCATTCTTCCAGTTTTCTCTTAGCAAAGCCAGAGGTGATTGAGGTGGTTGGAGCAAAAGGCTGATATGGGAGTCGGAGTACAGGGCACTGAGGATGATGTGGAGGTCAGGAGTATGGTGTAATAAGGGGTGAGGTGGGAAGTTAGACCACAGTGTAGACAGTTCATATACATACTACAAACTGGCCAGGTACATCTGCATGTGCATTTTCCTTTCTGAGATTTTTATTCCTAAATTTTGCTTTGTCTTATCTCTGAATTGCTCTGAGTACAACCCAATATAAACTATGCACAACCCTTGGATGCATACCAGGACCAACTGATATTATTCAATTTGTTATACTATTTCCTATTTCACAGAGTTCTTAATTAAATCTCTACAAATCCACTGCTTTTCTAGTAACAATTTGCAATGGCAAGAAGCCCAACTTTATCTCTGTACAAAAAGCAGTTAACTTTTTCTTAGTAAAATGACTGCTGGGAAACAGTGGTAGTTGGATTTTATTTTATATAACTAGGGAGAGTAGAGGTTACATACCTGATACATATTTGACTCTCAGTCACTTAAAGTAAATTTGCATGTGATTCTTATGAAAACCAAAGATGGATATAATTGTTCTATTCAGGAGAAAAGAAAAATCATTATTTGTCACTAGCATTTTGTATATTTTCTACATCCTGTTGAACTATTTACTCCAAAACTAACTGCTTAAAAGAAGCATAGTTTTGTATACATATGTAATAAAATCGCAAAATCATGTGTAGAAATGATAGGCACATACCAAGTATAGTGATAATCTGGCGAAGGTTAAAGAGAAAGAGAAGAAATGGATTCAACGGGGTTACTAGCTTTTGTTTAGTGTTTTCTTTCTGAAAAAAAAAAAAGAGATTTCATTAATGTAACAAAATGCTGCTATCATGGGTCTCAGAAATATTATTTTAAGATCTTTCAGCACATTTTATATATTTCATAATTAAAACAAAACTTTGAATTTAAAGAAACAAAACCAATGGGAAGTGGTATGGAACATTATTTTTAAGAAGATTTTTATCTATCATTTAAAAATGATCATTTGTAAATTCATCACAGGCTGATATCTGAAGAAAGCAATGTAAGAAGAAAAGACAAAACATTCAAAGAAGCAGCATAACTATCTGAGTCATAAATTTTTAACTAATGTAAACCTTTATTTGCAAATTCTAAAGACTAGAACACTTTTTCCGATAGGCCTACACAGTGTTCTTCCCGATTTGTTTAAAGACAAAAAGAGATACTATTTTAAGTAACAGAGTTTGTGTTCTGATTAGTTTCTTTCCAGTATAGACATAAGTCATATCCTCATCTATCAGGACTTCATTGGTAGATCCTTGAACTATTAGAGGCTGAAAGGCCTGTTTCATATAGTATACCTGTAAATGCTTGCCAAGCTAAACATGTTTAATGTATGATTAACACAAGAAAGTTTTGGCATATTCCTTCAAGGTCTTACGTGAACTGTGCAGTTTTTTAAAATTGTACTGTGGCTTTATCGTGAACCTGAAGTCAGTGTATGGCAGAAACTTCCAAAATAAAAAGGTAAATGGCATTTGGGTAGCCCTCTGCTCCTTCTGAAGAAGGCCAGTGTGGAAGGATAAGTGATTTTTTTCTGCAGCTGATTGGCCTGCTGAGCGACATTACAGGCAGGACAATTATTCACACTTCTGTGTGAGACACAGGCTTCCACCCAATTATAATTTTAAGATTATACAGCCGAGAGTCCATAAACCAGTAAAGATTTGAGTAAGTTGAAAATTGAAATAAAATTGATCTGGACACTGAATAGAGTATTTAAAAGTTAATACATCCTTTGCATAAAAATAGTATCATGTATTTAATTTTAAGTTGTAAAGTAGCTGTTAATAAATAGAAAATCTTAAGGGGGTTGTAGAAAACAAGAATAGAAATTCTCTCAGTAGTATTTCATAGCAATTAAAAATAAATATCTCATTTTATAATAAATAAATTATATTGTATAACAAACTTGATTCTTTTAAACCTTGGACATCAGAAATTTTTTTCATTTCTCAATATTTAGAAAAGTCTTGGAAAGTTTTACTGTTTTAATTACATAATTTCTCCTCCCTCTATTCCAAAGTAAACCTTACAGATTATCCCAAGTTAGTTCTTATTCTAGTTATTTGGTAAAAAAGCAATGCTGTGCGTGTGTGTATGTGTGTGTGTATGTATCTATACTATATATGTGTGTATAGTAAGTATGATACTATTGATGTTAACAATAAAAACTATTAATTAACTAAAAATGCTCAAAACTTCTATAGGAAACTTTTTTAAATTAAATTTTACCTATGAACAAATAAATGTTATGAGATTTACCTTCTCTCCATAAAAAAAATAAAAATAAAAATAAAAAATCATTAAAGGAATATGAAATAAGTGCTTTCAGACTTTGGACAAGAGGCAGTAGAGGACTAAGAGAAGGAAAACAAGCAAGATTCACCCTATGATCACTCCAAATTACTTCCAGGAGTCTCTAGGCTTCAGGGCATGAGAGGAAACCTAGGCAGAGTCCAGAAGTTTTACAGGGTTGAGAAGAAAGAGATTAAGAGTTCAAGAATGCTGAGGTAGCTAGAATTTGAAGTGAAGAGTATGGGATAGGTGGTAAATAAAGAGGGAGGAAGCTTTGGAGAGCTAGAGTTATCTTTTTAAGTCTTTGGCAAGTATTTAAAGAACAAAAAAAAATAATGACAGATTAGAGTTCTCAGAGGCCACACACAATTGGAAAGAATTCCTGTTCACATCATATGGAGTGAATATGAATAAACTTTGTAAAACATGGGCATTGAGTAGAATTCTCAGAAGAGTATTGCTATAGTGTATTAGTCAGCTCGAGCTGTCATAACAAAGACCATAGATTGGATGCCTTAATAACAGAAATTAATTTTCTTACAATTCTGGAGGCTACAAGTCCAAGATCAAAGATCAGTGAGGTTTGGCTTCTGATGAGAGCTCTCCTCCTGGCTTGCTTATGGTTACCTTCTCACTGTGGCCTCACATAGCCTTTCTTTAGTGCTGGTACCTGAAGAGAGATCACTCTCCCTTCCTCTTCTTATAAGGCCACCAGTCTTATTGGATTAGGACTTCACCCTTATGACCTCATTTAACTTAATTACCTCCTACAAACCCTACCTCCAAATACAGTCACAGTGAGAGTTAGGGATTCGTTATAGGAAAACATAATTGAGTCTATAGCTCTTAGTATTGGGACTAATTAATTCTGGACTAGTTTAGACTCCTCTGAAATGTCTAAACAAGGCTCGAATGAATCAAAGTGTTCCCCAAGTAAAATACCTGCATGACATTAAATTTTAATAGTTTTAAAAGGAATAAGACATAATCAAGCATTCAAAAACATCAAATTCACAATATCTGTACTTTATCTAAAAGAAGTAGGAAAATAATTATCCTTAATCAGCAGAAAAAAAATAATAATAGAAAGCAGATTCATAAATAATAAAGATAATGAAACTCATAGATGAGGATGTTACAACCAGTTTGGTAAATCTGATTAATATATGCTCAATGACCTAAATGAAAACATAAACATAGTAAGGAGAGAAATGGAAAATGCAAATACCCAAATGGAACTTCTACAAATAAAAAAAAAAAAAAGAAAAACCGCCTAAAATAAAAAATACAGTGATTGGAATTAGAACTAAAGGTCAGAGATCTTGAAGAAATAGCACTAGAATATATCTAAAATGTATCTAAAAGGAAGTACAGAGAAGGAAAAAAACTTTATTTCTTACAATCAGAAGATATGACCTGTTGGGAAATATCAAGCAGCCTAACACACCTGTGATTGGCATCCTAGAAAGAGAGGATTGTGTGTGTGTGTGTGTGTAAAGGTAAACTTATTTGTGAAAAAAAAGCCACAGTAGTAAGTGTAGGAAGGATATGGAACAACTGGAACTCACACATTGCGGGTGGGAATGTGAAACAATACAGCTATTTTGAAAAACATTTTGGCAGTTTCTTATTATGTAAATCACTCATTTATCATACAATCCAGCAATTGATCTTAGTTATTTACTCAAGAAAAATGAAAATACATGTTATATAAAGACAAGTAAAAAATAACATTTATAGTAATTTTAAAAATAATAGTGAAAAACTAGAAACAAAACTAATGTCCATTAAGTTGCAAATGGATAAGTAAATCTTGATATATTCTTACAATGGATTACTATTGAGTGATATAAATGAATAAACTATTAGCATACTAAGCAACATGGATGAATCTCAAATTCTGTTTACCAAATAAGCCAAACATGAAAGTCTAAAAAAATCAAAATGATAGTGATGATCAGTGTTTTCTAGGGACAGATCTAGATGTCAAAACTGCAGTCAATATTTTCAGAATAGCATGAGAAAACGACTGTTTTTCAATACACACCAGTCTGCTTGATAAATATACTCAAGGATTCAATTTAAAAAATTTTAAATACATTTTTTAAAATTAATTAAGCCAAACAGTGATTTTATGAATTTGAAATCCATGGGAAAAATTAATTCTTCAATGATTAGAATATCTAGAGGAATAACTTTTTCCTTTACCCTCCCAGTTTCTTCAGCCAGGGCCCTGCAAATAAAACTGACAAGAGACAGATTAACAAGATAAAAACATAAGTTTCTTAATTCAAGCATATCACAAAAACAAGGGAGATCTCAAGGTGGTTAGAATTTGAGCTTAATGTAGCATCTTAACAAAAAACTCTACATTTATAAAGAAGTGACAAGAGAAAGGAAAAGTTGTAGGCTTCCAAGGGCAGCAAACTGTGGGAAGGTAAATATATATGGGGGAAATTAATGGATTAAGATTTGTTTGTGCAGGCTATCTCAGCACCAACTCCCCATCTTCTTCATGGACATAAACAATCCCTAGAGGGATTTATGGCAATTCTTGTTTCTCAGAAGTTTCTGCTTTTCGTCAGATAAAGGGAAGCTCCAGGAAGGCATCTTTCTGCTTCCACTGACTCTCAAATGTCTTCAGCTAAAAATAATCCTTATGCCAAAGGGACAGATTTTGGAATGGCATATTTTGATTTCTTAAAAATTCATTTAAATTTCTTTAAACTCTAACATTGATCTTAATGCCCAACATTAACCCTAACTCTATAAAATAATATTTACATATTATTACGCTTTCTTATGTGTTTGTTTACTTTCCTATTTCCTCCCAGAGGTGACCAAATGCTGTTACTGGACAGGGGTTCGTTTCACACATGTCAATAACTAAAAAAACACGGACAGAAGTTTGCAGCAAAGAAAGTAGAGGTTTATTTAAGAAAATGGAGGCAAGCCCGGAGGCATAGGTGAACTAGGGCTCAAAGATCTGGCTCCTCGACGGTCTCTAGGGGATAGGTTATATAGGAGAAAACTCTTTAGTCATGGTAGCTAAGGGAGTTGGGATTCTAGGCTATATTGATTGGTCAGGGCTAGGGTAAGATGTAGCTGATCATTGCATCAGGTCCTGATGTCAATAATGGCCTCTTTCTGTCTGGTTTCAAGGGGATGCTGATACGGTCCTTTGGCCTTCATGGGTATGGAGCTGCAAGATATTATCTTTAGTTTAAAGGAAACTCTGTTTCTGTGGTCAACAGACCTGAGGCTTTGCTCCTAAGACTGTTTGATGCTGACCTAAGAGCTTAATAATTATGGGAGTGGTTGTGCAGTCTGCAGGAGCAAGTAAGTCCAAGGCCGGTTCCAATCAAGGAGAAGGAAAAAGTCATTTTAAAAAGTAAAGATTCGCATAGTTACAATGCCTCTAGGTAAGAGGCCTCTTATAATTTTTATAATGTATATTTACTCAACCAAAAGAGCTTAAAAATAGAACTACTTTACTATAATGTGCGGTGTTTACAAAATCTTTTGGTATTAATCCAAAATATTGCAATCACTCTTGTGGTCAAGTACACGTTTATTGGAAGGAGTTGGCACTCTTGGCAGATATTTGAGAGAAGCTGAGATTTCTAACAATGCTCCCAAAGAGTTTTCTCTCAAAAAGTGAGCCTCTCACTGACCCAAATGGCACTGTAGCCCTGTCACTAATTTCGGTGGGTTTCAGAAAGCAGAAATGGTCCTCCACAGCAGGAGAGATCATGTTAGGCAGGTAGAACCCTGGATGACAGCTACAATTATGCCACAGTAGGCAGCTTCCTACTTTCCCTATGAATATTGTTTGCAAAATGAACACATTCTTATTTGGAATTTCTCAAGAGGTGATTTGACAAGTCTGAAACGGTAATGATAGTTTTCTATCTTGGCTATTTATTTGAGGATTGACATTTCAAAGCCCTGGCCCATAGTTTCTAGGATATTTTAAAGTAATGCTTTTACATGCAATCAATAGAACTACCTTTTCCTTAAAACCCAGTCTTCAGTAGCTCTCGGTGGTCTTTGATCATGAAGTGCCTGGTGATGGGTGTTGACCGCTGATCAGATACTTGGTCCAAAACGCCCACCATCTGCACTAGTAAGTGCCCTTCATTAGCTAAGTGAGACTGAAACTGGAGAGCAACGGAGGCCAAGCCTCATGCTGCCTGTGACGCTCAGTCAATAGACCGACACAGGAGTTGTGCTACTTAGAATAAGCGTTTATGGCAGAGCACTGGTGATCTGAGAAGGAAGCAGGCTAACAACTTTAAAAACTCCTTCTCTTCTCAGTCCAACTTAAGGTATTTCAGAGAAAATCTGGGCATTATTTCAGGGGCTACTTGATGGTTTTGGGGTGGGGGGGATTTTGTGATTCACAGAACTTTCTCTCTGGCAATGTGGTCCTACAGTGGCATTAGCTATCCAGGAACAAAGATGGAAGTAGTCTAGAAAGAATGCTAGACCATAAAGATTGTGATCAGTAAGCATAAGGGCATTAATCATAAGTTTCAGGGCAACTTTCTATGGCAGTGGACATTCCAAGCTCTGTGTCAAGCCACAGGGGACAATCTATTGTTAAGCTACAGGGCAAGGAAAAGTGAAGCTGGGGATGCTGTGAGACCTCTACTACGAGAGTCCCAACTGGACCTTTCTTTAAAATAAATTAGTTTTCCACATAATTGACCTGAAACATATTGCATTTTCATTCAGTATTTCATTTAATAGAAATAAATTACTTCTTTCTGTGCATTGCAAACCTTTATTTTTATCCATTTATTTTATAGCTTTTCTGTCATTCTGTCTTAAATCATATCAAGTTGTTTGCAGACCTGTCTCACAATTAGAATATCAGTTCCTCCAGAGTAGGTATATTTCTTGTTCACTATAATATCTGACGCTTAGCACATGGTGCCTAGGACATATCAAATGTTGCGCATTGTAGATGAAATAACTTCCAACTTATAAAAGGGAAAGATAATTTGAGGGGCTTGTGTGTGCATATAGTGCTATACAGAGATGTATTTAAAATTTTATACGTTGCTAGAATAAAATTACAAGGTGCCATTAAAGCCCATAAATTAGGGGAAGGATTAGAGTGAGATAAACTATCAGTGGGAAGCCAGGAAAAGACTTGTCTGATTATTCCCTACTCTGGCAATGAACAAGAGCTGGAAACATTTGTTCCAGCAAGAGTAACTTAGTGGGTGACCCAAGTAGAGCTGCTTTGGTTTTCTGTTAGGTTGACTAGAGCCTCTGAAGAGCTCCAGGTAGCAAGCCTTTTGGGTTCACCTGAAGGAACTAGGACAAAATGCTAGCTTGTAATAGGGACTTGGCTGAGCACTTCTATAATCAGACACAGCCTTTATAAATGCTAACTCAGCAGCTCAGGGCAGAGGGTAAGGATGACATGTCAGAGTTTCTGATTTATAGTTTATGGCAATACTTACTTCTCCAAATATCTGTCTTCTTCCCCCAATTTCTTTTTTTTTTCTTTTTTCTTTTTTCTTGCAGAGCTTCTCAAAAAATAAATAAATAAAAAGAATATAAATCAATTTAAAAGTCCCAAATCTCTCTAAAGCCTCCTTTTTATTCTTTGTGTCTTGTTCTTCTTCTATACATTTTTTTTAATACTTAAGTAAAAACAATCTCTGCCATTTCTCAGACCTTTTTTAGTCTTTTCATTGTGTGTGACAAAAAGCCCAGGATAAGAGTTGGGGAGAATAAAACTACTTAATGGGTGAGAGCACTTGTTAAGATTTTCTAATCATCTTGACATGAAAAGCTGTCTGATTTCAGAAACTAATTATAAGTACACATTTGCCTGAATAGTTTGTGCCTCTCAGATTAGATACAAGGAGATAAATGTGGTATCTTTTCTAAAGTATCAATTATATGTGATGAAAGACTGTTTTTATGAAATATGGTAGAAACTTCTGGTTATTTATGTGATATAAATTCTCCTTTTCTTCTTTATAGAACCCCAGGTTTATTTCAGATGGCAGTATATCCAGCTAAAAAGTCTAAATTACCCAGCTGACATTATAAGCTAAAGCTACCATGGGAATCTTTCCAGAAAACTCTTAAAAGAGGGCTAATTTGGCCTCTTAGGGCCTGTTTTGTTCTTGCATGGATCATGGATGTTTGATCTACAGCAATCATTTGGCTACAAAGTGACCTTCAGAAGGAAAGCCATGTTCTGATGATGAAAGATCAGAATCATGATAGGAACCTGAATTCAGATTCTCGGGTTGCCAACAGAAATATAAGACAGCCCAATTCAATTTGTATTTCAAACGACAAAAAATTTTTACTATAATATGTTACAAATATTGCATGGAACAAATGTATACTTAAAAATAAATGTTTACCTGAAATTCAAATTTCACTGAACACTTTTATTTGTTGTTTGTTTAAAATGATGTTAAATTATTTAATGAAATTAGCAAAACAAGAAAATGAAAATATGGCAAAGCTAGTCTTCTTTTAGCCTGTGTATACTTGAAGTGAGTTTTTTTGTAAAAGGCATATAATTAAGAGATTTTTAAAAAGGTTTAAAAAAATTTAGAACAGCTTTAAAGAAAATTTGGGAAGATAGTACAGAGAGTTCTCATTTACCCTATACCAAATTTCCCCTCATATTATATTAGTATGTTACCTTTGTTACAATTAATAAACCAATATCAATAAATTTTTGTTAACTGAAGTCCAGAATTTATTCAGATTTTCTTTTTTTAAATTTAATGCCCCTTTCCTTTAAAGAATCCCATCCAGGATACCACCTTACGTTTAGTCAGAGTGTTTTCACAGGCACCTCTTGCCTCTGACATATATATGATGAATGTGAGTGACATATGAATATGATATAACATATAAATATAATTTTTTAAAAATCACTTTTTCTTTATTCATGCATTTGTATACGGACACAGGTTGTTTCCATTTCTTGGCTATTGAAATAATGCTAAAATGAATGTGAGGGTAAAGATATCTCTTCAAGATAGTGATGTCATTTCCTTCAGATATACACCAAGAAATAGGATTGCTGGACAATATTGTAGTTTTATTTTTAATTTTTAAGGAAGCTCCATACTCTTTTCCATAATGATAGCACCAATTTACATTCTCTCCAACAATGAACAAGGATTCTCTTTTCTCCACATCCTCACCAAAAATTATATCGATATATACATAATTATTTTTAATCTCTTAATTTTTTGTTAGCCATTCTAATAGTGTCAGGTGATCATTTATTGTGGTTTTGACTTAATAGTCCTTGGTGACTATTGATATTGAGCACTTTTTTATGTATATGCACTGTTGGCCTTTTGTGTGTATTTATTGGAAAAATGTCTATTCAACTCCTTTGTTAATTTTTCTAAATCAAATTTTTTTATTTTTTTTTATATTTTAGGTACTGAGTTGTATGTTTCTTATGTATTCTGGATATTAACCCCTTATCATGAAAATGGTTTGAAAATATTTGCTCTCGTTCCGTAGATTGTCTTTTTATTATTTTGAGTATTTCTTTGCAGAAGCTTTTAGTTTGTTGTAGTCCCATGTGTTTATTTTTGTTTTTGTTGTCTGTATTTCTCGTCATATCCAAAAATTGTCAAGGAGATTTTTTATTGTTTTCTTCTAGCAGTTTTACAGTTTCAGGTCTCACATTTAAATCTTTAATCCATTTTGAGTCAATTTTGGTGAGTAGTGTAAGGTAGAAACCGAATTCTGTTACATTGGTCTATGTGTCTGTTTTCATTCTGTTACCATACTGTTTTGATTACTATAGGTTCGTAATAAAGTTTGGATTACTATAACTTTAAAATAAAGTTTAAAATCAGGAATTGTGATCCATTCAGCTTTCTTCTCAGGATTTCTTTGGCTGCTTGAGATCTTTTGTGGTTGTATAAGAATTTAGGATTTTTTTTCTACTTCTGTGAAAAATGCCATTGAAATTTTGATACTGATTGAATTGTATCAGTAGATATATTCAGGTAATATGGACATACATTTTAACAATATTAACTTCTCAGAGCTATGAACATGAAATATCTTTCCATTAATTTGTGACTTATTTAATTTCTTTCATCAATGTCTTCTAGTTTTTAGTGTAAAGATTTTCACCTCCTTGTTTAAATTTATTCCTAGTTTATTATTTTTGATGCTATTTTAAATGGCAATTTTTTTATATTTCTTTTTCCAATTGATAGTTTTAGTGTATAAATGCAACTTATTTTGTACACTGATCTTGTATCAACAACTTTACTGAGTTCGTTTATTAGTTTTAAGGTTTTTTTTTATGCAATCTTCAGGATTTTCTATGAATAAGATCATATGATCTATAAAGAGAGACAATTTTACTTTTTTCTTTCTGAATCAAATGCCCTTTAGTTCTTTTTTTTGCTAAAACTTCCAGTACTTTGTTGAATAAGAGTGGTGAGTGTGTGCACTCTTGTCATGTTCCTAATTTTAGAGGGAAATCTTTTAACCTTTCACCATTGAGTATAAAGTTAGTTATTGGTTTGTCATATATAGTCTTTATTATATTGAAGTACATTCTTTTTTTTTTTAATTATTATTTATGCTTACAGCACCTGGTCTTCCTGAGTGGTCTCCCATCCAAATTCTCACCTTGCTTAGCTTCCGAGATCAGACACCGGGCTTGTTCACAGTGGCATGGCCGTAGACCATGGACCATGGCTCCACTGGAGCACGAACCCAGGACCTTCTGCATGTAAAGCAGACGTGCTAACCGCCACACTATGGAACCACATCTGAGGTACATTCTTTTTATACTCAATTTGTTGAATTTTGTCATGTGCATTTTTGGCATCTATTGAGAGGCTTATATGATTTTTATCTTTCATTTTATTAATGTGGTGTATCACATTTATTGATTGGCATATGTTCAACCACACTTGCATCCCAGGAATAAATCTCACTTGATTGTAATATGTAATACTTTCATATGCTATTGAATTTAGTTAGCTAGTATTTTGCTGAGAATTTAAAAATCTATATTCATAGGGGATATTGGTCAGCATATAATTGTTCATAGAAGTGTCTTAAGATCCTTTGTATTTCTGTGGTATTAATTGTAATGTCATCTCTTTTATTTCTAATTTTTTTGGTCCTCTCTTCATTTTCCTTAATTTAGATAAAGGTTTGTTAAAATTGTTTACCTTTTAAAGAAAACAAGCCTTAGTTTTGTTTTGTTTTGTTTTGTTTTTCTTGTTTCTACTTCATTTATTTTTGCTCTGATATTTATTATTTCCTTCCTTCTACTAACATTGGGCTTAGTATTTTCTTCTTTTTCTAGTTTCTTAAGATGTAAAGTTAAGTTGTTTATTTGCAATATTTTTTCTTAATTTAGGCATTTCTCACTATACACTTTGCTTGTACAACTGCTCCTTCTGCATCGCATAAGTTTTGGTATGTTGCTTTCATTTTTGTTTCATGAGAATTTTAAATTTTGTTTTAGTTAAGTTTTCTGCTGAGAAATCTGCCGATAGCTTTATGTGTTTCCTTTATAAGTCAGATTTTTTTTTTCTTTATGCTGTTAAAATTCTTTTTTGTATTTGATTTTAGATAGTTTCATTATAATGTGTCTTGGAGAAGATCATTTTGGGTTGAAAGTTTGGAACGATCTAATGGCTTCATGAACATGGGTGTCCAAATGGCTTCCCAGAATTGAAAAGTTCACACCCATTCTTTCTTTAAATAAGCTTTCTGCTTCTTTCTTTCGTTCTTTCGTTCTTTCTTTCTTTCTTCCTTCCTTCCTTCCTTCCTTCCTTCCTTCCTTCCTTCCTTCCTTCCTTCCTTCCTTCCTTCCTTCCTTCCTTCAACCCTTCCTTCCTTTCTTTCTTTCTTTCTTTCTTTCTTTCTTTTCTTTCTTTCTTTCTTTCTTTCTTTCTTTCTTTCTTTCTTTCTTTCTTTCTTTCTTTCTTTCTTCTCCTTCTGTGTCTCCAGTAATGTATAGGTTGTTTCTTTCAAATATATCTCATAATTCACATAGGCCTTCTTCACTCTTTTTCATTCTTTTTTCTCCTCTTCTTGGATAATTTTAAATGATTGTATCCTAGTTCGCTAATTAATTCTTCTGCATAGGCAAGTCTGATGTTGAAATTTTCTATTGAATTTCTCAGATCAGTTACTGTATTCTTCAACTTTAGGGTTTCTTTTTATTTTTTTAATGGTTTTCATTTCTTTGTTGAACTTCTAATTTTGTTCATGTATTTTTTTCCCCTATTCAATTAGCTATCAATCTGTGTTTTCTTGTAGTTCAGTGAATTTTATTAAGAGAATTTTTTTGGATTCATAGATGTCCATTTCTTTTGGGTTAGTCATTGAAGTTTTATTAGTTTACTTTGGTAATGTTATGTTTTATTGGCTATTCATGATTCTTGTGACCCTGGGTGACTTTTGAATAAGTAGGCACCTCTTCCAGTTTTTACAGACTGGCTTTGGCAGATTAAGCCCTTTACTCATTGTCCTGTCCAGAATTCGGGATGGATTGTCTGGTGGTGTCTAAAGACATATTTGCTGTTGGAGTCCTTGGTTGGACAGGTCTGGTGTCTGGGTCAGCAAGTCAGCAAACCTGATATTTGGTACATGAGGATCAGTCTGCTGCCTGGGTCCACTAAGGCAGGCCTGGAGCCTGGATTTACTGGGACAGGTCTGATGTTTGAGTCTGTAGAGTTGGTGTGAGACCTAGGTCTTTATTGGTGAACCTGTACTGTAGGTCCATAGGGGCTAATCAGGCTCCAGAAATCCCTGGGTTAGGCCATAGGAGCATATCTGGTACTGGGATGGACTGAAAGCCTGGTTTCATGGCTGCTGGCCTAGAGGCTGGGGCCATAGGAAATGGCCTGGAGCTTGGGTAAGGTGGAAGTCTAGGCTGAAAGAGTCAGTCTATAATATGGAGCCTTGAGAATCAGCCTGGTGTTTGGGTCCCCAGAGGTCAATCTGGTGCTGGAGCAGGCTAGGAGCCTAAGTCCATGGGAATTGACCTCTAAAGCTAGGCCATGGGGGTTGGCCTGGGAATGGGGCAAGTTGGGAATTTGGGTCCTTTGGAGCTGGGCTGGAGTATAGGTTGACAGGGGCTGACCTGATGCTAAAGTGGACTGGGGGCTGGTGCTGGGATAGATTGGAATCTTTGATCTGTAGTAGTTGGCTTGGTTGGGGCCTATCCAAAATTCTGTTTGTAGGTGCTCACTGAAGCCTGGCGCCATGGGAGTTGTCTGGCACTAGGGTGGTCTGGGAGCCTGGGTTCACTGGAGCCTATCAATAGCCTGATGATGCAGGAGCTGCTTGAGGAGATGGAAGCCACCTGGGGCTGCTGAAGTTGGCTGGAATTCAGATGGGTTGGGGGCCTGAGTGTGCAGAGATTCTCTGGGAGCCTGAAGCCAAGGAAATCATTTGGATTCTGGTGACACAAGAGCTATCTGTGGCTTTAAGAGCCTTCTGAGGCTGCAAGCGTCACCTGACCTGACAGGCTGAAGGTGAATTGGGACCCTGAGCTCATGGCAGTCTGCAAGGAGTCACCTAGAGCCACAAAGTTGGCCTGATTCTAGGGCACACTATTTCTAGGTTCAGTGGTGAAGTCCAATACCCACTTTATTCTCCTTCTGTATGATGGGTATACTCTCTCCACACTGGGCTGCCCAGACTCCGGGGAGGGCTGATGGGAGTACTGTGAGTTTATCTTTGCTACCCTCCTCATTGTGTCTTTTCTTATTGTGCTTCTCCTAGGTGCTATAATCTTTCACCTAGAATTCTTGGTTCTTGTGAAAGTATTTTATGTGCAGATAAGTGTTTAAATTGATGTTTCTGAAGAGGGGACAAATGCCAGAAAGTTTGATACTGCCATTTTGCTGATGGAACACCCCTGATATTTCAAACTCCTGTTGAAGGGTAGCATATTAGGCTACCCCAAAGTATGCACCTTTGGCATAAGGATTATTCTGAGCTGAAGACAATAAAGAAGAAGTAGATACAAGAAAAGCTCTCTGAACTCTTATTTGCCTATAAGCAGGACATAAAACAAAGATTTTCTTCCTCTATCTACCAGGAAGGACAAAGGTTAATCCCAGAGACACTTTAGACTCCATTAGTCTGGAGAAGGCACCAGAGGTACATACATAAGAAACTTTACTAACTAGCTTTCATCTCTGCTCTTGGAATCTTAAAACTGCTTTCCTTTGTGTTGTCAATTCTCTGTAAATTTATTGCTTTTTGTTGAAGATGTTATATAAACTGGAATTGTAAGCCACTTTGGAAAGTTACCCATTTTTTCCTGGGTATTTCCTATGTATACCTGTGTTATACATGTTAATAAACTTCTGTTTGTTATCTCTTGTTAATCTGTCTTTTATTACAGGGATCTCAGCTAAGAAACTCAGAAGGGTAGAGATGAAATTATTTTTCTTCCCTTATACTATGCTTCTATTAACAGTTAACTTGATAGGGTGATGTTTTTTGGTTTTTCATTTGTTTCCTATAATGTTTCTGTTAGTTTTTGATATCCATACAGCTCTCAGAATAGTGTTAGTATTCTTGATAGGTTTTGTAAATATTTGTTTATTGAGTTGTTGGTTTATTGGTTGATTAAAATAACCATTTTTCCCTCTACAAGGATTGTTTTGATTTTGTAAGGAGGATATACAATGCATCAAACTCCCATTTTTTCATTGATGGCAGGGAAATTAGAAATTGAATATTCTAATTTAGTAAATGTCTAATTAAACAATTTTTAAAGCACTGTAATTTATTACATATGTTTTACTCTGTAACTATCCTGAACATAATTTAATTTTTCTTTTTGAGTTAATGTGAAATGACATTCCGAATGTCTTTTATCAATATATAGTATCATAAATAAATGCTTTGTTGTGTTAACTTTCAAGTTTTGTGGAATAGTGAGAGTTTACTGTTAGAAAGAAATATTTTGTTAGTCCTATACCATAGATCTTTTACACATTTAGCCAATGGAAAGGAGAGAAGTTTGCAAGTGTTTGGTTATATTTGACAAAGGTTTTTAGAGAAACTTTAAATGTTAATTTAAATCCAGCTTTTATATAAAACTTTTCCAGTCTTATTATATTTCATTTCATTCCTGACAAGTGAGATAATTTTCTACACTTTCTAGGGACTGAAAATTCAGCTTCAATTTTTATGAGAACATTATTTTCTTGAAAGTGCCAAGATCAGGAAGATGTAAAAAGGTTTTTTTCTCTCTAATTAACTTGTTTTTGTCTGTTCAAAAAATAGTCCCTAAGACTGTATATATGTTCTCCTTTTTCTCAATTCAAATAAACTGAATGATTGTTGGTAAATGGCATTTGTTTTACAAACTGACCACATAATCTTTATGAGCAAATATTTACAAACCAAATCTGCATCTCTTTCAGAGTTGATTTTAGACTCTTAATTTTATATTTTTTTCCCTGAATTTTGATAAACTGGAGGCAACTAGCTCAAAAAGAGAAAACTGTTTAAAAAAGTTTTGACGTGGGAGTTTTATAACTCCTGGACATATCCTCTGGTGCCCAAGGTGATTTTGTCAGAGATAAACAAAGCTGACATTAAAGTGGTGAGAAATTTTATTCAGTAACAGTAGGGGAAAGAGCTGCTCTTCCTTTAGATTTGTGCAAAAGTGACTGGGCTGGGCATTTTAAAGAGAATGTGAGGGAGTAGGAAGGTGGAGCAAGCAGGGCCTCAGGAGAGTCAGGGAAGTCAAAAATTACAAAGAATTTGTCAGTATAAATGCAATTAGGCTGGCTGTATCTGCTAGCTGGCAATTATGGAAGTTAGGATTTTATTTTCCCATATAGATTGGGAGATAGAGGCCCTATCCTTCCTGATGATTACATTTCAAAAGTGGCTTTCAGATCCTTGAGAAAGACACTCCAAGTTTTTAGGCTATAACCTGTGTATTTCAAAAGGACAAAAGAAGTATTCACAATTGTAACCCTTTTTAGTAAATGCTCAAAGAAAGAGAGGTCAAGGGCCTATCCTTAGGTGTTAGCTAGAACAAACAATATATGCTTTGACAGCCCTAAGATATTCTAGACAGGAACTGAGAAGTATGTGGTCTTAAGCTGCTAGAAACCATGCTAAAGTTTGGTCAAGTGTCTCAGTAGTAGGTTTTCCCCCAGTGCTGTATGTTCAGAGTTCTGCAGTTCTCAGTTTCACCCAGAGACTCCTTGGTTTAGGTTCATGTGAAAGCTTTAGAAGCAAAGCTTTCTACAGTATTATAAATCTAAGCTTCTTATTTTTGACTGGCATGAATGTCCTTTAGTTACCTTAATATTGTAAACAAAATCAAAAGAAGTGCAATTTGTAATTTCCTGTTATCTGCCTAGTTGAATACTTTTATAAACTGCCTCTAAAAAAAGTATCTGATTAGAAGCTACAAGCTCTGAGAAAAAAAAAAAAAATTGAGTAAAAGAGAATGTTTTGCCCAACAAATTTCACCTATTTCAATAACATTTGCTTTCTATGAATAGTAATCAAAGTATTGATTTAAAATGTAAGGTTTTTATATTTTTCATAATTTTAGCAATTTCTTCAAAATTTCTTTATTCATTATTATCTCATTATACTCTTTTAAACCATCCTTTGAAAATTTTTTTGTTTTCTGATTTATGTTAACTCAGAATAGGTTTTTAACTTTCTTTGATTAGTTTTATAGAAAGTGATGCACAGCTGGAAGAGCAAGATGATGGAGTAAGGAAATGTTATTCTTGCCTTCTCTCAGGACCATGCCAAAATTACGACTAAACTACTGAACAACCATCATTGAGAATCACCTGAAGTCTAGCTGAATAGAAGTCCTACAACTGAAGACACACAGAAAACTGATAGGAGGGACAGCAATGCAGAATGAACTGATCTCACACCCCCGTGTGGCAGATAAAATTTGGGAGGGATATTTTGGCTGCAGAGGTCTCATCCATGAATTAGGTTCCTCAGCTCAGGGTTTCAGTGCTGGGAAAAGAAGTCCTCATGACTTTCCAGCAGAGATTGTAGTTGAGTGAAAGGGCAGGCAGCTGGAGTCCCAAGCATTCCACTTAAAGGGCCTGCATACAGACTTAACTGCTGTCAGACTTACTCACCCTGCACTCCAGTGCTAAGGCAGCAGCTCAAAATGTGCCAGCAACATACAGGGAGGAACTGAATGGTCTGGCTTCGGGATGAAGGATGCAGGGGAAACTTTCTCCCAGACAGAAGTGCTGGCAGAATCCATTGTCTCTTTGTAAAGCCCTCCTCCATCTTGGTGTGCAGATACAGGCATCTTCCATATTTAAGTTTCCATCAACTTGGCACCTCCAAACACAGTGTGGGTGGTAGCCATCCGTGGATTGCTTAGTGGCTCATACCAGCTGGCCCTGGGCAGGCACAGGCTGCAGCTGAACTTAGCCTGCAGTGGGGCCTATCCCAGGAGGTCCCAGGCTAGCACACCTGGTGGCCAGATTCATAATGAGCCAGAACACAACCCAAGGTTACATCCAAGGACAATATACCCAAAGGGTCCTGTGACCACTTTGGACCAAACCAGAGCACCATCTGACCACCTCAAAGGATGACACATCCAAAGAGCAGACTGGTTAGGCACCAGAGCCCCAAGAAAGCAAATCTTGCTTTGTTGGGACAGCCCCTGCACAATAGCTCCACCACTATAGTCAAGGCAAGTCCTCACAACCAATCAGACTGAGAGTCAATCCTTCTCACTGAAGTATAAACAGCATTCAAGGCTCAACTACAACAAGAGGGTATACACAACCCGCACGAGAAACACACCTGAAGCACCTGACTCACTTGACCAAGGAGACTGCACCACTAGGCCTCACAAGACACATCCAACATTAGGCCACTTTCCTAAAACTGAGAAACATAGCAGTTTTATCTAATACATAGAAACAAACACAGGGAGGCAGCCAAAATGGAGAGACAAAGAAACACATCCTAAATGAGAGAAAAGAAGAAAGCTCCAGAAAAAGAACTAAACAAAATGAAGACAAGCAATCTACTAGTAATACTGATAATAATGATGTTCGATGATCTCAGTGAGAATTTCAACAATGGTATAGGAAACAAAAATAAAGATAGAACACATAAAAAAGAACCAGTCAGAAATAAAGAATATAACGACTGAAATAAAGAATACATTAGAGGGAATCAATACTAGAGTAGATGAAGCCATGATAGAATCAGCAATTTAGAAGATAAGCCAGCAGAAAACACCCATGCAGAACAAATCAAAAAAAGATTCCCCAAAATGATGACAATTTAAGCAACCTCTGGGACTACATCAAGCATACCAACATTTTCATCACAGAGGTACCAGAAGGAGAAGAGAAAGAGTAAGGAATTGAAAATCTATTTGAAGAAATAATGACAGAAAACTTCCTTAACCTGGCAAAGGAAATAGACATACAAGCCCAGGAAGCTGAGAGAGTTTCAAACAAGATGAACCCAAAGAGGCCCACACCAAGACACATCATAATTAAAATGTCAGAGGTTAAAAATAAAGAGAGAATCTTGAAAGCAGCAAGAGAAAGGTAACTAGTTACTTACAAGGGAGCTCCCATAAGACTGTCAGCTGATTTCTCAAAAGAAACTTTGCAAACCAGAAGGGACTGGCACAAAATAGTCAAAATGATGAAAAGGAAGGACCTAAAACTAAGATTACTCTACCCAGCAAAGCTATCATTTAGTATCGAAGGACAGATAAAGAGCTTACCAGACTACCAAAAAAGCTAAAGTAGTTTATCGCCACCAAATCAGTACTACAAGAAATGTTAAAGGGACTTGTTTAAGAAGAGGAAAGAAAAAAAAATGTGAATAAGAAAATGGCAATAACTACATATCTATCAACAATTACTTTAAATGTAAATGAATTAAATGCTTCAATCAAAAGACATAGAGTGCCTAAATAGATAAGAAAACAAAACCCTTACTGCTTACAAGAGACTCACTTCTGATTGAAAGACACACACAGACTGAAAGTAAAGAAATGAAAAAAGATACTTCAAAAAATGAAAACAAACAAACAAAAAAGCTGGAGTAGCAATATTTATACTAGACAAAATAGACTTTTTAAAAAAAGCTATAACAAAAGACAAAGAAGAACTCAGTAATCCCACTTCTGAGTATTTAACCAAAGAAACCCAAAATACTACCTCAAAGGGACATGTGCATCCATATGTTCATTGCAGCATTATTTACAGTAGTCAAGATATGGAGGCAATCTGGGTGTTAATCAATGCCAAATGGATAAAAAAGAGGGGGTACATATATACGATGGAATATTAGTCAGCCATAAAAAGAATGAAATCTTACCATCTGCAAGAACATGGAGGGCCTGAGAGGGTATTGTGCTGAGTGGAATGTCGGCACCGAAGAACAAAGGCTATATGATTTCACTTACATATGGAATATAAAGAATAAAACAAACAAAACAGAAGCAAACAGATACAGAGAACATTTTGATGGTTGCCAGTTAGGAGGGAGGTTAAGGGTTGGGTAACAAAGGAAAAGGGATTAAAAAGTATAAATTGGTAGTTACAAAATAGTCATGGAGATGTAAAGTATATCACAAGGAATATAGTCAATAATACTATGATAACTATGTACAGTGTGAGATGGGCACTAGATTTATCAGCGTGATCACTTTGTAAGTTATATAAATGTCTAATCACTATGTTGTACACCTGAAACTAATATAATATTGTATGTCAACTGTAATTGAAAATTTTTAAAAAGTTAGTAAAAAAAAAAAAATCAATCACCTCTGGAGTCAACTCAACCCTTAGCCAAACACCTCAAAATTATTTATTATTCAATTAAAAGATTCTGAAACAAATGTACATGGCTCTATAATTTTAAAATGTGTGGATGATAATAATGTCTCCTCATGAGACAAGCTGTCCAAGGAATGACAGCCACCTAAAATAAATGTTTCCCCATGGGCATTTCAAATCACTAGACTGAGTCACTGCATTTCAGACTCTGACTATTCCAAAGTGCAAGGTTTTGGAAAAACAAGTTTTCTTTTTAGACAGCCACAAGCTCTACATGATTTTTGGAAGAGCCATATTTGAGGGCACTGTTAATGATCCTTAACAGTCTATTTACAATCACAGAAGGCAAAAAATGACATTTATCTTGTAAATTAACATGATACTGTTACTGCTCATTCATACATGGATGTCTGTGTGTGTGTGTATTTTGTGTGTGTGTGTGAGAGAGAGATAGAGACATAGAGACAGAGACCAATTGAGAGAGAGAGGAGAGGAGGAGGGAGAGGGAGAGAGGAGAGGAGAGGGAGGACAGCGAGAGCGCAGGGCAAGGGAAGTGAAGAAGCAGAAGTAAAAATGTAAATCTCTTCTATCTCTCCTTCTGGATATCGTCATTGGTCCCTGCAGATCCACTTTCCATCTTTCTGTACAATGTTCTATAACACTAGCATTAACCCGACTTGCTTCCTCTGGCTTTCAGCTGTGAAACATTGACCGACTGGAGGGTGATAAAAGAGAGACATCAGAGTCTTTATGTCCCAGCTTCCTCCCTGCTGGGATATAGATTGGCTGCATTCTTAATAAAGGTCACAGCACCCACTGGATGACTCTCTCCTGCTTCACAATTTCTCCCTTAATCCACATCTAGCATCTCAAGGAAAGTTCATTACAACCAATTAACAGGAAAGAATACAGGCCTATTTATAAATAAATACGTTTATAAATAAACTGATCCCAGCCAGAAGAGGACGTCCATCTTTCTACATCACCATTCTAAAATGTCCCTCAAAGGAAATCATGAACGAGAATTGTCCCAGTAGGCAGAACTTTGGGCAGTACATATAGTTGGTCACTCTACATATAAGAGATGGTCTGAAGTATGGATCTATAATAATTTGTGGACAGTGGCTAATGAGTTGTCCGGTTAAGCAAGGGGTATGAGAAGAACAAAGACATTTGGAAAAAAATGTTTATGGCTAGACCTTTAGGAAAAGGCATAGAATGTAAGAATAGTTGAGTAATTCTACCCAGCTGGCATGCACTGTGCAGGTAGCCTCAATAGTCAAGGGAATAAAATGATCATCCTACGGATGTCAGACAGCCTTTTCCTGCCACCCTTGGGTTTGCTTCCTGGGCCTATGCACAAAGAAGTCTTGATGTTAGGAATGAAGTCCATGCATCTATCAACAACTCAGCATGGACTACCCCTTACCCACGTTAATCTGACCACTAACACTACTGAGTGCCAGCCTGCAAACAGCAGATGATATGCTGAGCCTTCAATATGATTCCATTGCTCTGAGGAATTGGCTGACTCGTTGAATACATGTGTGCTTCCGATTTGAGTTTACCTTCCCTGTCTACAGCACTGTTTGTGAACTTATAGAAGGCCTTCCTTAACAACATATCTGAATCAAAATTGTCTTTGATCAAATTTTTTTTTCAGATAAGCTCGTGCTGCAGAGATCCACTACAGGGCCCTGATTCATGTCCACACAGTGTCTCTTGCCTCTTGCCTGGCATCTCTTTGTTTAGAACTTGCACGTATGCAACTTGGAAGTCTAAGTTTTTTTAGAGTAAACTTTGACTAATGAGAGCTGGAGGCTTAAAGAGAAATCCTTCTTCTTCCTTCCTGGTTGGACTTGGTGAAGTACAGCTGTTCATGTGGCTTTATGGAGGGAGATCCTATAAGTTCCAGCAGTCAGATGCACTCGAGATCAAGTGATGCCAGTTCAGTCCCCTACCTTCTTGTGTTTGCTATTTTCTTTTCCTGCCTCACTCCTTTGTGCTCACTCCTACTTTTCTGGATTTACACACCTTACTTACATATTAATGCATACATTTTTTGCTTCAGACTCTTTTTCTTTTCCTTCTTTTTTCAAAAGAAATCTGATCTAAGACAACAATGGGACTGGGAATAGATATGGAGTGAAAGGCATGAGGTTAATGAGATACAGAAATTTTGGGTAATAGAAAGGTCTCCATATCAACATTGAAGTTGATCATGAAAATGAGAAGATTGTTATGAATAGGACAGTTTTAAATCAGATTTTAAAAGGTCTTTGAGGAATGTGTTTCTGTAACCTCAATATTGACAGATGACAACAATAGAAAAGATGGTTTTACCCAATGGTAAAGAGGAGGAATAACGGGCCAGGAGTGGCAATGGGCTCTAGAGGGTTCTGGTACACTGGCGGAGCCTGTGGTAGGTGAGACAACACTTCTGCCAGAGAGGATATTATCATCTATTGGAGATGTACAAATAATACAAAGCCTAACTTAAATTTTACAAGGAGTTTAAAATTTTTTCTCTCTTCTGTTTTTTTTTTGTCTTTTTAACTGTGGATTCATTTTAGATGTATTCTTTGGCCCTCTGCCCTTCTGACTCCCTTTGAGAATGCATTTCGAAAGGGCACATAAAACAAGATTTATATCTTCAGTGGGCTCTTAACCACTGACTACAATAACCAAAGTGATAAGGAGCTTTTTATTAAGATATTTTTCAAAAGATGTGCGTACCATGTCTAAAAGCCTCTTGCATGAGAGGAGACATTTCTTTTCTTCTGGTAGAGACATGAGCTTGCTAGGGTAGAGTCCAGCTGCCCCGAACTAAGCTCCCAACATTGTGACAAGAAAGAGCCCTATTCTCACTATGGAAAACCACAATTATTTGAATTAGTGCCACTACCCATTCATGGTCCTAGGAACTGAGCAGCAGTTGTTTGCAAGAGCAGTATGACTATAAACTTGGACTAAATGTGCAACAGTGATAGGACCTGCTTCATGTTCAGGCACCAGAGGGAGATGAGTAGAGACAGGGTCAGAAAGAGGAAGCTATGTTAAGGTAACAGCAGAGACAGTGATAAGCAGTGTTGCTACAGCAAAGTGTCAGGCTTAGTATTTCAAGGGACTCAATGCACTATGGTAACTATAGTGATGTCCAGTGTTGGGGTTAGCGTGTCCATCCCCCTCAGCAGCCCTTCCTAACACATGATAATTCCATATAGGGGACTCATGGACTACAAGCCACTAAGCTGCTGAGAGCTTAATAGAGAATTTCTTACCATTTTTGTGTTGATCTACTGCCTCAATTGCCCATGGCCTAACAAACACCATCATGACACATTTATTAAAAAATTTCTGACTGCAGCTCCCATGAACTATAATTTTACTATATTTTTATTTCCCTAATATTATCTAAATTTATCTTGTTCTCCACTCCTGGCTTCACCTAGTTTCTTATCTATACTTTCCTGTGTCTGGCAACTATAGCACCATTCTAGTTAACCAGGACCAAAATATAAGGTCATCTTCTTATCTCCTATATCCAGGCAGTCAAGAAGTTCTCCTCATAGCCCCTCCATCTTGTCCATTGCCAGTGTTATCATATACGATAAAATAAACCCTTGAATTGAATAAACTTAATTTAACCAATTTAATATAATAAACCAATATAATAATTTAAAATAATTATTTTATTACCTTATATTGGAAATATCTCTCACTCTAATCTGATAACACCTCATATATCTCTTTTGCTATAGAACTCATCTATTTGGAAACCTTTGGGTTTCTATTTATCAGTGGAGTCTCTTTGATCTAGCATAAGTCTATAATCTTGTATTAAGGAGATGGAGTCAAATCCTGGCTTTACCCCTAATTATTAATGGAAACTTGGACTAGTTACTTAATCTTTTGGAATCTCCTTATAACTTTGTTCATAAAAGTAGACAATTTCTACTCTGTAACATTATAGTGTTGTGATGATAAATACCTAGTATATATCTTGTGAAATACTTTTCTAACTGCTTTATGAGATTTTCCAAATTAATCTTCACAGAATAAATCTAGGCAGGTATGAACTATTATTCCCATTTTACAGATAAAATGTAAACCGAGACTTAAAGGATTTTTGTTTCTTTGATGTTCTAATCTTCTATATATTTAAGATAATTCAATTATTTAATTCAAAAAAAAGAAAGAAATGGACTTTCAGAGGTTGTGCTTAATTTGTAATTTTTTTGTGGAAAGAACTTTCTTTTTATATATTATCTCATTTTAATCACTCAGCAATCCTACCTAGCAGGTGTTTTTAATAATGCTACAGATTTAACAATGTTTCGTTTTTAACAAAACTACAACGAAGCTTGGAAAGCTTAAGTAACTTTTCCAAAGTCCTATAGGAGATCTAGACTTCCAATTCAGGTTCAAATCCAAAGTGTTGCTATTCCCACTAATTTAATTTACTTACTTACTAAGTATTTTTGAGTATAGGCCAGGCACACTTTTGTTAATGTCCCAAACTCTAGGAACTTAGAGTGTCTGTGGGAAACAGATTAGTAAACAGACCATTACAACATAAAGTGTTAAATGTAGTGATTGAGCTATAGACCAAGCAGAGGAGGATTTACTTTGAAGTTAATAAAATTTAAGCTGCCAGAGTACTGAAAAGTTTTTGAATATGGTGTTCATATGATTGTTTTGTTGTTGTTTTTTAATTTGCAAAAATGAGATATTTTAACTGCATTTGATAAAGACAGCTGTCTCTTATACTCTGACTTCTTTCTTGTGATAGGATAAATAATGGCCCCAGAGATATTCAGATCCTAATTCCTAGGACTTGTGAATGTGACCTTACATGGCAAAAAGACACTGCAAATGTTACTAAGCTAAGGATCTTGAGACAGGGAGGCTGTCCTTAATTATCCAGGTGGGACTTAACTACAATCCCAAGGAGGTTTGAAATAGAAGATGAAGGCAATATGATCAGTGAAGCAAGATGCTTTGAGAATGGAGAGAGAATCCATGGACCACGAGATGCAAGAATATAACGCAAAGCAAGAAAGGAATCTCTCTTAGAACCTCTGGATGGTGCATGGCCTTGCTGACACCTTCCTTGACTTGCCTCAGTAAAACTGATTTTGAATTTATGACCTCCAGAACTATAGGAGAATAAATGTTTATTGTTTTAAGCCACCAAATTTGTGGTAATTTTTTACACCAACCATTTTAAACTAATTCAGAGTGAGATATTCCAGGAATATTGCTACTGTCCACTGGTTGGTATATACAGTGCAAGAGAAGAGGATGGAATCTACAGGTCAGTATAGCAATAAGAATGCACCCTATAGTGCCCAACACTAGAAATTTGAAATATAAGAAACCAAAAGCTGCTCTCTGGAAAATTCTTTTAATAATCAGATTGTAAAACTGTAATCAGAGAATGGTTGATATAAATGAATCATATATTTATTTTCCTTATCTGAATTATGTAAAATCAAATTAATTGGAATTCTTGTGTTTGAGGATACAAATCAATAGCAGTACTGTAACTGTATGTGAAGTTCCATGTTTTATGCATTAACTTAAGAAAAGTTTCATATTCTATGCATCTCAACTATCAAACATAAAAACAATTTTTGATCAAATATGTTAGTGGAAGAATTATATTATCTTTTTGATCTCTAGAGAACATTACTACAAAAATTCTAGGTATTAAAGAGACAAGCAGAGAGATCACTGTTAAAAAATGTAGGCACAAAGTATTTTAGTAAAGTATCAGGCAGTTAACAAAATTGTTACATTTTTTGTCTGGATTTTGTGATGTTTGTGGTACTTTAGATTTACTTTCCCATTCTAAATAAGTATTTATTCTTATACCTAATTTTATATTTATATATATATTTTTTCAATAGGGCATTCATGATTCATAAGCTTTAAGTTGCACAAAACCTGGTCTACGCATAGCACCAAGTGATTGGAAATGCAACAGAGGAACTCAGCCCAGTGCATGGTGGAAGTCAAGATGAGGTTCTGGGGGTTGGGGAGGATGCCTGAGACTACTTCTAAAGACTTACAGAGGAAATTGAGTTGTATAGGAGGGAGGTCAAAGTGGTCAAATTATGAAGAACTTTGTTTACTTCCTTTTATTAGAAAATAATGTAATTTACATAAGTGAGGGATTTAATAAGCAGGTAGGTTTTCAATATAATCCACTTTTTTCAATCTTACAGAATTATCACTCACATTTATTTTTTAAACAACCATGTAGCTGTATACTAACACTGAAGCCTAACACACACACTGGGAAAAACACAATCTTCAGGCATTGGTGTGGAAGTTCTCTGATATTTTCTAGCCTTGAAAAAAGAAAGCAATAACTAGCAGGAAAGGTTTTTCAAATCAACAAGAAAATAATGAAGGTGAGCTAGACAGTATAAAGTCCTTTCCATAGCCCATGTATCAGCCTTAGAAATGCCTAAAATAGACCTGAACAAGGATAGCCCTGAGGTCAGCTTGGTCAATAAAAGGAGAAGATCCAAAGAATTGACTGAAACTCATCCAGCAATGGTCTAGAACATATAGTGTGTCTAGTCCAGAGTTACATTATGTAGGAGCTGCCCAAGAACATATGTATGATTCAGCATAGAAAGAAAAATAATTTGGGGATTTTAGTAGCATTTTTTTCTAAATAAATTATTGATATTTGTGCATTTAAGAACAGTTGTAAAATTCTACAGGAAAATATGTCAACTAAATCCACCTTATAGATAACTATTATAAATGTACATTTTCTTCCAGTGATTTCTTAAGCATCTAACTTCACAATTGGGTTTATTCTATGTAATTTTGTTGAGAAAATTCTATTCTTAGTTGTTGAGGGTTTCATCCTGAAAAATATTTGTTTTGCTGATATTCTGTTGAGTATTTTTGCCTATATTTATAAAAGATATTGTTCTGTAGTTTTTTATTCCTGTGGTCTGGTTTTGCTATTAGGGTAATACTAGCCCCATAGAATAAATTGAGATGTGCTGTCTTTTTCTTATCTTTTCTGGAATATTTTCTTAAGAATTGGCATTAATTTTGCTTTAAACATTGGTGTAGTTAACTAGTAATGCCATCTGGTCCTGGCTTTACTGAAAAATATTTTGGTTGCTAATTTGTTTTCATTACTTGCTACATGTCTATTTGAATTTTCTAATTCTTCTTGAGTCAGTTTCAGTAGATCATATCATTCTAGAAATGTATCCATTTTGTATTATTTTCTTGGCATACAATTTTTTATAGTATCTCCTTATGATATTTTTTTTATTTCTGGAAGATTGAGATTAATGTCTCCTCTCTCATCTTAATTTTAGTAATTTGAATGTTTTCTCTTTCTTCCTTGGCCAGTCTAGCAAGTTTTCTGACTTTTTTTTTTTTTTACTTTTAAAGGAACCGACTTTTTCTTCTGTATTGTTTTTCTGTTTTATTATTCATTTGGTGACCAGGCTGTGTGGCCAAGATTAAAAGACAAATAAGTGCTAGTCAGGGAGAAAATTAGTGCATGATTCAAGATCATTGAGAACAGACAATTGACACACCAGGCTCAAGTGGTACAGTGTTTACTTACAGCAAAAGCAGAGAGATGGTGCACAAGATCCTGCCCCTTGCGATGTGTCAGTCTTTCCTTGACCAGTGGATTCACTTCATAGTCAATATGAGCAATGCAGCTGCACACACCCCACTTCATGATGCAATGGAAGGACTCCAAGTTCTCCCCTATAGAGACTGAAATACAGAAAGCTAAAGGTGTGCTTGAGGGCCATGGATTCATGAGTTTAAACAGAACAAAGGAGTATATATTGAGTCTGCAATGGGAAAAATTTTTCTTGTACAAGGCAATAAATTTTCCTAGCTAGGACTCTATGACTTAGTAAGGTAATGTTCCAGACCAAAGACTTTTTACATGCCTGAGCAGAGGTTGAAAGACGGTACACAAGACTGCTTTGTTCAATATTTTCTATCCTCTATTTCATTTATTTCCTCTCTGATTTTCATCATTTCCTTATTTATGATCACTTTGGATTAACTTGGTCTTCTTTTTATAGCTTCTTAAGAAGAATTTTAGGTTATCAATTTTAGAACTTTCTTTTAGTATAGACATTTAAGCTATACATTTCCATCTAAACACTACTTTTGCATAAGTTTTAGTATATTGTGTTTTCACTTCATTCATCTCATTTTCTAGTTTCCCTTGTGATTTCTTCTTTAGCTCATTAATATTTAAGAATGTGCTGTTTAATTTCCACCTATTTGAAAATTTCCCAAATTTTCTTCTGTTCATTTCTAATTTCATTTCCTTGTGGTCAGAGACTATTCTTTATTTTATTTATGTATTTATGTATGTATGTATTTATTTACTTACTTACTTTCTTTATAGCTCCTCAACTTCTTGTTTTCCTTCAGGTACCCCTATGACATGGATATTTTTACATTTAATTGTGTCCCAAATTATTATTGTGTCCTTAAATTATTATTATAGTCTTGGCTTCTTATTTTTAATTTATTTTTTTAAATTTATTTTTACTTTTTTTTTTTAGTGACATTGGTTAACAAAATCCAGTTAGTTTCAAGTGTACAATTTAACAGTAAGGCATATATGTATTGCATTGTGTGTTCCCCTCCCATAGTTAGGTTTCTTTCTGTCACCATATATTTGACCCTTTTTACCCCATCTACCTCCTTCCGCTCCCTCTCCCCTACCCTCTGGTAACCACTAGTATATTGTCCATGAGTCTCTGTTTGTTTGTCCTATTCATTTGTTGCTTTTAGATTTATATCCCACATATAAGTAATACTACATGATTTTCAACTTTTTCTGTCTGGCTTATTTCGCTTAGCATGATTATCTCAAGGTCCATCCATGTTGTGGCAGTATTTCACCTCTTCCTATGGCTGAGTAATAGTCCATTGTATATATGTACCACAACTTCTTTATTCAGTCATCGTAGGACATTTCAGTTACTTCCATGTCCTGAACAATGTAAATAACGCTGCATGCAAACATCTTTTCAGATATGAGTTTTCAAGTCTTTGAGGTAAATATCCAGTAGAGGGATTGCTGGATCATATGGTAGATCAATTCTTAGTTTTTTGAGGAACCTCCATACTGTTTTCCATAGTGGCTGTACCAATTCGCAGTCCCACCAGCAGTGTATGAGAGTTCCTATTTCTCCACATCCTCTCCACCATTTGTTATTACTTGTCCTGTTGATTATAGCTATTCTAACAGGTGTAAGATGGTATCTCATTGTGGTTTTGATTTGCATTTTCCTAATAGCGATGTAGAGCATCTTTTCATATATTTGTTGGCCATTTGTATGTCTTCCAGGGAGAAGTGTCTGTTCAGGTCCTCTGCTGTAGGGAGCTAAAGCTCCCAAAATTCAAAAGAGTGCATGGATTATCTCGGGAGGCCTGCTTGCATAAAAAAGGGAAAAAGCTGGTTCTGTGGAATTCCAGGAAGAAGAAGATTAAGTATAGAAAAAGGGAGTGTCAAAGGGAGTGTCAAAGGAAATGTCGATTGTACCTCGATCTTCAGGATGTTACTTTAATTATGTTATCTTGGGATACACAAAGGAACAGAATATGTATAAAAAGGAGCCTAAGAAATAAACTCGGAGAGACAGTTGTGAGATCTGTTCTCCCTTCTGCACCTGTCTGCCTTCTCTTTTTTCTCAGTCTCCGCTCCCCAATTCAGGGACCTGGTTTGACTTGGTCGGCTGGTTTCTGACACTCTGCCCATTTTTTGATTGGATCTTTTGGGGTTTTTTTTGTTGCTGTTATTGACTCATATGAGTTCTTTTTATATTTTGGATATTAGGCCCTTATTGGAGGCATTGCTTGCAAATATATTTTCTCATTTGGATGCCTGTCTCTTTACCTTATTGATGATTTCCTTTTCTGTGAAGAAGCTTTTTAGTTTGATGTACTCCCATTCATTTATTTTTGCTTTTACTCCCTTTGCTTTGATGTCAGATTCATAAAATCCTCTTTAAGTCCAAGGTCCCTGAATTTAGTTCCTATGTTTTCTTCTAAGCAATTTATTGTTTCAGGTCTTATATTCAAGTCCTCAATTCATTTTGAGTTAATTTTGGTATGTGGTGTTAGACAACAGTCTAGTTTCATTCTTTTGCAGGTGGCATTCCAGTTTTCCCAGCACCATATATTGAAGAGGATTTTTTTTCTAATTGTATGTTTTTGGATTTTTGTCAAAAATTATTTGTTTATATAAATATGGGTTCAATTCTGTTCCACTGGTCTATGTGTCTTTTTTTTTTTTTTCCAGTATCATGCCATTTTGGTTACTGTTGCTTTGTAGCATAATTTGAAGTTGGGCAGAGTGATGCCTCCAGTTTGTTCTTTTTTCTCAGGATGGCTTTGGCAATTCAAGGTCCTTTGTGTTTCCATACAAATCTGATGATTTTTTGTTCTAATCATTTAAAAACTGCCGATGAATTTTAATGGAGATTGCATTAAATTTGTATAATGCTTTAGGTAATAAGGTCACTTTAAGTATGCTGATTCTTCCAAACCAAGAACAATATCTTTCCATTTCTTTGTATCTTCTTTGATTTCTTTAATAGGGTCTTATAGTTTTCCTTATATAGGTCCTTCATATGTTTCATTAGGTTAATTCTTGTTGCAATTGCAAAAGGAATTATTTTTTTCCACTTCTTTTTCTGATGTTTCATTATTAGAGTATAGAAATACTATGGATTTTTGAGCATTGATTTTGTATCCAGAAATCTTACTGTATTTGCTTATTGTTTCTAGTAGTGTTTCTGTGGAGTTTTTAGGGTTTCCTATATAGAGAATCATGTCATCCACAAATAGTGACAGTTTGACTTCGTTTCCTATTTGGATGCCTTTAATATCTTTCTCTTGCCTGATTGCACTCGCTAGGACTTCCAATTCTATATCGAATAACAGTGGCAATAGTGGACAGCCTTGACCTGTTCCTGATCTTAGAGGGAAGGTTTTTAGTTTTTCACCATTGAGTGTAATGTTGCCTGAGAGTTTGTCATATATGATCCTTATTCTGTTAAGGTTCTTTCCTTCTATACCAATTTTGTTAAGTATTTTGATCATAAATGGATGCTGTATCTTGTCAAAGGCTTTTTTTGCATCTATTGATATGATCATATGATTCTTATGTCATAATTTGTTTATCTGATATATCACATTAATTGATTTGTGTATGTTGAACCATCCTTGTGTCTCTGGGATAAAGCCCACTTGATCGTGGTGTATAATCTTTTTAATATGTTGCTGTATTCGGTTCGCTAGTATCTTATTTAGGATTTTTGCATCTGTGTTCATGAGAGATATTGGTCTGTAGTTTTCTTTCTTTGTGTTATCTTTACCAGATTTTGGTACCAGGGTAATATTGGCCTCATAAAATGTCTTAGGAAGTATTACCTCCTCTTCGAATTTTTAGAAGAATTTGAGGATTTGTTTTATTGCCTAAAATATGGTCTATTATGGGAAATGTTCTATCTGATTTTTTGAGAGAAATGGGTATTGTGCTCTTATTGGGTAAAGTGTTCTGTATATATTTACTAGACTATTTAGATTGTAAATTTGTTCAAGTCTTTTATTTCCTTATTGATCTTCATCTAGTTATTCCATCTATTATTGAAAGTGGGATATTTCAGCCTCCAACTATTACTGTTGAACTGTCTATTTTGCCCTTCAGTTCTGTCTGTTTTTGTTTCATGGATATGTTGGTTCAGTTATTAGGGGAATATATATTTATTTGTCTTGTTATATTTTATTGATTGACCAATTTATATTTATAATATGTCCTTTGTTTCTAGTAACAATTTTTGTCATAATATGTATTTTTTCTGTTATTAGTATAGCCACTCCAAGCCTCTTTTGGTTAAGATTTGCAGGGTATCTTTTTTCTTCCTTTTACTTTCAATCTATGTATCTTTGATTTTAAAGTGTGTTTCCTGCAGACAGCATATAGTTGACTGATGTTTGTTATTTATTTGATAATTTCTGTTTTTTAGTTGGAGTGTTTAATATATTTACATTTAATGTAATTACTGATACGGTAGAACTATACCTGCCATTCTATCTGTTGTCTCTTATATATTTTTTTGCTCTTCTATTATTTTATTACTGCCTTATTTTGTGTTAAATAGATATTTTCTAGTATGCTATTTTGTTTTTCTTGTCGTTTCTTTTATTATAACTTTAATTTTTTCTTATTGGTTGCCTTGGGATTACAATTAACATCTTAATTTATAACAATGTACTTCAGATTAAAACCAATTAATTTCAACAAAATACAAATCTTTCCTTTATATTACTTCATCCCTTCCCCTCTTCTTTGTGCTATTGTCATACAAATTGCATTTTCATATATTATAAGCTCATCAACACAGTTTTTTTGATTGTTGCTTTATGTAGTGGTCTTTCAAATCAGAAAGGAAAAAGAAAAGGGTTACAAACAAAAATATATTTATACTGTCTTTTATTATTTTACATGTACCTATGCCCTTACCTTAATTGGTGTTCTGTATTATTTGTGTGGATTTGAGTTACCACCTGGTGCCCTTTTATTTCATATCTTGGTATTTCTTGTAAGACAGGTCTACTAATGATAAACTCTTTGTTTACTTGGGAATGTCTTAATTTCTCCTTAATTACTGAAGAACAGTTTTACTGGATATAGGATTGTTGGCTGATATTTTTCTTTCAGCATTTGAATATGTTATCCCACAGTCATCTGGCCTCCATGATTTCTGATGAGATGTTACTGTTACATTTATTGAAGATTCCTTACATGCAATGTTATTTTTCTCTTCTTACTTTTAAGATTCTCTGTCTTTCAATAGACTGGCTATGATGCAACTCAATATTGATCTCTTTGAGTTTATCTTACTTGAGATTGTTTGCACTTCTTGGATATGTATATTAATGTTGCTCCTCAAATTTGAGAAGTTTTCAGCCATTATTTATTCAAATATTATTTCTACCCCTTTCTCTCTCTTCTGAGACTTAGACTATTTTTATGTTGTGTTTGTTTTTAATTTCTTTATGTGTTTTATAACTTTTTGTTGAGAAATTAACATTTTGAATAGTACATGTGGCAATTCTAAAAATCAAATTCTCATTCCATTCTCAGGATTCATTGTTGTTGCTGTTTATTGTTGTTGCTCATTTAGCGATTTTCTGAAGTAATTCTGTAAAGTCTATATTATTTGTTTTGTGCATTCCCTGAAGTCTTCTCTCGTTAGTGTAGTGGTAAGCTAATGATTTGACAGAGATTTCATTAAACTTCCAGGAGCAGTCTCCTAGCCTTTGCTGAAGGCTTTGGTGTGTGTGTTGAGACACACTTTCAACACACAAGCAAGCAGTTGAAAGCTTTGCCTTAGCTTTCACTTACTGTTTGTGCAGAGCCTCAAGATCAGCTCCAGGTGAGATTTTAAGTCTTTCTCAGGTGTATCTTGAGCATGCTCACAGTCCTGGACATGTGCACAACTCTATACAGTTGAGTGGCCTTTGAGGTTCCTAGGAACATGTGGGAGGTTTTTAAAGGCCCTATGTACATCTTGCTTCCTACTTTTCCCTTTTAAGATTTTTGGTTAGGCAATTGTCTGCCCTAGTTGTCATTTACCATCTCCAACAGCTAATAAGTTAAAAAATTTCCTTTTCCACTTTCAACAATTGTTTCCGTGGAAAAGACTGTTTGTATTGAGCAAGTTTTGAGTCAAATTCATAAGACAGCCTTGCAAGTATAATCTTCTAGAAAATAATCAGACAGGTCAAATATGACAATTTTGGGAGAATGAGGCTTTGAAAGAGCTCCAAATTCATTCCGCTTACTCCATTGACTAATAGAATGCTGATTTTCATCATGATTGTGGCTGCTGGTCTTCAAGACTACTCTGGATGTGGAGGAGGAAGGATTTGAATTCTTAATTTAAAATGTTACAAAATTCACTATTCTTACCTAGATTCAATCACTTTCTTGAATAACTTCTCCCCAGATTGCTGGAACCCTTTGGTTAATTTCTAGAGATCTTAAATATTGATTCTGACAGTATTGGCAGTTTTCTAATTTCTTTAATAGAGGAAAGAATTTTCAGAGGTCCTTATTTCACTATTTCACTGATGCCATTTAAACTAGTTAAAAGTTAAAGTAACTTTAAAAATTATTTTTTGAATATCAATGGTTTTCTTTAAGAATATGGTCTTTTCTTCAGTGTTAGAACAAAATAAGTAATCAATAATAAAGGAAGAGAATTATTAGAAAAAATGAACATGGAAAAACTAAAAATTTTGGCTAACCATGCCATTATCATCTTCAAATCAATCACTTTTAGAGTGCATTGGTTATGTATAGAAAATAGTATTAATTAAAAAATGTTAAACCATAATTTGTACATGACTGTATCACTATTAGTTATTAAAGTAGTTATTATTGAAGTAGTTATTTAATTATTACTAAAGTAGTTATTATTAATCACGAAGTCTTGGTGCTTACAGGAGGTACAGAATTTATAATCAAGTGAATAAGCATAAGAAGATAAAAATAATCTATCAGTAGTATAATACATAAGTTATACAGATAATGTACAATAAATACCATACATGAGATAGATAAACAAAACCTAAAGCTTCCAAATAAATTAATTAAACACTATTTAAAATACAAAATTTACATGATAAATATTACTCATTACATTGAAGAATTTCTTGAAACGTGTAGTATTTACCACGTAAGTTCCTCTTATGTTTTTATTTCTTTCCTTGTTTTAAAAATGTTTAGTTGATTATGAATCACTTGACATGGAATGTCAGGGATACAGGCCAAAACTTTAAAGCTTAAGCATCATCAACTTCTGCCAATTAAAGATTGGTATAACAGTAAACAGTTTCACTGAAGCATAGCGTAATATCATAGGGAGATAGAATTCATATTATGAGAATTAAACTTACAAGGCAACTTTTAAGGAATTAATAGCTGAACCCTGCCAAAAACCCACCCATTCACATTAATGTAGGTTTATAGAAAGGAGGATATGTTAAACTTAGAGAAATGAGTGTGTTAGTTACTGATCTAGGTTATTTAGTTAAGCCCTTTTGAGAAAAATTATTGGCCGTAGAGTCATAGATGAGATCACAAAAGCCCGGAGAGGTTGTTAGAACCCAAGGTCATATGAAGATTATTGGTAGAGCGAGAATTAGAGTCTGCGCCTCTGCATTGTCCCGTACTAATTATAAAACATGTGGCAATTTTTAGGAAGACAGCTCTTTCTGGGAATTCCTAGAACATTCTTAAGATCACCCATATAAAGACTGAGGGAAAGGGAATCTATCTATACAGATTATACAGAGTATGAGAGTGATTTTTTTTTTCAAATAATATATAAAGCATTTACTCACTACTTATTCTTTTAGCATTTATCTTTCCACCAATGAATATTGATTGATATCCATGTTCTCATGTAATTTCCAGGTCAGTAGGGGAGATAGAGAGTAAATAAATAAACCCAGTATTTAATATATAATTTTAAAAATGTAAGTTTTATATGAGAAAGAATGTGGAAACAGATTATCAGACATCAGAGAAAGCCTAACCGAAGAAATGTTATTTTGCTGAAATCTAAAAGAAAACTTCCATCAGGAAATAAATAGAACTCAGCCAAAGACAAAGTACTTTATGTAGTCTTTCTCATTGGTCATTCATCGAATGATTTAAGATGCTCCTTAACTTGGCATATTGTTGTGTGAATAAACTTTGAATATAATGTCATGTTGTCATAACTTATTGAATCCTCACCACTGAATAAGGGCTTTCACTTTTTCTTCTTTAAAAGTTGTTGTTCTCATTTTCTCTGTAAGACTTTTCAGGACTTCCTAGTGTGTGCTTCCTATAGAATTGCTCTGATTACATCAATTTAATCCTATTACTTTAAACAGAACTCTGTAAAGAAAAACTTGACTTTCTAACTACCTCATTGTTTTTCTTTCCTTCATACGACTTCGCTGTAACTTGCCAGCATAGTGACTAAAAAACACAGCCCTTCAGAGAGTCTTACCACATAATTTACTCAGTAATATTGAAATTGTAGCCAAAAATTCAGTCATATGTATATATTTTTTACCTTTATAATCTCATTTAGCCAAGAACACTAAAGCATTTTTACAGTGATCTCATTTCTGATGTGCCTTTTAATAATAATCCTGATTGAGATTAATGTGGTTTGTTGGATTTCAAAAATTATTTATTTATACTACCTATGATTATTTAACAAAATCCTACATTATTATTCAGCTTGGAGAGTCTAAATCACACTAACAAGATGAACTGTAGGAACTAGCCCTTCTTGTCCTTTGAGCAGGCACACTAAAATCTGAAAAGTCCTTATAATTGCTATGCTATGCACTTTGCACTCAAGATTAGTCTAGGACTGGGAGGAACCATAAAGCAGACAGCAGGCTACTATGGTAATGAGAGAGGGCCAACTTTCTACTGGAAAAGGGAAGCAAAAATCAAAGTCTTTATCTGGGTGACACAGGGAGAAAAACACACTTCCAAAGTAACATTCTAAAGAAACTGAAAGCCAATGATGGACGCTAACAGCATGACTTCAGACAACTGGGCAAAAGACAAGCCTCACAGCCAACTGCTGACTGATGAGGTTGACTGCAGAAATGAACAGTCATCGATTAACCTTTAACACTTTGTATTTTCTGCAGCTCTTAGAAATAGTAAAAAATTACCTTAAATGCTCACTACCAGATAGAAATATTTTTTATTATTTCTACCACTGTTCTCTGAATAAAGAGGATAAATAACCAGCATGGAAAACTCTAAGCAAAACTACTTGTAACTGGTTTGACTCCTCTGAGTTGGCATGGACACCATCTAGGATTCCTAGTACATTCCCAGTTCTCTGCTTTTTTGTTTATCTTACAGGTTACATATACATCACAAAATAAGAGGGCAGATACCCACAGAAAAAAAGGAGAAACCTAAGTTTTCCATTAAATATCCAAGTAGTTTAGATTAAAGTGGTTTTGTTTTGTTTTATTTTATTTTATTTTACTTTATTTGATTTTATAATTTTACTTCATAAGTAATTTTGAACTTTTTAGAGTTGAGCTTTTCAAAAGTTCAATTATAAATACAGTTATATTTCACATGTCTACAAATTGCACATACAAAAATCTTGGAAAAGCTGATGACTTTTCTGCTGGCAATGGCAAGGTGTTCTGAAAAAATTCAGATGGAGATGGAGCCTACGGGGACATCAGTGAGCAGCTCTCCAATCTCAAGGACACTGGGCCGCACTGGAGATAAAACAGGCTCCTGACTCATTGAGGACTTGGCATCAAATTGGATTATATTAAGGCGATTCTATTTAAATGAAAACAAATTTTATTTATAGCCTTTCTCACAAGGTTCCAATCTCTCACTTGTGAAGAAAATGTAAACTCAAATCAGAAAATTCTGCTCTGTATCATATTATTAGAATCACCATTGATAATTGCCTTTTTTTTTTTTTTAAAGTGGATAATGGTACATTTGTTTATAAAGGACAATAAATTGAGGGCTTTTAAAGGTCCCTTAAATCTCTTGTGGGACCATGAGAAGAAATTAAGGCAGTGAACATGCAGGACCGTGGCCATTTTTTAAAACATTTTATTTTATTATTAGTTTCAAGTATACAGTACATTGGTTACACATTTATTAGTTCATGAAACCATCCCTCCAATTACTCTATCACCCTTCTCTCTGGCTCTACACATAGCCATTACATTTCTGCTGACTGCATTCCCTATGCCATGCTCCCCTTCTCCGTGACCGTCTGTCAACTACTAATTTGTAGTTCTTCAACCCTTCACCACTTTCTCCCAGCCCCCCACCTCCACCCCTCTGGCCATCACCAGATTGTCCTCTGTATTTATGAGTCTGTTTTTAATTAGTTTGTTCTTTTTGTTCCTTAGATTCAGCATATAAGTGAAATTAAAGAATATCTCAGTGGGAGGATGATGTAGCATTAAGGGTGGAAATGTGAAGTGGGTTTTATTTTAGATAGAGATGAAATTGATTTGAGTTAGGTACACAATTATTCATTTAGTACTTTTTTGAACAAATACAGAGTATATTTTCAGCGCTTGGCACTATGCTAAGAGTTGGAATTATAAACTTGAGTGATAGAGTTCCTGTTCTTGTCCAGTTCACAGTCTAATGTTCACTTGTGCAGTTCACAGATTATTGAGGCAACAATAATCTCACTGGAGAGTGATAAGTGTTATGATAGAATTAGCTGTGAAGTGTAAGGGAATACTTGACCTGGGGTATTCAACAAGTAATAAGAAGAAATAGATGTTGAAAACATTTGAGGTGAGGGCAATCTCAGGGAAAAATTGTGAAAAAGCTAAATTTGACTCAGGATTCATTCTTCATTAAGTCACATTTTCCCTTTTTTCCGTGCTTTTTCCCTCAGAAATGCATAGACTCTGGTACTTGGATCCATCTCAGAGGAAAGCAATCTTAAAAACTAATAGATGCTTGGTGCCTCAGTGTTCTACAATCTTTCCATATATTGCTTCCTATACTTCAATCGAAACAAAATATTTCTACAGATAGAATGCAGAAGCATATATGAGATCCCAGTTGCCCTCTACTATATCAAATATTTAAGAGATTTGCAACCAAGAAAAATAGTGCCACTCTTTTTATTAATTTCATTTTTTTGGAAAAAGATATATTTATATGTACATATATAATTTATCATGTAATTAATTATTGTTATTTTAAAACAAATTAACAAATATTTTTAAGAGTCTCAGGTTTTTTTCTAATATGGTAATTATTAATAGATATAATTCACATAAACAAAAGTTCTTTGGGATCCTCGATCATTTTTAATACTGTCAATGGATCTTGAGACAAAAGTGTTTGAGAACCACTGGCATTATCAAAACAGCAGGATTTGAATCCTTGTACTACCTATTAAGAGCATGGCCTTGGGCCAATTATTTAACAATCCAGAACCTCAATTTTTCATCTGTAACACAGAGATCTGAACATAGCTACCTAAGAGCATCATTGTGAGGACTAAGGTAAATATCTTCGTAAATTATCTAGATAATGCTTAATTATCTGCAAGATGAATTGAAATCTGGGAAGCATGAATGTTCTGGTCACAAGTTTATTCTGTGAGGAGATAAGCATGATTCACCAAACTTTTTTATGTCCTGAATGGACAAACCTTTAAGATAATTTCTTTCTTTTTTTTTTTTTGCTCTATATTCTTGCTCACTTAGCAAGATGAAAAATTCTATTTCCCAGCTATTCAAGGAAACACAGTATCTTATAGGCAGTGGATAACAGTGTATACTATATCTAACCACTGTAAGTTAATAACAGTCATGCTCATTTATACATCAATCGTTCATGAATTTGGGTGCCTTTCAGTGATAATAAAACCTGCAGCTGAGCACATACTCTCTGGTAGGGCCTGTGCTAAGGCTATAGAAATTAGTCCCTAAAGCATTTTCAGACTGATCAAATTGAGTTTAGGAGCTGAGAGTTGAGGCAAAAATGGAGTGACAAAAAATGTAATGACCTCTCCCCAACACTCCCCAGGTACAAGGCCATATGAAAAAAGCCCCTGCCCTCTAGGGTATTTCTACCTATTTCTCATTGCCTATGTAGTCTGGGGTATATGTAACAACTTACTATAAAAGCAAAATATTGCTATTAATGTTTCAAAAAATTATTTTTATTCAGTTAACACTTTGATAAAAAAGAATTACGCTCATAAATTAGAAATTGTTTTCTTAAAGTATCTTAAAATATCTTTGAGTTAATTTTATTCAGATATGGTAGTTTCTAGGAGAATATTACTGTCAGTTTAAAAGTTTTTATTCCTCAAAACAATGAATTAGAAATTGTGGACCACCTAACCATCTACTTAATATCTCAATTTTTATTCAGTGAAGAATTTAAGATTTTATGAATCATCAATTCTTATTTTGTGGCTGTAGTTAGTGTTTTGGGGGAATAAATTTATGTAGAAAATGAAAATTAAGAATTTTGCCTTAGAATTTTTAATATAATCACAAGATAATTCTACTTTTCTCAAGCAGTGCTCAATGTAGCAACATAGCTTTTCGGTGTCAAAGAAATTGAGTTAATTAGTCCAATAAAATTTTAGAATGATTTCTTAATTGAGTAAATGTATTCAAGAGGTGACTAATCTACTTTAAAAACTGCAGTAAAATTTAAGCTTATTTTACATAAATCATTGAAGCTTATGTAGCTCACCTGGAATGTATTCTTCATATTCCTATTTCACTGGAAACTGTAACATTTGTGACTATCTCCCAAAATCTGCATTTTTTTACTTAATGTTTATGGAGATTTATCCATGTTGATATTTGTAATTTGGGTTTGTTCATTTTAATTAGGATTTCAGTGACTGAATATGCCATATATTATTTATCTATTCTGTTCATGTGTAGTTTGGTTGTTCTGAAGTATTACAAAAAATGCTGCAATGCATGCTTTTGTACGTATCTCCTTTACACATATGCCAGAATTTCTCTTGAATATGTGCCCAAACTTACAATGACTGGGTCTTAAGACATATAAGCACCTCTGTCACATGCCTAATATCTCTCCTAAATGTTGAGAGTTTCCATTCCTTTACATACTCCTCAATATTCGATATTGTTGGACTTTAAAAAATTTTGTGAATACGATTGTATGTGAATTATTATCTTATTGAGGTTTAAATTTGTATTTCCCTAGGTTAGGTCAAACATTTTCCACAAATTTATTGCCTGTTTTAATTTTCTGTTCATTTTCTTAGTTTGTTTTTATACTGATTTGCAGAAGTCCTTCAGATAAATGCAATGACCATTGTGTTTGTTAAAAATTTTTCTCACTATCGGCTCCTCTTTTCATTTCTATTATAAAAATATTTTGTTGTACATAAATTTAAAATTTTAATAATCTAATTTTTCAATCTTTTACTTAGTATAACTTCCTTGTTCCCACTCCTTTCTACCTATGAAGGTATTCATTTTGTACAGCTCTCCAGAGCTTTCTATCTGTTGGATTGGATGCTGCCTGATTAGAATCAATTTTTGCTCAAATAAACTCAATATTTAAAAATATGTGTATATTTTCCTATATTATTTGGTCTTTTTGTGTCTTGTTTTCTTAATCCATCCCCACTTTAACTTTATAAAGATATTCTCCTATGTTTTCTTCTAAAAGTTTTAAAGTTTTAATTTCCACATTTAGAACTTTATCTAGGATTATCTTATGTATGTGTGGTGCATTGATTTGTAATTCCTCCTCCATTGTATATAAAGATTCTCAATATGCATGAGTCTCTTTTTGGTTTTGTGATTTGCTGCATTGATTCTGTGTGTATCCCTGCACCAGTATTGCATGATCCAAACAGCCTGTACAACTTTAATATACTCTTGCTATCTAGTAAGCCAAACTTTTTTTTTATTATTGTTTTTTAATACTTTCTTGCTTTTACTTGACCCTTTGATCTTCTATATTGTTTTGTAGCTAACAGTCACATTCTACAAGAAATTCTGCTAAAATTTTGCTTGGTATAGTATGGCATTTATAGATTAATTTTAGGAAAACTAACATCTTTATGATAGGCAGTTTGTGACTTATTTCTATGTTTATTTAGATCCTTTGGGTATATTATATCGGTATTGTTTTCTAACTTCCTTGCACATCTTTGTTAGATTTGTTCCTGTACATTTTGTGGTTTAGATTATGTTTATGTTTGACATTTTTCTGTCATATTTTCTGCTGTTATTAATATGTAGAAATTATTTTTGTATTCAACAATCTAGTTAAATTCTTTCATAATAATCTATAGAGCTCTTGGAAAAGTTAAATCTAGATACTTCTTTCTAGTTCTATTTTTTTATTACTTTTTATTATCTCTTATATTGACAATAGCAGTAGCAATTCTTCATCTCATTGACTTTGACAAAAATGGTAGTCTAAAAATTCGCTGTCATTTATATTTTTTGCTGTATATTATTTCATATATACACTATTTAAGGTTAAGGAAATTTCCTCCAATTTCGGTTTTGATAAGAGGATTTATCACAATGAATGTGTCTTTACTAAATGCTTTACTGCTTCCATTGAGATAATCACTTTTCCCCTTTAATCTGTTAATAGCATAAATTATGTTAACCCATCCTCACATTCTTAGGATAAATTCTACTGTGTCATGATGAGTTGGATCTAGGAGTTTTTACTCAGTATTTTTATCTTTGTGTTCATAAGTGTTCTATATTAATATTTTTTTCTGTAGCCTGCTATTTGAATTGAAACTATGATATATAACTTTATGTAAAAAGTTGAATAAGTTTTCTTATTTTTCCATTCTCTGTGATACTTTCTCTAAAGTAGGCCATAGCTATATTTTAAAAGTTTAGTAAAATTTGCCTATAAAATAATCTGGATTGGTGTCTAGTTTGTTCACATTTTTCCACTAAGGAACTAGGATTTAATTTCCTTCTCCATTGGTTTTTATTTTTTATTTTCTATTTTCTTAATTTTTTATTATATTTTGTTTTTGTTAATTTTGAATCTCTGAAATGTTATTTTGAAGGTCTGAAATGTTATTCATTTGATTATATTATAGAGCCTCTGAAAGACTTTTAGTTATTCACAGAATATCTTGCATGTTCCTCATACCTCAGTTCCCCATTGGGCTATGTAATGAAATATGACTTGTTCTCACCTGCATACACAATGGAATTTTTGCCACAGGAGAAGAACTCTGAAATTGTGAAACCCAAAGTTTATATAGGATCACTCATAAAGAACAACAAGCACAGCTACACTTTTTTCTGGAGATGGACTGTATAGATAATTCGATAAATAGATACCACATTTTTTACTCAGGATGGTAAATAAATCTTCTCAGGAGTGAGGAAGATACTACCCCTAGGTTTTTACAATCTCAGATCCAAGTTTTATTACCCTTTAATTGGGAGCAGGTCGTGGTTCTGAGGAGCATAGACATCTCTCTAAAATGTCAACTTTTGTTGCTCAGAAGACCTGGACTGTGCAGAAACATGAAAATATTCATGGAGCACTGTTTCCTGACAATTCTACTGCTCGAGTCTGCAGGGTATGACTTCTGGTAAAATTTTTCATGTATATATATGTGTGTGTATATATATCTATATGTACACACACACATACATATGTATATTATTAATTTATTCTGAATAACCTGACAGAGACTTGACTTATATCTGTCTGAAATGTTTCATACAATTTTTAACTAAGGCTACTATCAGCAGGACTCAGAGTAGCAGAATGAGACCAACCTGTGGTATTAATCTTGGCCAATCTCACTTCTCAGTCCCATTCTCCCATCCCCACCCCCACCCCTATCTCCCCCAGGTCTTGGATCTAAATAAATTCCAGCATGCTCTATCTTAGAAAACCAAGTAGCTTTTTCTTTAAGTATCTGTATGGATCTTTCTTCCTGGCCTGAGGCATTAATTCAGGTTCTACAGAATGTATTTACACTTTGTGTAGATTTTGCCTTAGCCTGTAAGGAGAGAGTTTAGAGCAGTTCCATCAACAACCCTTGCCTGTGGTGAAGCCGATTTCATTTCCAGGGCCAACTGTTGCCATCGATCACTTCAGATAGAGTCAGGGACAAATTTCTTACCACTTTTTCTAATCGAATGATTCTAGCTGTAGGTAAAACTGCTCATAGAGGGCATGATTAAGGCTTCCTGATTTACTGGGGACATTTTCTTAAACACTTGAAGTTTTCTTATAACCACTATAACCAACCCAAGGGTTTCTCCAGGAGGCAAGTTAATGCTTGCCTTTCAAACAGGAAGGCAGACGTGGACCTCTTGGAAATAAAGTGCTTATAATTGTCACCGTCATCTCCATCTCCCAGTGCAACATACAACAGTAAGAGGCCACAAGTAGACAGTGGCCTCTCATGGGCCCTCCCATTTTATCATCTGGTTAGTCTTAGGTTCCCCTGTTTGGTCTGAATACTGGAATGCAGTCTTTGTTTTTAGAGGGACTACCTGAATTCAATCCATCTACTTATTTACTGCACTACCCCTAGGTGTTTCATGGCCCATGCAGAAGCTGGAGCCATCTCCTGTTGCCTTGTGGCTAGAGATGTTTACTGGGAAGTGGCAGACTAAAGTTCAGTTAAATTCAAAGTGCTTACAAAAGTTTAGGAGAGTACTGGCAGGGCATTCTCTATCTGGAAGAAGGCTCCAAGAAGGCAGACGTGGAAATAAAGTGCTTATAATCGTCAATTCAGGGGCAATTCAGAAATACTGAGAGTATTCATGCATTTTTCCATGGCAACTCCTGGGTCTAAGGTATTTCCTCCTCAGGTGCCGGATGGTTGCTATCCCTCCTCTGCCACAAAATCTATATGACATTTTCCAGTAATTACATGTATTGACTATATTTTCTTATTTTTTATATTCTGTACTCTCATATTTGAGACCTTGGTGACTGTGGAGGGACTGCCCCTCTCAATGTTAGCCAATTCCTAGAGATAGCAATAATAGTGATTACATGTCATTTATACATTCATCTAAACCCACAGAATGTACAACACCGGAAGTGAACCCTAAGCTATAGACTTTGGGTGATAATGTGTCAATGTAGGTCTAACAAATGTGCCATTTTGATGCCAATTGTTGATAGTGGGGGAGGCTGTGGGTATATGGGGGCAGGGAGTATATAGTACTCTGTACTTTCCATTCATTTTTTTTTTTTTTGTAAATCTAAAACTACTCTAAAAAATTAGCTTGTTAAAAAGTAAAAATACAACAAATTACCAGAATTAAGTCGATATTCTCCAAACCTCCTTTTTGACAGGCTGTCATCCTGAGAGCATGCCAGTTTGTCTAGCCTGGTGTTGCTATTAGAAGAAAGAATAATGTAGGAGTAGTTGGGGAGAATCCTGAATTTTCAAAATTCTCCAAATAAACTTATATCACTCTTCACACCTTTCACCCTGACCACAACCCACTAAGCTGCCTAGAAGATATAATCTTTTCTGGGATGGCTGCCACCCTTGACGATCAAACTATTTCACTAAGACGTATGCACCAGAAGAAGGAGAAGTAAATAGTCAGACTATCAGCTCATTATTGAGTAGCTTCTGCCATGAAGCCTTGCCATTATCAAACTGTATCTGATGAGGAAAGCCGACCACATCACACAGATGTAAAATGGAAACAGGCCTGGATGTGGGTAAGGGGAAGCATCATTCAATGAGAGAGGAAAGGAGGGCTACTGCAATAGAGAGAATGCTCCAACAGTAGGATTTGCAAGCGTCCTAAGAATCAAACGGAAGATAACTATTTTTTTCTAGGAATGAGTAAGAAAGAACTGGGGTGTCAGCTGGGATGAGTGAGTGGCCTGATGGACATTTAGTGAGAGAATGTTTTTCCCTGAGGTCAGCCATTAGGAGGAGTTGTTTTGAGTTTAGTGCTTAAGGGTAGGTCAAAGTTCAGGGGCCTGGGGGAAGGAGGGAAGCTTGTATGAGATTGAGGGAGGGCAAAGAGTTCATTTCATTATGTAAAAGGCAATGAATGGGAACTTGGAAGAGCTGCATCTTCCTCATCATAGGAAAACAAGGGGACATCCAAGAGAGTTATCTGGGTCATATGGGGAAGGGTGGTCCTTTGCTAAAAGCTGTTTCCCCTAACACACAAAAAAATGGGAGATTCTTGTCATCTCTGTTTTCCAGGAGCACGGGGCTCAGGTAAAATTTGACATCGTGGCAGGTTAGTTTTAAGAATCAGGTCAGTATGGTGAATCAATCATCTGGCCTGCAGCAGGAGTCAAGGGCGGTCAGAGAGAACAGACAGCCTGTGAAGGAGGCACAGTAGGCTATCGAATACACTTCATGTCATGTGGCTTTCTCCAGCAAAAGGCAAGTGGGCAGCCTTTGTCACAGTCTAGCACTCAGTGGTAGCCTCTTCATCAAAACTCAGAATCCTTGCCTTTATGCCCAGTCTGTGACAAGGGGCCTTATTGCCATGTCCAGTACAGGACAGGTGCAGGTGGCAATGTGGCAATAAACAGTGATACAGACTCCAACGCCTCATTCCATCTGGTTAGTCTCCTCAGCATGCGCTCTTCCTGTGGGCATCTTCATGAGTGATCCAAACAGTTTTATTATTAACCTCAATCCACTTCCACAGTCCACAGCCCAGGAGAGGGTGTCCCTAACGTACAAGTCCAGGAGTCTGAGCAGAGCAAACGTGCTTGCTTTTTATTCTACAGCACGGGCAGCTGCAGCAATCACAGTAGGGGTTCAGCTTAGCTAAACATCAACATACCAGGTTCAGGCATTTAGAAGCACCTCTGTGAATTGAGGATCCTATGGAGTCAGTGTTTTGCTTCAGGCAGTGGAGTGGAAGATGAAGCCTCCCCCACAGGGAAAGCTAGCATTTATGCAAAGCTGAGATGCTGCTGGGGCAGGCATTCTTAACTGTATCACGTCCAATTGAAAGCCCTTTTCATCTAACAGTAGTAGAGTCAAAATGACCCCTCAAAAATGGACATGTCAGGCCAGAGAGTTAGCAAACCTCTGTGTGTTAGCATTCAATTTCCACAGGCACTCAGTATCAAGTCCATAGCTGCTTTCTTTTTCTTTAATTAAAATTATTGGGGTGGTATTGCTTAATAAAATCATATAAGTTTCAAGTGTACAATTTAATACTACATCATATGTCTATTGCATTGTGGATTCACCACCCAAAGTTAAATTTCCTTCCATCACCATATATTTGACCCCTTTTGAAAGGAGTGAATCTCGTAGCCAGTTCAGTATCTCCAGCTCAAAACCAAAAAGGCTCCCTCCAGCTGGAGGCTGCCTCCTTTTGCATGCTTCTTTCCTTTTCCAGAGTCTCCTATCAACAGAAATCCTCATCAGTTACAGAAACTGGTTCTGTCTCCAATACTCACGACGGGTCCTCTGTCTTTTAGGCACAATCAATAATGGGATTTGGGTAAAATCCTAACTGCTTAATGTTTATTTCAGCCCTCATGATATCTTTCACTTCTCTAAACAACAACAAAAAGAATTACTTACAGTCTGTTTCTTTAAAAAATCACAGTCTGTACTTTAATATTTAATGTACAGTGTTGTTTCATGTGGCTTTGTCTTGCCCTTCCTGAGAACAACCACAAATCACACATGCATTTTTACTATTTAAAGTTTTCAAATAATCAAATGGTTATAGGTCACTAACCACTGACATATGCATACAAAATTTAAACACTAATTGAGAAATCAAAGCCCAGAGGGCAGCCCCAGTTCTTGGTCTTTTTGTCACTTTATGACTTTCTGCGGTTTCCATCCAAAAACAATGGCCATTGTTTCTAATTCAAAAATTGAAGCTCCTGGCTTGACAAAAGATATGGTGCTACCTTTGAGACTGAGAGGCAATTTGGGAGATAAATCAGTAGAAATTCTAATATATTTTTAAGTTCGATAGGGACAATGTGGCAATGTAACGGAAATTGAGACTGTTCCAAACAAGGAGCGTGCACTTTGTAAATGCCAAATAGTGTTTTTGAACGGAATTGAATGAAATAAATATAGAAAAAGTCAATCAAGACTGTGTTCTATGTTTTTATTTTTGTTTATTTTTATTTTATTTTATTTTTTTACTGTCACCATAACTCTGGTGCCTCCAGTAACAGCACCTAAAATAGACAGAAGCCCCTGAGACTGGGTGGTAAGGGAAATGTAGTCAGCTATGACATTCATACCCAAAACTAGATTTTTGCACCACAATTTTGCATTTCCTGCATTCCTTGACCATTTGTCTTTATGATTCACATCTCAACACTTCATTTCAGAGACTGGTTTCTGCTAACATCATAGGTACAGAGACATGAAGAGTCACAGATGGACAGAATCCAACTGATTCCAAGGGCTGCAACGTCCACAGGAGTTGCCTTTCAAGAAATTCTCTCATGAAACATCTGGGAGTATCTGCCTGTCGCTGAGCATAGACATAATTGCAGGCAATGACTAGGTTTAACTGCCTCCCAGCAACAACTGAATCAGCACAAATGGGCGCCCACTATGGCTCAGCACTGTGATTGTGCCAAGGAAAATGAATCCACTTAATCTCATTGGAAAGAGGTTTCTGATTTTGAACAACTTCCCTGTCGTTTAGCCATGAAATGATGTCCAAATATTTAAGAAGGTAGTTACCGATGATTGTTGTTTAAGGTCAATAATTTGATTTCACTTAGTTGAAATTTTTTATATTACAAACTTTAAAATTCTCCTTTCTGTTTATTATATTGTTTTATTTGATAAAAAAGTAATAATGATATGAATATAATGACTTAATTTTATATATTTTTGAGTACTAAATATCAAGGCTTAATTCTAAGTGTGATAATATACTTGGAGGAAAACATCCTTTAGATTCTTCTATAAATAGTAATTTATTAGTGTTAATAATCTTCATCTTAATCCATTTAATATTATTTGTCTTGTCATATGATAAGAACATTCAGGCCAACAGTTTAAACTATACCAGAACATTAAAAAAGTACAAAAGTCTCCAAATAATTAATTAACTGAGCCAATTCTAAATTATTATTATTATTATTTTTAAAGATTTTACCAATATGATCAGACATGAGGCATGGGTGAGCACAATTATGAGGATGACAAATCAAATCACCTGAGGATAAGAGAGGCTTATCATTTTTGGCAGCAGTTGACCCATAAATTTGTAAATTTCAGACTCCAATCTGTTTCTTAGTGGGAACTGAATATCCTAGAGAGATAGTCATTAGAAAACATCTTTTTTTGAGCTACTAAAATCAATTTGATTTTAGAAAAGTTTTAGAGGCTAAATCTGTAAATACTATAATTTTGCTTGTCCTGAATATTTCATAAGTTTGCATTAATACAAAGCATTTGACTCTGGCTTAGTCTGTCATAATGCTCTTGACCAAGTCAATGGATTTATAGTGACACCCTTAAATCTCAATTTCCATCTAATAGTGTCTTTTGGGAAGAGGGTAAATGGGAATATGGTTCCCTACAAATAGTTAACACAATGCCACAATTTTTGATCCACTCTGACACTGAGGAAACTTAAATAATAAAAAGAAACTATCACCTTACTGCCAAAGAACCATCAAGATGTCATATATTTAAAATGATAATTACTGGATTGTGAGTTATTGACTTTATTTTAGATTTTTGTAAATAGGTAGTATAACAGATGACTAATGGCTTGAGGAGAGAAAAGAAGCATGGAGATAAAACTATAGCTCTTTTGTCATTGTTATTCAATGAGTTTTATTTTACTTCATTTTATTCAACAAGCCCTTTCTTCTGTGCATTTCCCACTGTTAGCACTTACCATTATAGAATGTAGTCCACATGTTGTTTCCTTTACTAGATAACAGCTCCTTGAAACCAGGGCTATAAGATATTTGTGACAAAGGCACTGTGGGATGGTGCAGTGGTGCTTCTAAATCTGCTTACTCAAAGTCACCTGTAGACTACATTTATTGAAAAATTATAGAATTCCCATCTCTAAACTTTAATATAAGAAAATTTGAGGATTGTGATTCAATAAGAAATATATATTTGGAATGATGTTACCAAGGTAGTACAATATGAGATTCCAGAATTCAAACTGGAAAAAAAGAAGTAAAATTTTCTGTTTGCTGATGATATAATCTTGTGTATGAAAATAACCTTAAAGATGCCACCAAAAAATTGTTAGACCTAATAAATGAATTCAGTAAAGTTGCAGGATTCAAAAAAAACATTTATATACACTAACAGTAACATTTATGAGAGCACCAAAAACGATAAATAGGAATAAATTTAACCAAGGCAGTGAAAGATCTATAAAATAAAGAATATACGATATTGATGAAGGAAATTAAAGAAGATACAAATAAATGGAAAAATACCCCGTGTTCATGAAACAGAGAAATTAATATTATTAAAATGTCCGTGCTCTCAAAGCATACTACAAAGCATACTACATGCCCAAAGCATACTACAGATTCAATGCAATCCCTATCAAAATTGTAAAGGTATTTTTCACAGAAATAGGAATAAAACCATAAAATTTATATGAAGCCACAAAAAACCCCTCCCCCTCAAAGATATAGCAAACTTGAGAAGAAACAAAGCTGGAAGCATCACACTTTCTGATTTCAAATTATACTGCTAAGCTATAGTAATCAAAGCAGTATGGTATTGGGGTAAAAACAAACACATAGATCAATAGAACATAATTGAGAACTCAGAAATAAATCCATGTATATATAGTAAACTGATATTTGACAAGAGGCTAGGAATACCCAATGAGGAAAAGATAGTCTCTTCAATAAATGGTATTGGGTAAACTGTATATTCAAAAACAAAAGAGTGAAATTGGACCCTAACCTTACACCACTCACAAAAATTAACTTGAAATGGATGAAAATGTAAACATAAGACCTGAAACTGTCAAACTCCTAAAAAAAATAAGAGGAAATATCCTTGAAATTAGTCATTAGCCTTGGCAATGACTATTTGGATAGGGCAACAAAAGCATGAACAACTAAAATAAAAATTAACGAGTGGAACTATGTCAAACTAAAAAGATTTTGTACAACCAAAGAAACAATTAACAAAATGAAAAAAATAAGAAAAATGTTTTCAAAACATGTATGTGATAAGGGGTTAACGTTTTTAAAAAATAAACAATTCATACAACTCAATAGCAAAAAAGCAATTCAATAAAAATGGACGGAGAAACTGAACAGACATTTTTTCAACGAAAACATAAAAAATGGCCAACAGATACATGAAAAGATGCTCAACATAAGTTACCACCAGAGAAATTCAAATCAAAATCATGAGATATTACCTCACACTTGTTAGAATAGCTGTTAGCAAAAAAAAAAAAAAAAAAAAAAAAAAAACAAAAACCCACAAAAAACCACGATGTAGAGAAATAGAAACCCTGGTACGATAAATGAATGGATAAAGAAAATATGAGATGTCACAGTTGAAATTCTTTGTATGAAAAACTAAAAATCTCTTTTCTATTCATTATATATATGAATATCATATTTATGAATATTTTATATATATTAATATCATTTAGCCATAAAAAGAAAATCCTGCCATTTGTAACAACATGGTTGAAACTTGAGTATGTTGTGCTAAGTGAGAAAAGTCAGAAATAGAAACAAATGCTGTATGATTTCACTTTTATGTGGATTCTAACAACATCATACTCATAGGATAAAAGAGAGTAGAAAGGTGATTTACTAGGGGCTGAGGAATGGAGGAAATGGGGAAATGTTGGCCAAAGGATACAAGCTTTTAGTTATAAGATTAATAAGTTCCAAGGATCTAATATACAGCATGGCGATTATAGTTAACAATACTGTATTGTATACTTGAAAATTGCTATGAGAGTAGAACTTTAATGTTTTCATCATTATAACAACAAAAAAATAATAATTATGTGAGGTAAGGATATGTTAACTAACCTTATTGTGCTAAACGTTTTTTAATATACATGTGTATCGAATTATCACATGCACCTTAAACTTACATAATACTATATGCCAGTTTTATCTTAATAAGGACAAGGAAAAATTTTAACTCTAATATGCTACAAAAATTCTAATTAATGTACTGTTTCACTGGTGACTGGTGTTTGCCTTTATTGTACAGAGGAATATGCACTACTTCAAATAACAGTTAATTGGATTAAATAACTGAGTAATATTGGCATCCCAAGAGTGCGCTGTAATGAAATTTTTTAAAAAACAAAATCTATCTATCTATCTATCAATCTATAAAATTTGATCTTTGACCTCAGTCTGTCCCTGGTACTACACAGCTTCTAACATGTTTTCAATATCTGGAGTGATAAGTGTCATTTGTATCCTAACAAGATGTTTGGTGGCTGGGGGCTCCAAGATAGCTCCAGAACAATTGCTGATTGTCAGAAGAACCAATCATGTGATTAGAAGGTTGGAATTTTCAGCTCTGTTCCCACTCCACTTCCTCCAGGAAGAGGTAAGGAGCTGGAGATTGAATTAATTTAATCAACAATGCTTGCATAACCGAACTCCAGAAAAATCCTAAACAACAGGGTTCAGAGAGTTTCCCATTTGGTTTATACACTGAGATACTGGGAGAGTGATGTGCACAGAGAAAGCATGGAAACTCTACGTACCTTCCCCTATACTTTGTTCTGTGCTTCTCTTCAATTTGATTGTTCCTGAATTGTATCCTTCATAATAAACCAGTTATGGTAAGCAAAACATTTTTCCTGAGTCCGTGAGCCATTTTAGCAAATGATCAAATCTAGAGGTTATGGGGATCTCCAATTTATAAAAATGTAAAGGGGGCTCAGGGTTTATGATTGACATCTGAAGAGGCAAAGGTCTTGTGTGTCTGAGTCCTTAATCTGAGGCGTTTTTGATAATTCCAGGTAGTTAATGTCAGAATTAAATTGAATTGTAGGGACACCCAGCTAGTATCAGAGAATTGGAAAATTGGATAATGTGGAAAATTGGAAAACCCACATATTTGGTGTCAGAAATGTGGGGCTGGAAAAATTAGGGGTGGAGTGTGGGACTTCACTTTTAAGATCTTCTTTTTTGAGTTCTATGAGAACCACAGATAAAGTGGAACATGCATGAAAAAAAATCTGGGTGTAAATCCTGTCTCAGTCTTTTATTAACTATGTGCCCTTTGGGCTGGCTTATCACTTATGTGTAATGTGACTCGAACTTGCAGAGAAACTTTGGAAACACATAAAATAGAACCAGGGTTTTATTTATTAATGGTTTGTGGTCTAATTTTTATCATTTGTTTAGGACTTTAAACACACTTACTTCTAAAATTTCCTGGTTGAATTATGGTTTCTGGTTGAAATATCTGTTTAATTAATAGTGTAGTCATGGCACAGCATCGTGATAAAATTTTCAGGTGCTTAAGACACACTTACATTTTCTGAACGTTCACTGAGTGCTAGCAGGACTATCACTTATGACAGTGCCAGCTGCTCATCGCTGCATGGGACATCCAATCAAGAACCCATGGGTAGACATCCAGTCTGGCCTACTACCTTAGCAGAGCATCCTTGTGTGAGACTACCTCTGTCTGGAGGAAAAGAGAGTTCTTTCTTTCCTCTCTCATCAAAAGCAGAAGATTACCTAATTTCTCAGCAGTAACATTACAGGACAGAAGGGAGTGGCAGCAAATATTTAGTGCTGAAAGAAAGACACCTACAGCCTAGAATATGATACCTAATTTCCTAGACAAGCAAAAACTAAAAATATTCATCACCTCTAAATTAGTTTTACAAGAAATGTTAAGAGTCTTCTTCATGCAGAATAAAAAGGCCATAACCAGAAATAAGAAAACATAGAAAAGAAAGAAATCTCACTGATAAAGGCAAATATATAATAAACACAGCTAATCAAACACATAAAAAGTTAATATGAAGATTAAAAGACAAAAGTAGCAAAATTAACTATAACTATAATAAATAGGGGGTTTAAAAAACAAAAAATATATGACATCAAAAATAAATCATGAAGGAGAAGTCAAAATGTAGTGCTTTTAGAAACATTTGAATTTAAATGCTTATCAGCTTAAAATAGATTAGATATTGATGGATATATGTGAACCTCACGGTAATCAAAAACCAAAAACCTACTAAAATACACACACACACACACACAGGCACACACAAAAACAAGAAAGAAACCCAAACACAACCCTAAAGAAAACCAGAAATCAAAAGGAAAGAGATCAAGAGTAGAAAAAAGGAACAGAGAACAAACACAACCAAAAAACAATGAACAAATGACAATAAACACATATCTATCAATAATTACTTTAAGTGTAAAGCAGAGTAAATTCTCCAATCAAATGATATAGGCTGGCTGAATGAATAAAAAAATAATATTCATCTATATGCTGCCTGCAAGAGACTCCCTTTAGATTGAGAGGCATACAGACTAAAAGCGAAGGAATGGAAAAAGACATTTCTTACAAACAGAAATGATAAGATGGACTAGCAATACTCATATTAGACAAAATAGACTTTAAAGACTACAAAAGGAGACAAAGAAGTACATTACATAATGATACAGGGGTCAATCCAAGAAGAGGATATAACAATTGAAAATATCTATGGATACAACATTGGGGCACCTAAGAATATAAAGCAAATATTAATGGCCATAAAGGAAGAAATTAATAGTAATACAATAATAGTTGAGGAATTTAACACTCCACTTACCTTAATGTATAGATCAGACAGAAAATTAATAAAGAAATAATGGCTGTAAATGTCACATTACATCAAATCAATTTTACAGACATTTACAAAACATTTCATTCAAAAATTGCAAAATACACATCTTTCTCAAGTTTGCATGGAATACTTCCCAGGGTAGACCACATATTAGGCCACAAAACAAGCATCAATAAATTCAAGAAGACTGAAGTTATATCACACATATTTTATGACCACAATGGCATGAAACTAGAAATTAATTACAAGAAGAAAACTGGCGAAAACACAAATATGTGAAGATTAAACAATATGATGCTAAACAACCAAAGAATCACAGGGGAAACCAAACAGGAAATCAAAAACTACCTTGAGGCAAATGAAAATAAAAACACAACCTTCCAAAATTCATGAGATGCAGCAAAAGCAGTTCTAAGAGGGAAGTTCACAGCTATACAGGCCTGCCTCAAGAAACAGGAAAAATACTAAATAAACAATTTAACTTTATACCTAAAGGAACTGGAAACAGAAGAACAAACAAAACCTAAAGTTAGTAGTAGGAGAGAAATAATAAAGATCAGAATAGAAATGGATAAAATAGAGACTAAAAAAGCACACACACAATCAAAAGGATAAATAAAATAACATCTGGTCCTTTGAAAAAATAAGTAAAATTGACAGACCTCTAACCAAACTCATCAAGAATAAAAGAGAGAACCTAAATAAGTAAAACTAGAAATGAAAGAGGAGAAATTATAACTGATACCACAAAATATAAAAGATTATTAAAGAATACTATGAAGAATTATATGCCAATAATTTGGACAATCTAGAAAAAAGTGGAAAAATTTCTAGAAGCATATGACCTTCCAAAAATTAAACCAAGAAGAAACAAAAAGTCTGCACAGACCAATTACCAGCAATGAAATTGAAGCAGTAATAAAAATCTCTCAAAAAACAAAGTCCTGGTATCAGATGGCTTCACATGCGAATTCTACCAAACATTTAAAGGAGAATTAACACCTACCCTTCTCAAACTATTCCAAAAAACTGAAGAGGAAGGAGCGCTTCCAAACTCATTCTACAACACCAGCATTACCATGATACCAAAATCACACAAAAACACAACGAAAAATAGATTTATAGGCCAATATCTCTGATGAACATACATGCAAAATTCCTCAAAATACTACCAAACAAAATTCAACAACATATTTAAAAAATTCGACACTGTGATCAAGTGGGATTTATACCAGGGATGCCAGGGTAGTTCAACATCTACAAATCACTGATACATCACATCATCAAAACCAAGAATAAAAATCATATACTCAGCTCAATAAATGTTAAGACAAAATTCAACTTCCATTTATGATAAAAATTCTCAAAAAGTGAGTATAGAAGGAACTTATCTCAAAATGATAAAGTCTATAGATGACAAACCCACAACTAACATACTCATTGGTGAAAGCTAAAAGCTTTTCCTCTAAGATCAGGAACATGACAAGATGTCACTTTCACCACTATTATTCAATATAATATTGGAAGTCTTAGCCACAGCAATAAGATAAGAAAAAGAAAAAAAAAGACATCCAAATTGGGAAAAAAAGTAAAACTGTCATTATTTGCATGTGACATGATACTATATATAGAAAACACTAAAAAATTCTACAAAAAATTAATAGAATTAATAAATAAATTAATTAATGTAGCAGGATTCAAAATTAACATACATAAATCCATTGTGTTTCTATATACTAATAATGAGCATCAGGAGGAAAAATTTTTTTTTTAAATCACATTTACAATTGCATCAAAAAGAAAAAAACCATATAGGAATAAATTTAACCAGATGATGAAAGACCTGTACTCTGAAAACTATAAGACATTGGAGAAAGAAGTTCAGACAATTAAATAGAAGAATATACCATGCTCACGAATTAGAAGGATTAATATCGTTAAAATGACCATATTGCCCAAAGCAATCTACAGATTTAATTCAATCCCTTTCACAAAATTAGAATAAATAATCCTAAAATGTTTATAGAACCACAAAAAACCATAAATAGCCAAAGCAATCTTGAGAAAGAACAAAGTTGCAAGTATCACATTCCCTGATTTTAAACTATACTACAAAGTTCTAATAATCAAAACAGTATAGTTTTGGAACAAAAACAGACACATAGAGTAATGGAACAAAATAAGGAGACCAGAAATTAACCTTTGTTTATATGGTCATTTAACCAATGACAAAGGAGGCATGAATATACAATGGAGAAATGATATTCTCTTCAACAAATGGTGTTGAGAAAACTGTTCAGATAAATGTGAAAATAAATGAAACTGAATCACTCTCTTACACCATACATAAAAATAAGCTCAAAATGGATGAAAGACAAATGTCAGACCTGAAACCATAAAACCCCAAGAAAAAAAACATAGATAGTAAACTATTTGACATCAGTCTTAAAAATATCTTTTTGGATATGTTCTCTGGAGCAAGGGAAACAAAAGCAAACATAAACAAATGGAACTTCTTCAAAATAAAAAGCTTCTGCACAGTGAAGGAAATCATCAACAGAATGAAAAGACAACCTACTGAATGAAAGAATATATTTGTAAATAATATATCTGATAAGGGGTTGATAACCAAAATATAGAAGGAACTCATATAACTCAACAACGACAACAAAAAATAAGCCAAACAATTGAATTTAAAAATGAGCAGATGACATGAAGAGACATTTCTCCAAAGAAAACATGCAGATGGTCAATGGACATATGAAAATATGCTTAACATTGGTAAACATCAGGAAAATGAAAATCAAAACCACATGGTGACAGATGGTTACTAGACTTACTGTGGTGAACACATTTCAAGATATATAAATGTTGAATCACTGTGTTGTGCACATGAAACTAATAGAATATAAATAAAGCAGAAGGTTCTTATTGATCTTGATTTTTAGGAACACTACATGAGGCTCTTTTTAAATATAGTCCTTTGCCTGAGATATAAGCTTCAAATATTTTCCACAGTTTCACATTTTTTACTCAAATATTTTGTGTTTCTCAAGTCTTCTCTATCTTTTTATGGTATCCCTCCCTCACTCCCCAACTGTTTTAATGTTTTCTGGGTTCAAATCAATGAATATTCTCTTTTATGGTTTCCGAAATTTCAGTCTATTTAGAAAGACCTTCCTCACTCCAGGGTATGTGTTCAATCTGCACCTTCTCTTTCTGGCTGCAGGGACAGCTTAGATAGTATTGTTTCCTTTGGCTTTCAAGCTCAGGTTTGGTTGCTGGGAGACCTTAATGGTGGGAGTTACACAGGTTCTGATAAACAAAGTTGTCTCTCAATTGTGTATCTTCAGCCTCCTGAGGCTCCCAGAGGATGTTTGTCAACCAGCCTTCAGTGTAAGAAAGATTCAGCACTCCCACTCCTCTTTCTCTTAGTGCTTTAAAAGTCATATAGATTTAACACACTCATACCAATCAACATTAGAGCACTAAACACCAGCTCTTTCTGGGATTTCTCGGAATCATGCCCTCACTCCTGGGCTCCTTGCTGCATCTCTTAACAGAGCTTGAGGCCCCATCCACAGTCAGCCTGTTAGTATCAGTAGCTACCTGCATAGGAGAGGCTAGTGATTAGAAGCTGGGAGTGGAGGAAACGGGAATCGGATTCTATGCTAAATTCATAGATTAATTAGGAAGAATAACAGCTTTTTGAGTTGAGTCTTTCCAAGAATATAGCTTCATTTTTTGTCTCTACTTTTGTCTCTTGGGTATATTTAAAATTTTCTTCCTATAGATCTTGCATATCTTTTGTTTATCCTTAAGTATTTTATTTATCCCTAAGTTTATTCCAAAGTATTTTATTACCTTTGTAGATATTATCAACTATTCACTTCTAGTATATTATATGGTTGTTATTTTATTACTATTTACAAGAGTTTTTCAGTTAATTTTGGGGGGATTTTAAGATACATTATTAATGTTTTTGCAAATAATATGCAAGATTAAATAATAGTGAATGATAGAAGATATTCACATCTTGATTTTAACTTTAATGAGATTGCTTCTAGTGAATCCTCATCATGTACAGTGCTTAAATAGATACCTAGGTTTAAAAAGCTCTCAAATGTTTATATATTATTAAAGACTTTTAATTAAAATAAGTGTTAAATTTAAAATTTTTTCAACTTGGAATTTTACATATATTTTCTGTTGATTTAGTAATATGGTGAATATTATTAATCGATATTCGAAATGAAAATATCTTGATATCCTTGAAATAAAGCCTATTTATTCTTAGTATATGATTTCTTAAATTAATTGTTGAGTTCTGTTTTTTATTGGTAATTTTTGCATGTTTGTGCTTATATTCTCCAGTTGAATTTTTAGCTCATTATTATCCTTATGTCATGAAGAATTTAGAGAGTACACATTTTAATGCTCTCAAACTTTTTAAATAGCATTAGAACCATCAGTTTCCTAAAGATTTTGATAGTGTTTCACTCCGAAGCTGTAGCTATTAAGATTTAGTGATGATATTTTAGATGTGTGTGTGTGTGTGTGTGTGTATTGTGTGTGTGTGTGGTGGTGGTGGTGCAAGGATGTTGGTTAGATTTATAACCATCTCCATGTCTTCCAAGTATTTAATACATGTAATTTATATTTTCCCATTTTTCATTTCATTTACTTTTTTGTACTGTACAGAGTTGTTTTGTATTGCTAAATATTTCTTAGTCTATTATTCATTTTATGAGCTTCAAATAATATCTTTTGCACTTTCATTATAAAAAATAATAAAATTAGCATACTTATATCACCTCCTACATTCCTTCCCCTACGTCTTCAAAATATTAATTTGTGACATTTACATGAAATTCTCTAATTCCTATGTTTGTTTTAGTCTAGTGTATACAATTAATTAGATTCAGGGCTCACTGTCAACCCCAGTGTAATTTTTCCATTTGTTTTTTAATGGGATGAAGTTTATTCATTGTCTTTCAAGATGGATGTATGAGAAAAATAGTCTTTCTTTTTTAATATTATCAAATGGTTTATATCTTGCTTTCTCACTTGAATGACAGTTTCGATGGGTATAAAATTTGGGAAGTCTTAGTCTTTCCTCAAATGTTTTGTTCATCTCTCTTTTAATAATCTAATGAATGGAGATGTGGAGAATATATTTCCATTTTGAGCATCTTAATGTTTTTGCCTGGTCGCCAAATATCTCTTTCTTTATTTTTAATGTCCTGAAACTGTAATATGTCTTATCGTAGAACACATGGTATGATTTTTTTCTGGAAGAGTATTTTCTTTAAATCTACTGATTCATGTCTTTATTTCTTGAATGTTTTATTGAATTATATATTTCAATAATTTTATGTTCAATTATTTTTATTTATTTTGGGGGCAGAAGGATTCAATTATGTATATTTTAAGTCTCCTTTGCTTCTTCTGCTTCAGTATTATTTTCTCTCTGACTACTTAGTTTTATATTTCTATTCCAGGTTCTTCACTCTAATCATTCTCATAGTCTTTGTTCTCATGCGCTGTTGTTCTCAGCCCTCAATTTTGTCTTCATGATCATTTTTAGGTTCCAATTATTTTCTGAGCTCTGCCAACTCTTATTTTGTTTTCTTCTGTGATTTTGCCATTTTTCTCTGACTTTTTGCACCTCGTCACTTTGATATTTTTTAAAGTAATTTTTTTTTCAGATTGTTATTTTTTTTATTTATTGCAAATTGATAGTCAAATTATTATCTGCTCCAATGGCAGATTTTATTCCTGGTGAGTGTTCTTTGTTAATCACTTTTATGTTCCAGTTTCTTTTTCTTTTTTATTCACTTAATTTTTATAGACATGGTGGTGATCTTTTTTCTGACGATTCATCTTCATAGCCAGTGGAAGTAGACACCTATGTCCTCCTCATAGTGAAGGTCTCTGTTTGCCTCTCTCATTAAGGCAAACAGATAGATATTTCTTGAAAATGTGATTTGATTATTTATTTTTTTATTTTTCACACATCTTAATCTTCCTCTACTTCTTAGAGCCAAAGTATGTCCAAAAGAATACCCTGCTGCCATATTTTGCAATTATGAGATTTTGGGTTTTTGCTTTAGCATATACTCTTCCTCTTGGGGGTAAACTTTGTCAGCTTGTTCCAAAATCTACAATAGAGTTGTGCTATTGTCAGATCTTTTCATACTTCTGAATTACCTACACCTTTTCAATTATTTTTCTGGGTTTCAAAGAAGGCTTTTTCTTGTTTTCAAAGAATTTTTTTGTTTGTTTTATTAGTTTTTTAGTTGTTTTCAAGAGAAAAAGGCAATTCATGAGTACATCTTAAGCATCATTGGAATATAAAATTAATTCTTTGGTAGTAAAGATTTTTAAAAATAAGTGTTAAAAATAAAGATAAGTTTCATTTCTATAAAGGACAGAAGAACATATAATTAATTCTCACAGTGAATAGATAATTAAAATGTTATTTGGATTTTAGATTTTGTCATCCATCTCTCTTTTCAACAAAAAAGTTCATTTCTGAGTAAATTCACTTTCCACAAAGACCTCATTAAGGGAGCTGACTACTAGATTCGAAGATAAGTTTTAAATATTTGCTTGTGATGTTCTGTACCTTGTCTACTGATATTAGCATTCTAAGAACATCAACGAATTTACTCTAAATTCCAAGGGATGTCGCCAAGGCAATTTCCCATTATCATACCTATGAAAATAGCTGATAGCTCCCAGGAAAAAATAGGATGATTTTAAAATCTGAATTTTCTTATTGATTTACCAAAACCTTATTGCTAAGAAAAATGCATTCAGGGACTCTAAATAAAATTACATATAAGGCTAATCTTTGTTTTGATGTATGAAGGGGGTGATGATAAGAAGGAAATAGATGTGGGATAAGGATATCTAATTGAAGTTACACTGATTGTAAGAAGAACAAAATCTCCACCACAATATAAATTATGCTCTTGTTTTAGAGATAATAAAAAAGGCTTAATACATTTTGCTCTAAAAGTTAAGCATTTCTTTAAAGTGATACGAAAATAATTCTTGGTTTTATTGGCATATGTTATTTATGTGGCAAAAGAAACTTCACAGGTATGATTAAGGACTTTGAGATAGAGACATTTTCTTAGATTATGCATATAAGCTCAGTATGACCATAGGGATCCTTATTAGGAAAAGATAGTAGAAAGGATAGAGTCATAGCAGGAGATGACAGAACCAGGATCAGAGAAAGGAGAGACTGGAAGATGCTTTGCTGCTGACTTTGAAAATGGAGGAAGGGACCATGAGCTAAGGAATGCAGGTGACCTCTAGAGGCTGGAAAAGGTAAAAACAAACAAATAAACAAACAAACAAAGAAAAATGAAACAAGATTCTCTTCTAGAGCCTCTAGAAGGAACTGGCCCTGGTGACCCATTCTGGGGTTTTGAATTCCAGAACTATAAGATAGTAAATTTATATTGTTTTAAGACACTAACTTTGTGGTAGTTTATTATAACAATAATAGAAAACATACATTACACTATAGCTTTTGAATAAACATGTCTTGGCATTAATTCCTTGATAACTCTTCTATTTCAGGAATTTCTTACCCAGTCTTGCATGTTTATTTTTCCAAATGAACGTTAAAAATACCTTGTTGCATTCCATTTTTATTGCTATCACATTAAATTTGTTTATTGGCTTTAAAAATTGACTTTAAAAAAACCTATCAAGTATCAAAGTCCCAACCAACTTTTGGATGAATTTGTCAGTGAGGTACAGATCAGTTAGTACCTAGAAGTTATGAGGGCAACATTTAGTTATCAACATAGTCATAAAATGGAAGTTAATCCCCTAACAAGGCATAAGCGAGGTTTCTAAAATAGAAAAGAAAAAAATTTCTGGAAGAGGGAAAAAAAAAAGGTTCTGGATTCATAAACAAGGTTTTTGAAAGAAGGAATCCTGCTTCGAGACTGTCAGAAAAATTCTGCCTGAGTTTTGAGCTTGCTGACCTGCCCTATCAATTTTATACTTGGCCAGGCCCCACAATTGCATGAGCTGATTCCTTAAAATCTCTCTCTCTCTTTCTCTCTCTCTCATATGTATGTGAAATATAAAAAATATATATTTTTCCATATAAAAGAACCAATAGGATAGACCTATCTTTTGATTGGTTCTATTTCTCTGGAGAATGCTGATTGACGCAACAGTATTAATGCAAACTCAAAGAAAAACCAAATTTATGCATTCAGTAAATTAGAACAGTATATACACATTGACATGCCTGTGAAGAAATCAAGACATTTTAGGAGAGTTCAAGTGTTTGACTTTTCAGATTATTTTTTTCAATGTAATCTTCAGGAATTTTTCTCATCAAATTACATAATACATAGTGACAGAGTTGCATAATCGTTTCTGTTTTTTTAAGGTAGTTTTCATTTTCTTAGGTAATATTTTGTTAGAAATTGGAGAACTTGCAATTTTATTATACTTTTCTTTCTAAATTCTGATAGCAAAATATAAATAATACATATAATTCTGATTCAATACATTGTAAATGGCAAGTTTAGTTTTGAGAGTTGAGGTCTTAAATCTTCCTGGCATTTCACCTGTAATAACTAAGACTTGTGGAGATATTTTGGACTAGAGTTTAGTAGTTCCATCCATTTGCATGTTCACAAATTAACAGGGAAATGGATAGATACAGTGGTTGCCATTACCGGAGGCAGGCCTTTGAAAAACTACATAAAGTTCTATTCAGAAAAGAAAATATTACTATTATCAACAGATTATAATGAGGTATATGACCCACTTTTCTTTTGGAATAAATAAAAGAACAATTTTTCATGTACACAAAGAGATCTGGCTATGTTTAAATGATCTGTATAGGTTGGAAAAATTAAGGTGATTATTCCATGGAGCAAATACTTTTTTGGCAGCAATTATGCTTTATATGCTCTATAGATATCCTGTTGGTGCTATTTCTCTGGAGAAATATACATATATATATATATATATATGAGAAAGATTTATTTTGAGAAATTACCTCATGCAATTGTGGGGCTGGCCAAGTGTAAAATAGACAAGGCAGGCCAGCGAGCTGGAAACTCAGGCAGAATGTTTCTATTAGACAATCTTGAAGCAGAATTCCTTTTTCTAGAAATCTCTGCTTTTGGTCTTAAAGCCTTCAGCTAATAGAATGGAGCCCACCTACATCAAAGAGGGCAATCTTCCTTTCCTCAAAGTTAACTGATTATAGATGTTAATCACATATATATACAAAGTATCCTCACAGCAACTTTTAGACTGTTGTTTGACCAAACAATTGGTCTTCATAGCCTAAATAAGTAGACACACAAACCATCACAATATAATTATACAAATTAAATTATCTTAATCACCATTGTCTTAGCATAACATAGTTAAAGGAGTTGCAGTTTTAAAAGTAGCTGAAAGTGCAATAAAAAAAATTAACTTTTGAGTCTGATTCTCCCTGAAAATTATTTATATGAGTAAAAAATACTGAACAATGATGCAATTAGTCATGTTTTTGATTTGTAATATGACCAATTTTGTGGAAATCAGTCATCAACATGTTATTAATCTTATCTAATCACAAAATGAGTTTGAGTATAACTCACAGCCCTGAGCCAAATGGAGATCTGTCAATACCTAGGTAACTTAACTGAAGATAGAAACACCTTATAGTTTATTCACCTGTGCGTAAAATTATATAAATGTGTGTAGTTTAACATCAGTCAATTAGCAAATGTCAGTCAATACCAACTAACTAGTGCATTATAGATAAATTGGATGAAAAAATTTGTGAGCTATGGAAGCTGGAGAAATAGCATGCTTCTGATTACTGCAAGATCAACAATGTAGTTAAAATTTTGTAGTTAGGAAGGATAGCAGATAACCTTGTTAAGTTTTCACATTTTATAGTCGAGGAAATGGAGGCTCCTCAAGTCATACCCACGTCTTCTGACTGAAAGTCCAATGCTTTTTCTGTTGTACCTTAATGCCTTTTACTAGTTGTTGGTAATCTGATCCAATATACTTTGGGTGTGCTAAGATTTCTCAATCAAGAAAGTGGAATTAACCATTAATAACTTCACAAGACAGGTCAGATCTTCCATTATACATCTGAAATTAATAATAAGATGGGCACAAGCTCTCTCCATTTTCTCCATTGGGGTTATCTATTATCTAATACACATAAGTCTCAAACCTCTTGGCTTACACTGTTATCATCATTGATATAGACTTACATTAATGATAAATGAGAGTATTTAACTTATTACAATGGTCTTTAAGGGATTGGGACATTTCTCCTCGCTCTCTTCTCATCACCATATTTCTTGGCTTATGAAGATTATTATCTTATTTTATGTCATTCTTCACGCAAATATTCTTTTTCTTAGGCTCTCTTTCTGCTCATAATATCAAATAAATGAAAACAAAGGTTTATTCGGTATCCAAAGGGGGAAAAAAACTAGATGATTTTTGGATTTTTCAGTGTTACATATTCTCAAATTTCAAACATGTATAGAGATGAATATTTTCACAAAATATTCATTATTTTTGTACACTTAAGTTTATAGTGACAACATTGGAAGCAACTGTTCATGTTGACACTTGCGAGACACTTTCACTTCCTGTCTTATTATAGGCATTTTTTTGGTCTCTCTCCAAAGAAAGTAGGGAAAAAAATACATTGTCCTACTCCTGAAAGTGAAATACTAACAATGATCACTCTTAGTGTTGAACTGTAAAAAGACCTAGATTCTCAGGGCTGGAATAATGTTCACCGTGACAAGTGCGTGGAGGGCAGGGAGACAGACCGCCACCCAGTGACAGAGAACAGTGTAGCTAAGTGGTTTGTGAAGAGCCTTTGTACAACACTAAGGGCTTAGGGGATATCATGTTCTGAGCAACGTGGAACCCTCAGAGTGTTCTAGATATTCTAAAATGTAAAATTTTCCTCATGCAGCGTTTCTTTCTGAAAGTATAAAACTTTTTGCTTGCTCATGGTTCTTAATACAGATATTAGAATTGATTGCCATACTGATTCACATTAAGAATTATTAGTGTAAAAAGGAAAAAATCACTTTTAAGCAAAGAGCACAAAGGAATGGTTAGGAAGAAACACATTTTCTAGCTTCTTATCTAGAGATAAATACAAGTACAAACTCTTAAAATTTGCTGTCTGTAAATGGAGCTAGCTACACACATAAATTGGGGAATGATTATTCCCTCTTACCAGAAAATCATTTTTTTCTGTCAGTTCAATAACATAGTAGTAAAGAGAGCATCCTCTGAAGTCTAATTGCTTTGGTTTGATATCTACCTTTGATAATTTATCTGACCAACACCACCGTTAGACTTAAGCAAGGAAGGCTCTGATCTAGGCCTTGCTTCTATGCAGGCCCCTCTCCCACTTCAGAGAGTTTTCATTTAAGTACTCTAAATTGTCTTCTGGTACTTGGGATTGGTCTGTATTAATAGTACCATTTGGGCGAGGCTAAACAAGTTGAGGCTAAGACCAGTGTAGGCCCAGAATTCATTTCTCTTTTTTAACAGGCTTTCCAATTTACTATTTGGGGGTTGACAGATGCCCAAGAAGCTTCAGAGTCCATACCTATGAGAATATCTAGAGTCTTGTTATTAAGCCCTAATTTCTGTATGGTAACCTGGCTAGTGTGTTTTCTGTTGCTGTTATTTATTGGTTTTGTTTTTATTTTTTTACATAGTAATTCAAGATTGGACCACCAGAAGAGTATTAATATGCTGATTTTAGGTGACCCTCATATCAGACACAGGATTTCTAGAACTCTGGACTACTTACTAATAATGGTTCAATTTCTACCCTGGGTTGAGCCATGTGTGTGGGCCATGCATTACTTGGTCCATCTGTGTTTCCAGCATAGGGCCACCTCTGTTTGACAATACCTGGAAGAAGTGGGTATTCTGACACTTTGTGCCTTCTCTCCCAGGTACACAAGGTAGCCACTTCACCCTCTTAAAAAGCCCCATGCCATGTGTGTCAAGCTGTCTTCTGGTGGCATAGCCAAGCCTATCTCCTTGCATGACTTTCGACAATGCTGATGGGCCCTTTCTTGTCTCCAACTGATGTGATCACATCATGTCTTCAAGATCACATTCTATAAATGTGATAATTTTGGCCTAAAGAGTTCAAGAGAAGACATGGTTGGAAGCTGTGTTGTTCTACAGTTATGCTGTAAAATTCTAAATGGTAAATTTAACATGAGTATCAGTGATGATTAATATTTTGTGTCCAAGTTGACTGAGCTAAGGGATACCAGATAGCTGGTAAAACATTATTTCTGGGTGTGTCTGTGAGGGTGTCTCCCAAAGAGATTACCATTTGAATAGGAGACTGAGTAAAGAAAATCACCTTCACCAATATGGGTTGCCACCATCCAATCAGCTGAGGGCTTCAGCAGAACGAAAAGACAGAGGAAGGGTAAATTTGCTCTCTCTGCTTGAGCTGAGATGTCTATTTCCTCCTGCCCTCAGACACTCCTTGTTTACAGGCCTTCAGACTCAGACCTGGACTTATGCCATTACCCTCATCCCCATCCCCCACTTTCTGATTCTTGCACTTTTGGATATGGACTTTCCTGGTTCTCCAGCTTGCAGACAGCAGACTATGGGACTTGTCATCTTCCATAGCTGCATGAGCCCATGCCCATAATAAATCTCCCCTCTTCTCTTTTCTTTGTCTCCATCTCTGTCTCTGTCTCTGTCTCCGTCTCCATCTCCTTCTCCTTCTGTTCCTCTTCCTCCTCTCCTTCTCTCCTTCTTCTCTTTCTCCTCCTCCTCCTCCTCCTTCTTCTTCTTCTTCTTCTTCTCCTCTACTCTCTCTCTCTCTCTCTCTCTCTCTCTCTCTCTCTATATATGTATATGCTGTATATATATATATACTAGTTCCTTCTTAAGGAACCCTGACAGTACCTTTTGTGTTACATAGCACAGGCGCTTTAGGAGCTAATGGCTCTGATTTTTATAAAATTTCCAAAATGATGTAAACTTGGGCCATGTGAGGATTCTCTTATGTAAAAAATAATTGTCTATCCAGAAGAATATAAGAAATTAGAAACCTGAGGTGAAGATGAGAAGGGTACATGTTCTTTCCTTTAGACTGAAGTTCTCTGGACCCTAAAGGTTGTAGAATGACAGACGAAATGGAACAGTTCTAGATATTGAAACCTCAAGAGACTTACTAGGCTCTTGTATTTTCAAGAAGGATAATGTATATTCTGTTAAGCATGCATTATGTTGCCTGAGAACACAGCTATTTTTTTTTTATTATATATTGATATATCATATTATATAGAAGTTTACTTTTAAGGCACGATCGTCAGAAAACTTGTTGCTACTTACTTCTCTACTACAATTTTCCAGAGATATATTCTTGGATAATGTTAAGGATCTCTAACACATAGCACATCATGCAAGAGACTCAGTTGTTCAAATACTGTTCATTCTAATTAGCAAATATTATTAGAATCACAGTACCAAGGAGTGGCACAGTCAATTAAGGATTAAAACTTTCCCCCCAGCTTTATTGAGATATAATTAACATACAACATTGTATAATTTTAAGGTATACAATGAGATGATTTGATACACATGTGTATTGTAAAATAATTACCACAAAAAGGTTGTTTAACACATCTACCCAATCACATAATTACATTTTTGTGCGTGTGCATGGTAAGAACATTTAAGATTTACTCTCTTAGTAACTTTCAAGTATATAATGCAGCTAGTATTGTCAACTACATTATTGACTATAATCATCATGCTGTACATTAAATCTCCGGGATTTATTCATGTCAGAACTGCAAGTTTTGTGCCTTTTGCCCATATCTCCTCATTTTCCCCACCCCCAGCCCCTAGCAACCATGATTCAACTCTCTGCTTCTCTGATGATTATTGCTTTGACTTAGGTGAACACAGATTAGAAAAGAAACCAATGCCCAATAATTTCTGGAATGATCAGAACATGTACACTGTAATCAAGAATTTTGACATTTGGAATAAAGTTATAAAAGAAAGTTGAGGAAAAGCAAAAATTTTAGCTTTCATTTTGCTAAAGATTATAACAGAATGCAGTTTGAGGAGATCTAAGAATGTCTCCACGATTTCAACTGAAGTGGTAAAGGAAACCTATTTTAGATGAGTAATGAGGCTGGTTGGATTCAGTGGACTGAAGAGTCCAAGGTTGCAGAGGTGTTGACTGAGATGTCACCACCTAAAATAGTTCCAACTGGCAATGAAGTAGGCTTTTAGGAAGATTAAGGGACCAAATTTTAAGAGCAATATTTCAACTCTTAATTTGCTTTCCAGAACTGTTTAATGACATCTCGTACTAAGTGGATGTACTCCGTGCAAAGAAGTAAATTTCTAGACTTTACTGAAAATATTTTATTAAAAAATGCATTACAAATTAATCAGTGCCATTAACTCATAATTCTCTCTAAATGAGCTAAAGCAGAGACATAGAGACAGTTAAGAAATTATTTACAGCAAATGTACTGAGTCCAGGGACTGCAGTACTGCACTATGGAAATATCGAAAGAGAAGTCAAAAGCTTCAGGACCTTTACCAGGCATGTGCTCTTGGCTCTGAACCTTATTGCCACACCTCTCATACTCTTATCTCACTTCCAAGCCTCCTTGCTAGCCTTATGCTTGATTCTGTAAACCATACAATGTTCGTCCAATAAATTCAGAAGTTAGCCAGAATCCATTGCTGGATCTTGCAACCATAATACTGACTGATACAACTTCTCAATCTTTGTTTACCTTTTTTTCCTTAATCGCTTAATTTCTAAGTACATTATTTGAAAACAAAAAGTTAACCTTGGTCATACAAGTGATTACATAAGTTTGTGTGGGTTTTTTACATATATAACCATTATCGGTTCATTTCCTAGGACAAAATGTCTTTCACATTGCATACTGACTTTTCAAAAACTTTTAGCACAGATTAGCTGTTTTTTAGTTAGAAGTTCCTGAATAATATTAGCAGGCAAAATTTTTATACAAAGAAAACTAAATTTACAAAAATAATTTTTCACAATTAAGTTTTCTAACTATCTAACTTTCCAGCTAAGCTTTTTTCTTAATATGCCTGTTATTACCTCAGTTAAGAAGCTATGTATAGGAACTCAAATTTTCATCAGAATGATGAAAATATCAGCTCCTTTAGAAAATGGATTTTCAATAATTTGTTAGTAGTATAAATTGTTTTTTAACTATGAGATTTCAAAATAAATGATCAGATAAAAATATTTAGAGCTTTTTGTTTTATTATTTTGACATAATCACATCTTTACTTAACATGTTTTCATGAGCAATTATAGTTTCCATAAAGGCTGTTATGCTCAAACTGTAATTAGTTTGGTTTTATTTAGTTCATATCTCATCCCCTAGCATACTTACAAAGAAAATTGTGATTAGAATTGAGAACTTTCAGAATTGTCCTTGAAACTCTTTGCCTCTTCCTAAGAAAAGGAATTCTTTCAAACTGATTATTTGACTAGAAATCTAACATGGATGAAAGTTTTGTAAGATTATCTCAAAGCCATATAGCCAATCAGTGTAAAATCAGTGTTTGAATAGCTTTTCTGCTCCAAGGTCATGTTTTATTTATAGCAAAACACTATTTTCCTTTAGTTATTACCATTTTAGAATATTTTCCTAGAAACTAGATCTTGGAACATACCATTGCAGAGAATATCCAAATTGATTTCTTATTCCTAGTTTAAGTGCACTTTGTGATTTTTGAGTTCCTTATGTCCCATATATTCAGAAGTTTATGTTAGTTCAATTCTAAAGCTGAATTTTTATTTTAATATAAATGTTAAAATCAATTAAATATAATAATTTAACCTGTTTTAACACTTTGGATAATATTTAGATGCTTCTTAAGAGCATTTTCATACTTACAACTGACTCTCATTGTCTTTCATTTATTAAACCAATATTTTTGAACACTGACTAAGGCCAAGCAGTGCTCTAGGTCTTGGGATGCTTCAGGGAATAAAAGAAATACAAATCCCTCTTCTAATGGAACTTAACTTTTAGCAATTAAAGATAGACAATACATAAAATAAGATCCTTTGGATAGTTTTAGATAGAAGAGTAACATGATCTGGCTTATATTTTAAAAAGGTAATTCTGAGTATTGTGTGGAAAACAGAGTCTAAGGGAGTGGAGGGAAAGCAAGGGTAGAAGCAGGAATCCTAGTTGAAAACATATTACAATAGTGTTGGTATGAACAAGATGGCAGCAGTAAAGGTGATAAGTAAGTTAGATGGATGTTGCTTTCAAATGAGATGGGAAATAATGTGAGAGATACAAATTTCATAAAAAGTTTTTGTGTACAAGACATAGTACATAACTTTTTGACACTGGCTTCTTTCAGTCAGCAAAATGCCTCTGAAGTTTATCCATGTCGTATGTATCAATAATTCTTCCCTTTTATTGCTGAATAGTATTCCAATGTGTGGATGTACCACACATTGGAATTTATCCATTCACCAGTTGAAAAACAACAGATTAAGAGCTTGAAATGGACCAATGACATCTATCTTCATGTGCCTCTTTGAAAAATGCATTCTTTTGGTAAGTTAAAAGTCAAAGATAAGACCAAAATATAATAATTATAACATGTATAATACTATCTCCCACTTGTAAGTAAAGTTATTAATACAAGGCAAAATAGAACAAAAAGAAAAATACAACTTCATACTGTTTACAAGAAACTCACTAAAAATAAGTCATCACAAAAAGGTTATAGGAAATATCTGGTTAAAGGCATAGTAAGGACATTCTTTTCTTCTAGTAAAGAAATATTAAAGATTTTTTTAAATTTCCATTTTACAATTAGAGTTGATGAATATCAATTATTTTATAATATTATTATTTAATATTATTTTATATTAATTTCATGTGTGCAGCATAGTGATTAAACACATATATATAATTTACAGAGTGGTCCTCCCCAATTGGTCTAATACCCACGTGGCACTACACATAGTTATTACAATATTATTGACTATATTCTCTATGCTGTACTTTATATTCCTGTGGCTATTTTGAAACTACCAATTTGTACTTCTTAATCCCTTCACATTTTTTACCCAGTCCCCCAACCTCCTGTTTCATCTTGCACTCACTAGTTTGTTCTCTGTATCTATGAGTCTGTTTTCATTTTCTTTATTTCTTTTGTTCCTTAGATTCCACATATAAATGAGAGTATATGGTATTTGCCTTTCTCTGTCTGACTTATGTCACTTAGCATGATACTCTCTAGGTCTATCCATGTTTCTGCAAATAGGAAGATTTCACTTTTTGTGGCTGAGTAATATTCCATTATATATATGTACCACAACTTTTTATTCAATCATCTATTGATAGACACTTAGGTTGCTTCCATAAATATGCAGTAAACATATGCAGTAAATATATGGGTATATATATGTTTTTGAATTAGTGTTTCAGTTGTCTTTGGATAAATACCCAGAAGTTCAATTGCAAGGTCATAAGGTAGTTTTTTTTTTTAATTTTTTGAGGAACCTCTAAATTGTTTTCCATAGTGACTGTACCAATTTGCAATTCCATCAACAGTGCACAAGGGTACCCTTTTCTTCACATCTTCACCAGCACTCTTTTGTTGATTTATTGATGATACCACTCTGACAGGTGTGAGGTAATATCTCATTGTGGTTTTAATTTGCATTTCTCTGATTAATGATATTGCACATCTTTTCATATATATATTGTCATCTGTATGTCTTCTTTGGAGAAAAGCCTATTCAGGTCCTTTGCTCATTTTTAAATTGGATTGTTTGTTTTTTTGTTGTTGTTGAGTTGTGTGAGTTTTTTTTATAAATTTTGTGTATTAACCCCTTATCAGATGTATCATTGGCAAATATATTCTTCCATTCTGTAGATTGTCTTTTTGTTTTGTCGATGGTTTCTTTTGCTGTGCAAATCTTTTTAGTTTGATATAATTCCACTTGTTTATTTTTTTCTTTTGTTTCCCTTGACTGAGGAGATAAATGAGAAAATATATTACTAAAAGCAGTGTCAGAGAGTTTGCAGCTTATGTTTTTTTCAAGGAGTTTTATGGTTTGGGGTCTTCATTTAAGTCTTTAATCCATTTTGAGTTTATTCTTGTATATGGTGTAAGAAGATGGTGAGAAATATTAAAGTTTTAAAAAAATCTGCTCCCTAGCAATAATGGCTACATAAATATTAAATTTAGAGAAGAATAATCTGTTTATTGACTCTCTATTAAAAAGCATTGTCTGGTCAACATTATCTAATATTTACATATTTGTAGTTAAAAGACAAAATTCTAAAATTCTAACCTGGAGAATATTTATATTATTTTTTAACTTTACAAAGAAAATGATTAATGCTCATATTCTATGGGAAACATTTTTTTTGTAAAAATCCATTTGCCATTTCTGTTAGAAGCTATGAAAATATTAACACCGTCAGAGCATGCTAATGATGTGCTATCCCTTGAAGAGGAATGTGATGTTACTGAATTAAGGTGCAGCTTTGAGTGGCTAAAACAAATCCATCTTTTTGGCCAATGGCACATATAACATGGGTGTTTTTTTGGGAGGGTTTTATGTACGGTGAAGTAAATACCTAGACTGTCAACGGAACAGATAAAGACAGCTAGAGATATAAATAAGTAAAATATGTTCTGCCATAACCTATTGAAGTAAAATGTGTTTTCTTGAATATTTTAATAAGTGTAATTATGTTGATGATTCTCACTTGTGCTTCATACATATCAAAGGCACATAAAGGGCAAGTACACAGACTGGAAGACTCAAAAGGCTAAAGGGTTGGGACTATTCTGTCAAATATATTTTGTGCTCTCACTATATTTGTGTTCTTCAAGTTAAGTAGACATTTTAGCAAACAATGGGTCTGTGTATATCAATGTGTTTAGTCTTGGTCTTTTGCCATACAAAGTGCAATAAATTTTAATGTTAGAGAGTAAAAATTTCACTGAAATAATTTCAGATTTCACATTGTAACTAACATTAAATAAACTATCACTTGTTCAATTTTGGTGTAGTATCAAAGAAGATCCAATGTATAGAGAAAAACTCATGAGTCTATGACTCAATTCTTCATTTATCAGCTAGAATGAAATTTAGAAAACACAGAACTATTTTGTGTCCTGTCCTCCCCAACATGACCAGAATAGAAACCTTCAATGAATTACCCTAAGAATGCAGCCCAGACTTCTTATTATGACTTTTAAAAACTAAAAGTTTTTATTTTTTAAAACTTTTCACCTTTTCAGTTTCATCTTTTGTCATTGCTCCTTTGCACTCTACATTTGTAATTTTCCATGGTTCCATACTCTCTGAGAGTATTTTTTTTATAATATCTTTTGAGTCAAAAAAAATATTTTGCTATATAAACTTTACCAATCTCACAATATTTATCACATAAAAGTGCTTTCCTAAGTATTATTTCTTTTATTTGTCACAAGAACACAATATGTGATAATATCTTTTTACAGATTTACAATTTAAGAGACTGACATTCAAAGATGTTAAGTAATATCCTTAAGATCATGACTATTAAGTGAAAAGAACTGGTACTTAAGCATCAGTTTTCCAACCTAACTTTCGTGCACTAATGTGGTCCAAAAAATGTAGATATCTAATATCTACACCTCTGTTACTCTTCCACTAATCCCAGAATTTTGAGATTATAGCTAGTTCCAAAAGATTCATCTGACTTAAATGGTTCTATATCACCCATTAATTATATCAGGTCACCATAAAGAATCTCCCAGAACCTGATCACCTTTACCAGCTACATTACATCTAAAGTAGAATGTCAATTCATTCAATATGAATTATTATTTCTGTAGAGTAAATAACTCTACTAATGATATATGAATATTTTATATTATCTAATTTATTTTAAAACTCTTCAACCTAGAAAATGTGAATAATGTTTATTAGTGTTAGTTTTAATATATAACCTGTTGATTAGTAATTAACACTTGCAAAACCATAATAATGATAGACCCTCAGCAGTAACATGCACTTAAATATCCAAATCAAAAGTTCAGACTCTGCTATGCTGACCACAAGCCTTTCAGATACTTCCATCACATTCAACACCAGAAGTCTACCAATTGGTATAATAAATATTTGAATGACTTTTCATTGGCAAAATGAGTTATGTGCATGAACAGAGTGTAAAACTTTACATAATTTATAAGGATTTGTGATTCCTTAAAATTCCCAACTGGTGGCTGGGGTCAGAGATTCTAAGAGGATTGCACCTTTGGACGCTGGCTGGAAGATTGGCCAATAGAGCATAATCTTATTTGCCTTAACAGGGCCTTTTTTTTTTACATCAGGCTACCATCTAAATGGATTGAGTCTAAGAGCTCATTAATGTTAGTATGCATGGCAGAATTTGTTACAAGATACACCTTATTTGTTACCTATTTCTGGGTTTTGATGTTGTGTAAAGTAAATCTATAATACTGACTTATTTCTAACTATTAGAAGCTACAAATATTTACCCCTCAAAAATTTGATAATTGTGAGTAACCAAATTGGTTAGATTAGTTTCCAATAGCTTCTAACTACATCTATTATTAAGTATTATGAAAACCATAGAAAGAATATTGCTGGTTCATAACTAATATTGAAGCAAATAATATAGAGTCACTCTCAATTTTGCCTATTTAAAGACTATAGGGAATAAGATTGGCTTTCACTTTTTATTTTATATACTCCTGTATTATTCAAATTATACAAATATTATTATTCTGTATAGTTCAAATTATGCAATTATTACTACGTATTATTCAAATTATGTGGTGACTATGTATTACATTTTAATTAAAAAAGAACTAAAATGGAAAAGAACTAAATTAATTTGTTGCTAAGATTGATATAAGACTGCAACTTCTTGCTACAATTTCTAATTTCAAATTTTAAGCTCATCAAAGTAACATTATTATTTTTTAGTAACTTATTACAGTAAATGTTATTTAATCAAACTCATAAATTATTTTTATGTATACTGATCATATTTTTAAGACTGAACAACAGTTTTTTTTATAAAACACTGAAAAGTTCAATTAGGACACATTGTCTTCAAACTCCATAAAACTGAGTTACAACTCTTTGTTGTAGAAACATTGTAGTCAACATGCCAAGAATAATTATGAATATACTAAAGAAGAAAAATTATAAGAATTGTATTGTAGTAAATTTATTTTGTTTTTTGGATGAAAGTTTAAGTTAGATACTATTTTCATAAACTTTTAGAAATCTCCATTGCTTGGGCATAATGCTGTATATATATATATATATATATATATATATATATATATATTATTTATTTATATGATTTACTGAATGAACATATAGTTCTCATCTCAGTCAGTGCCTATGCGTTTGAAAATTGGTTTAAAAAATCAGTTTCCTGTAGCATAATGGATTTTTAAAGAAGCCAATTTATTCCTGCTAGTTTTGATGTTTTCCATAAGAGTTAAAAGTGAAAGATAAAGATATATAAAACGTATCAGCAAAAATTTCTCAGTTCGGAAAAATCAACATCATTAAAATGGCCATGCTACTCAAAGTAATCTATAGATTCAATGCAATCCATATCAAAATACCAATGGCATTTTTCAGAGAGCTAGAACAAATAATCTTAAAATTTATATAGAACCATAAAAGACCCCAGATAGCCATGGCAATCTTGAGAAAGAAGAACAAAGTTGAAGGTATCACACTACCTGATATCAAACTATACTGCAAGTCTACAGTAATCAAAACAGCATGGTACTGGCATAAAAACAGATACATTGATCAATAGAACAGAATAGAGAGTACAGAAATAAATCCATGCCTATACACTCAACTTAATATATGACAAAGGAGATAAGAATATGCAGTGGGGTAAAGACAATCTCTTCAATAAATGGCGTTGAAAAATTAGACAGATACATGCAAAAAAAAAAAAAAAAAAGAAAGAAAGAAAAAGGAAGAAACTGGACCACCTTCTTACACTGTATACAAGAATAGACTCAAAATGGATTAAAGACTTAAATATAAGAACTGAAGCCATAAAATTTCTAGAAGAAAACACAAGCAGTAAACTCTCTGATATTACTAACAAGAATTTCTTTTTGGATATATCTTCCTGGGCAAAGGAAACAAAAGAAAAAAATAAACAGATGGGACTTCATCAAACTAAAAGTTTTTGTACAGCAAAGAAGACCATGAACAAAACAAAAAGACGACCAACTGATAGGGAGAAGTTATTAATTAATGATACATCTGATAAGAGGTTAATGTCCAAAAATATATAAAAAACTCATATAACTCAACAACAACAACAACGAAAAGCAAACGATTTAATTAAAAAATAGGCAGAAGACCTGAACAAATATTTCTCCAAAGAAGATGGCTAATAGACATATGAAAAGAAGCTCAAGGTCATTAATCTTCAGAAAAATGCAAATTAAAACCACAGAGATATCACCTCACACCTGTCAGAATGGCTACATCAGTAGCTGAAAGAACAACAAATGTTGGCAAGAATGTGGAGAAAAGGGAACCCTTATACATTGTTGGTGGGATTGCAAATTGGTACAGCCACTATGGAAAACAGTCTGGCGGTTTCTCAAAAAATTGAAAATGGATCTTCTTTTTGACCCAGCAATTACACTTCTGGATATTTATCCAAAGAAAACAAAAACAATAATTCATAAAGATCTACGCATCCCAATATTCATGGAAGCTCAATTTATCATAACCGAAATATGTAAGCAACCTAAATGCCCATCAACAGATGATTGGATAAAGAAGTTATGGTTCATATATACAATGGAATATTGCTCAGTCATTAAAAAACTGAAATCCTACCATTTGCAATGACATGGATGGGCCTAGAGGTTATTATGCTGAGTGAAATAAGTCAGACAGACAAAGATAAATACTATATGATTTCACTTATATGAGGAATCTAAGGAACAAAAAGAACAAACTATCAAAAACAGACTCACAAATATAGTGGACAATTTGGTGACAGACAGAGGGGAGTGGTGTTTGGGGGGCTAGGAGAATGGGGTGAAGGGTTAAAGAAGTACAAATTAGTAGTCGATAGATAGTCATGGGGGTGGGGAACATGGCATAGAGAAGGTAGTTAGCATTAATATATTAGCTAGGTAGAAAACCAGAAAGAAAAGGAACAATTAGGGGGATTGTTTTATAAACTATATAAATGTCTAACCAATGTACTGTATACTTGAAACTTATTAAAATTAAAAAAAATTTCCAGTTCCTAGGTTTATTACAATCTAGGGAGGAAAACTATAATGTAAAATAAAAATAACTCCAAAATCACTTAAAATATAGAATAAACATTGCAGCTGTGAGAAAAAGACCATATTCTCAGAGGACAGCCCCCTGGGGCCTACATAATCTGACCCCTGATTCTGATCCCTGAGCTCCTATCTCCTTCCTACCTGAAAGAAGGAAGAACAGTAAAAGAGGATAAATTTTAGAAGTAGAATGAATACAAGTAATCACCATTCATTCTACTGCCTTTCATTATTGGCAAAAGAATTGTCATTTCTAATATCAAAATACACCTCTGCTTATCTTTTACTTTACTACATGTACTCTATGAATATTCAGTCGCTTAAAAAGTCTAGTTTCCTGAAAAGTTAACTTTTAATTATTCTCATGTAGTTACTTCCTGGAAGGGGAGCTGGATCTGGGGAACAGAAAAACTTTATCTTTTGTAACTTTTGGATTTTATACTATGTTGATATATTATCTATTTTAAAATTATTTTTTAAATCATTAAATTTACTAGTATGCAACTATTAGATATATATGTGTCTACAAAGATATTGAATTTACAACTGGTACACAACTATATGTATTTTTATCTCTAAATACACACAATTATAATAATTATATGATAAATTAAACTACTATCTCCAGTCCCCAGATCTTAGAATCCTATTAGGACTGGGGCAGACTCAGACAGACTACAATCTGGAATGAGACAAAAAGTGTGAAGTGTATTTAGAGGCAACTTCTGGTGGCAGGAGGAAGTTTGATTGAGTACTCAGGATTTTTGGTGTAAACCATAGGCCAACCAGGAGCAGAGTCTGGGCATCCCATCAGGGATTTCCTTGTAGATCAGTAGAGAGGTTTGGAGGCATAGACAATATGCCAGTATTCATGTGGGTGTGTGGTTTTGGGGTGGTCTGATTTTAGTCACAGAAGTTAGGCAGAGGCTTATGGATGGAAACCAGGTCATGGAATCAAAACAAAGCAAGCTAATTCTATGTCACATAAGCTACAAAAATAAATGTTTTTAAAGCCTATGACTAAGAATAGGATTGCTCATTTGGCTGAAGTAGAAAGATGCCCACAATTGGGATAAAGTTACCTGGTTCTATGGAGTGGGAAAAAGTTGCAGGGCAAAGTGAAGTGTATCATTGGAACTCAGGGCACCTTTAATAGCTTATATATTTGTATAAACATATGAAGTTTTTAATAACATGTATTTGACCTAAAAAGAATATGCTAATTTGACAATCTAAAATAATTTCATTTGTTTAGTAATAACAACTATTGTAATAATTTCATCTTATCTTAATACTCAAAAGAGCTTTGCAAAATAATTTGCATGAATTAATACTTCTTTTCTATTTCTTTGAATTAGTGATCTCTTTTTCTTTCAGTACATTTTCCCAAAGTTTAGAGAGTATTGCATTGACTACAATGGGCTAAAAAATAAATCGAGTATGACTCTAATCTTATGCTAGTCATTTTGCAGAAACAGTAATAGCCTTGACTTAAATAATGGGCTAACTGTGCCTTTAAGTGAGATTTATTACTGCTTCCCTTCCCTATTACCTCTGATTATTTAAAGATATAAGCAAAGTTCTCCATTAACCAAAATAAGGCCATTTTAATGCCAAATGTGCCATTAAATCACTCCCACCTTTTATGCCTACCTAACATTTTTAGACTGTAATTAGAATACTTCACAATGAATTACAAAGTTGAGAAAAATAGGTTTTAAAAAAGAAGTTAAGATTGCTATGACTGGCATAAAAACAAATCTTGACTCTACATTACTCTATGAGAGAAACTGAACACACGGAACCTAAATATTGTGAGACTTGAGACTAGATGTTTATTAGGTTGTCTAAGCTTTACTATGGTAATCTGCTTCCATTTTTAATGTCCCTGGTCACTTGCCTCTGAGTGATGTCTGTAGTGGGGGAGTGATGCAGAGGGCAAAAGAGCCCCTTTTTTATCCCCTTGTCCTAAGGAAGCCAAGGATATTTGAATTCAGAATACACAGTTAAGCCAATGAGGTTGTTCTTCTCTCCTGCTAACATCTCACTGGACGTAAACAGTTTCAGTCCTATATCACACTCCATACATCTACACTGGTCTTTCTAGCTCTCATTCTTTGATTATATAAGTAATATTTAATTAGAAAGCTTGGAATGGTTTTTCCTTAACTAGAGTATAAGTTCAAGCATATTCGTCCATATCTCTGCAGGCTTCTGTTCTCTATGCCTAAGTGTCTTTCTTTCTTATTTGTTTGTTTGTTTGTTTATTTGTTTGTTTGTTTGAGTCTAACTTTTCCATTAAAATTATTGAGGTGACATTGATTAATAAAATCAAATAGCTTTCAAGTGTACAAGTCAATAATACATCATATGTATATTACATTGTGTATCAGCACCTAAAGTTCAATTTCCTTCCATATGTGTATTGTAGTGTCTTTATTAAAAAAAAAAAAGATAATAATACTCTCTAGGTCTATCCATGTTACCACAAATGGTAAGGTTTTATTCTTTTTTATGGCTGAGTAAGGTGGAAAAAGTGAAGGAATTAAAAAATGCAAATTGGCAGTTACAAAATAGTCATAGAGTGTAAAGTACAGCATAGGGAACATAGTCAATAACATTGTAATAACTATGTATGGTGCCAGGCAGGTAGGTACTAGACTTATCAGGGAGATCATTTCATAAGTTATAGAAATATCTAATCACTATGCTAGATACCTGAAACTAATATAGTATTGAATGTCAACTGTAACTTAAAAAAATAAAAAATTAAAGGTAATAATGATGTTAATAACAATAATATTTACATTACGATGCCTTTGAGGAGAAAATGTTTTGCACAAAACACCTAACTCTAACTAAAAACTATTAATTTCTTATTTCATCACAATTACTTTTCTCTGACATATCTTTTTAAATATCTAATTTATATGTTATATGCTTTAAAATATCTTTATTCTATGAATCACATAACATTTTGAGGTTCAGATTGCTCATGGAGTTTCCCTGAGGTATAATTAATCAGAGACCACTAAAATAGTAACCCATTATAACGGTTCTACTGTTCGTATTAAAAGAGAACCCTTCCTGGTGGATGGTATTTTAAGACTGGAGGAGAATAAAAAACTGCTGAGAAGAAGGTGGGAGGACTAGGGGTAGGGAGACTACTGAGCTGGTGTGTATCTACTGGTTAGTGACCAGAGAAAACACATATGCTGCATATTTACTATTCTTGCTACTTTTATATTATTACAAGTAATTCTTTTAGAAAAAAAAATGTCCCATGATATTATTTTGGAAATAACAAAGAGCAGGTTTGGAGAAATAGTCCTCTACACTGCAGTGAATTTTTATGGACAAAGAATGCAAAAACCATAGAGGAAAAGTGATAACTCAGAACAAGAAAATAAAATAAATAGAATCCTTGGGAGCCCAAAATTGGGAAGCAGCCTTCAGGAGGCAACCTAGATCTGGTAATTGGTCATTAGGAGACCCATGAAACCCATTCAGATTATGTTTGTGTTTAGAGGTTGTTTGGCGCATAATGGGCATATATGTACCAACAGAATATCTTAGGACTGAGGTTTGAGTCCTGATGCTAGATTTTTAATTAACCATCTAAACCTAGGTCTTCTCAGATTTTAAATGGCCACAATATTTTACCTATTTCACAAAGTTTTTAAATAAAAAGTAAGAGATATGAGAAAAAGTTCTTTGTAAACCATACTATGGTTTACACAAATGTTAAAGGGTTAACACTCAGAAAACACTTGAGTGATTTTGAGAAATCAGGTGAGAACTAGGAGAAAAGACAGTTGACGACATGTACCATGACTTTATTTCCAAAGCCACTAGAGTGTTAGTCCATCAGCCTCAATTTTTCCTTTCTAAAGTTTATATTCGCTAATAATCTATACTAGCAACATTTCCTTAATTTAAACTAGTAGAAAATATTAAACATTTTTGTATGTTTTCTAGTCATGGGTTTTCGTTTTCATAAATTTTAAGCAAATATAACCATTCTGTTGTCTTCCAGGTTACTTAAAAAGCGATAATTTCTCACCCCTTCCACATTTCCTTCTGTTGTTACAGGCATTTCCTTTATGGGTAAGCCAAGTGAGAAATATGCCACAAGATGAAAACTGTTGCAGACTTCTCAATGTATAAAGTTTTTCATTTCTCTATGTCTACACTTCAGAGAAATTGTGAAGAACAATTTTCTGGCATCCATATTGGGTGCTTTTCACCTGGAAATGTAGAGAGCTAAATGCATTATTAGTTTTTCCATCTGACTGTCAGGCACGTGATCACTTACTGTGACATCAGGAGAGATGTGGAATTGAAAGAAACTGAAATAAAAAAACAAAACTTCAAGCCCGGCAGCCGGATGTTCAGGGTTTTCCAAATACTCACTTCAAGACTCAGGGACTCTTGTTGCTCACTTGTAACAAGAAAACATCTTGATGATCTTCACTGCTAATTATCAGACAAAAAAAATTTAGTGTCAAATGCAATGGCTGAATGCCAGTTACCAGTGGGAAAGTAGTAAAGAGGCAGATTGGATCAATACAGCATAAACAGCAATGTGGAACTTAAACCAGTACTTGGCTTCATTAAAGATCATTTTCAGGAAACTTATGAACATTAAACATTCTCTCTTCAGAAAAATTTGACATATAGACATACAGATTAAAATTCGTGTTATGATTTCAGGGACACATATTACAGATTAATTACTCCTAATTTAGAAGATTAATCTGTGGCATAATTTATACTGCATGAGTGCTGCTTCAAAGAACATAAGAAGAAAGAGATATTTGGTAAATGAGTCCGATTAAAGGAATTGAGTTTAAACACATTATGTACTTCAGGAAGTTCTACAAAAACTAGTCATTTATTTAGTCGATTCATCTAACTGTTCTTTAAGTGTCTACTAGTACAAGCACTGGTAGAACAGAAATAATTAATATACAGTCCTTGCCTGGCCCAGAGAGGAAAGGAGACATCTGAATCTGAATGAGGAAAAGCATCCAGGGGAGAGATGCGTATGAAGTGCAGAGAGGGTTATGTTCTGGTTTCCCAGACAGATCCAGTAGTGAACCACATTTTCTACTAACATTCCTTCTGTTGTTCCCTGTGCAGTTTGCTTATATGATTGATGAACTCAATCTGTTTGAGCATAGTTTAGGAGTTATGGCTTTCCAAGCCCATAATGAATAAATAATTGAATGAGGCAACTTAAATCCAATTTCTATTTATGATCTGGTGCAGTCTAAATATAGTCTTCAGGTGATTAGCAGGTCTAATAAGAAAGAGTCACCACAAAGTGCTTCCTTTATGGAAAAGCAATGTAATGTTCAGTCTTAGGGCAGTTTCTTCAGGAGAACCTGGGTCATGGCCTCAAAGAAGTGGGTATATATTTTAGTGATGGGAAAACTGTAAGTGTACTCAAGACATCATTCGTGCCTAATTCATCTGCTCTTTATAGATAACACTTTATGCTATCTGTTTGGAAATTAGAACCCTGATAGAGAACAATCAAATTCTGATCCAGTTCTCCCTGGCAGGACCCTTACACAGTGAAACTCTTAATGAATTTAGAAGAAAAATAAACTTTATTGGGAGAATTCAAATAAAGCTGAAGAAATGCCATAATACAATGATACTAAGGCTCCATGTTTTAGCAGAACATGTTCCTTACAAAACAAAACATTTTTATAATAGAAAATTTCAAACATAAAAGTAGAAAGAGTAGTATAATGACCATGAAGCTCTATAGTCTTTAGCCACATAGCCAGTATTGCTTCATATGTACCCCACTATCATCAACATATCTTTTCATTTGCAAATATTTTAGTACAGATCTTTAAAAGATAAGGACTATTTTTAGAACATAATCATAATAATATCACACGTGAAATTTTAAATTAATGTTAATTCTTTAATATCATCCAATATTCGAATATTCCCAATTGTATCATAATTATTTTTAGTTTGTTTATGATGAATCTCAATAAGGTACCTTCATTGTAATTAGCTGACATGTCACTTAAATATTTCAATTTAGAAATTTCTCTCTAACCTTCCTGAAATGTATTTGTTGACAAAATTAATTCACTTTTCCTGACTAGATTTTGATGATTAACTTCCTAGTATTACTTGTCATGCTCATTCATTCCCTTTATTTACTATGAATCAGCATTTAGATCTAAATATTGATCAGATTCAAATTTGATTTTTTTTAACAAGAACATTGCATGAGCATTTGTGTCTAGTTCCTTTGGGAGGCACATATACCATGTCATTTTTTGTGTGATATTAGTGGCCTTTGATAAACATTGCCTAGATTTACAAGTAGGCTATTCAGCTCTTATATATCTAAGAGGAAAACTATGCCCTTTCAAAACAAGGAAAGATATATCTCTGAGACAAAGCAAGAGGAACTTTGGTTGCCTCTTAACCAGAGTTCTTTCTATTTTTTCCAGAGTATGCACTTCCCCTAGTGCTCACTGGGACATCTGCCTCACACCCTTCAGGGGCTTCTGCCTATCTGCCTATTTTTATGATCTAATATTTAAATCCAAGAAAAAAATGACAAAAATCTGAAATTCTTTGTAATCGTACACCTTATTAATATTTATACACATATTTTATAGTTTATATCTTAGCTATAACCTTTTAGTTACAAATTATTCCTGTCTGGGAACAACCACTGTCCAAGATTGTGTATCTTTCCTGAGATAGTCTTTGAATAAATAAAGACATATGACTATAGCAATTCATCTATAATTTTAATATGAGAGTTGTTTCAATTTACTCATGATAAAAATAATATTCGATCACTATAGAAAACTCAAATAGTATAGAACGACATAAAGAAGAAAGTGAAAATTACCTGTATTTATACCACCCAGATTTTTTTTTATGAATAGAATTACCATTATAAACATAATAAATAATACTATACTTGGTTCCTCTACCTATACTTTAATTACTCATAAAAGCCTAGTCCTCATTTCATAAACACTGAGGGTTTATCATGGGCAAGATATCATGCTAGCTATTGGAGGTATTGGACTAAGTTAGTTAGTCAGGAATGCCTAGTAAGGTGTTGTTTTGTAGATCCTCTGCCTTGTTCTTGAATCCTTGGTGAAGCCTCTGAATGGACACATGCTCACTCTTACACATATATTCCCTCAATCTGGACCAAGGAGAAGCAACAGCTATCATCTCTCGATAAGGCCTATGACAGGCAGCTTTAAACTTGGCCCCAATGACCCTCACTACCTGCTATTCACACTTGTATGTAATTCCTTCCTGTTGAGAGAGAGAGATGAACCTAGTGATTTGTGTTTACACATAAAATATGACAAAGTTGATGGGATGTTAATTCTAGAATTAGTTTATGGAAGTGTGTGACTTCTATCTCACTAGCAGGTTCTCTCTAATGCCTTATCCACTTACATCCTTTGATAAAGCAAGATTCTATGTGGCAGAAGCGCCCATGACAAGAAACTAAAAGCAGCTTCCAGCCAATAGCCAGTGAGAATGAATACCTTAAAGAACTGAATCCTGCCAACAACCATGTGAAAGATTGGAAGTGGCTACTTTCCCAGTTGAGCCTTCTGATAAGGCCGCAAACCCTGAACTGACAGCTTGACTACAGCCAGACTCTCCTAACCCACAGAAAGAATATAAGATAAGAAATGTATGTTCTCCTATCCAATTACTAACCAGGTCTAACCCTGCTAAACAAAATAGGTCAGACGGAAAAAGTCAAGAACTATATGATCTCTCTTATATGTGGGTTATAAAACTGAAAGCAACAGATGAACAAGACAAACAAACAAACAAAAACTCATAGACAAAGACAACAGTTTATTGGCTACCAGGGGAAAGGGGGATGGGAGGAGGCAGATAAGGATAAAGAAGGTCAAATTTGTGGTGACAAAAGGAGATTTCAATTTGGGTGATCAACATACAATGTAACATACGTTTAATTAAAAATGTATGTTCTTAACCTGATAAATTCTGTGTTAATTTGTCAAGCAGCAAGATATAATCAATATAAGAGCTGAAGAGTTTTATTAATACTCACTTAGACTTTGTTCTCAGGAACTTCTCCAAACTCCAGTTGTGGTCCCCCGGCCGGGCTGGTCCCAGGTCCTGCTGCAATCCAGGCTCACAGTTAAGGATATGACCCCAAATCCAGCATGTTACATTAAATGCAGTAGTGCGCCTGTGCCTAGTGTATGTAAGAATGACTCAGCTTGCTGTACTTCGCATGTGTGTGGAATGCCACTATTGTTCTCTGGTATATATAAGCGCACTCGGTTCCCGCAATAAAGGCTTGGCTTGGCTTGCAGTCTTATTAGCATGTCAGCTCCTCATGGATTTTTTCAACTAGATGTCTCATTATCAAAACCTTCCCTTCTCCATCAGCTTGGTACTGACACCAGTGATTGGAAGTAGAAGCAGGACATGTAATTATTAAGGAAGACAAAACCAAAACTTGGAGGATTTTATCTCCTAATAAAAGTCTAGTGTGATTTTAATGATTATTTCAAAAAACAATTATCTAAAAATAGAAATTTGGGGTTAAAGTTTGAAAATAATTCCCTTGCTGATATAAAATCTTGTCATAACTTATTTGAAGTGAAGATAAAAAATGATAGAAATATATCGACTGGAACATAAAGCCTGAAGACACAGTCAGTCAGTAGTCTAACTGAAAGCTTTCTTTTTCCCTATTAGTAATCTTCCATGAGTTAAAAAATAAAGAAATGAAGAAAGTTTAGAGAAATGATCAGCTGCTTTTGAGGTGCTTTGAGAAACATTTATTTTCCCTAATATCTACGCAGACTCTTTAATAAATTTATTCATCTTTTATGTTTGTTTATTTATTACAAGTTGGATTTTAATAATAAAATAACATATTAATTATCCATATGTCCAAAAAGACAAACTGAAAAATGTAGTTGTTTATTTTTCTACTTTTCTGTTTTTTAAATAATCTGTTCTATGTGATGAAATGATTTGAATATCTATTTACTAAAATAATGAATACTTTCAGTATTTAATACACATATAAAAGAGGACATTCATGATGAAAAGAAGCAAATTAAAGGATGTCTATTTGTCCAGGATCAATTAGCATTAAATTACTAAATATAAGTATCCACTTTCTGATACTCAGGCACAAAGGGAACCATTGACTACTTCCACCTACTAGGAATTCCTTAAGGACAAGGAGCATGCTTTATTCCTTTTAACTCAGAGTCTTGTCCAGTCTGGCACAGAGATGATATTTTCTGAATAAAGGAGTGAATGATTGAATGAGTGCTTCTCTGATTTCTCTTTCTGAAGCTGTCCCATTGACTCCAAGTTTTGACTTTTCTTAAGCTTGTAGAAGTTCAGCAGATGAGAGAACCAAACTCTAAAATTGCTCACACATAAAAAATCAAAGGTGAACTTGCAAGCCATACAAAATTTAAGGGAAGAAATTTACCACGATATGTTATTATAATGTTTTGGTTAATGTCAAAGCGCTTTGAGAAGTAACAGTTATCTTCATAATCTCACCAATTCAGGAACATATATTTTAGACCCAGCAAAACAGAAGAATCAACCTCTGTCCAATGGGAGAAAACATTTAACTTGTTGCAAGTATATAACTTTAAGAAAAGGATATTTAAAATAATAAGGATACCATTTACTAAGCTCCACTATGTACCAGACACAGAACTGAAGTTTTATATTAAAGTATTTATTTAATCACAGCAATTTTGAATGGTAAATATTATTATAGATTTTTTAAAGATGAAGAAACTGAAATCAGAGAGGTTGAGTAAATTACTCAAGACCAAAAAACTTGTAAGAAACTGAGCAAAAGCCTATGTCAATGCAAAACTCTTTTAGAGTGAAAACTAATTACGGAGATTCCTTGACTGAAAAATGCCATTGACTGTGAGCTTGAGGATTAGTGTTTAGGAAAAAAAGAATCGAAACATTACATGCATACCCAATAGTGGCATTGCGCACACATGTGTAATACAGCAAGCTGAGTCATTCTTAACATAAGCTAGACACAGGCACACTACTGCATTTAATGTTACATTATTAATTATTATTTGATAATAATATACATTTAGTCTTACAATTAAATAACTTTCTCCTGAAGAATCTCTCTCTCTCTCTCTCTCTTTCTCTCTCACACACACACACACACACACACACACACACACACAAAATCAATGTCTAAACTTTCTTCAAATTCAAAATATAAAATTTCTTTTGAATCAATTTCGGCCTTTGGCAGTTAAACACAGTATCGCTATGATTACCTGATTTTTATAATTTTCACTCACGATCTTGGTCTCTTTGGCACTATTACCAATATAATTTCTAAGGCATGTTGCAATCACCAAGGTTTTATTTATAGTCCTTAATTGGTTAGGTTCATAGTTTTATTTATAGAGTTAAGAGCATTAATTTTGCATTCATGTCAATCTGTATTTAAATCCAAATCTGCCATTATGTGAATTTGAGCTACTTTCTCCTCAGAAGAGGATAAGTAATACTTTGATATTGAATGACATTACCATTTTAGTGGCTTACAACAGCAAAGATTTATTTCTCTCTCAAGCCACATGTCCATTCCGTGTTCATCACCAGGTCTTGCCCTTCTTGTGGGATTGGGAAAGTTACTCAGAGCAAATGACGTCAAAAACAAGGCCGAAGGTGAAAGAGGGTTGTGGATGTGACTGGAGAAAAGCATTTCTGGCAGAAAAGCAATGTGAGCAAAGGTTTGAGGATTGGAGAGATGTTAGAAATTAGAAGAAATATGTTTTAGAGGCTATAGTATTACAAAAGACATATTGAATTCTTGATTTACCAAATATTTCTGTGATCTCTGAAACTTAGTCCTTATCAAATGAAGAGAATAATACCAACACTTAAACATCAAATGTCTAATGGTTAAATAAGATAATACATATACAATTTTCTAAAACATTGTTGGAACATATTAAATGACAGTTTTCACTTTTTTTTTTTTTCTGTATGTGAACTTGTGCTATCAGATGTAAACATACTAAAAACATCAGTGAGAATCTCTTAACATCAACCCTTTTGGGCCTCCAATGGGGTAAAATAGAAATAAGATGTAGGTAATTTGTGTTTCCAAATAAACAGTTAGCATTCAAAATGTTTTGCTTCCCTTAATATTTGTGTTTTATATTCTTTTCAATTACAAAAAAATTTAGTACCCATACACAATCCTTTCTGTGGATTCTTCAGGAATATTGAAGCAAGTAAGACATAGTTCCTTTCTTTAAAAAAGATTTTGCTAAAATAGAGCTAACGTACAATGTTATATTAGTTTCAGATGCACACCATAGTTATTCAACATTTATGTACCTAAAGAAATGATCGCCATAAGTCCAGCAAATACCTGACACCATATAACACTATCACAATATTACTGACTATATTCCCTATGCTGTACATTATATGTTTATGACTTATTTGTTTCTTAAGATTTGTAGATATCAAAGAATGTACAACCTAATGGGAAAGACACTGTTAATTATATTGAATTCGTTTGGCATCTGTTTGCTAAGTGGTCCCATCTACACAGTCTGTTCTGAAATAAATCCAGGTTTTTCTAGCCATCACAATGAATGCCTATTTAAATGATTATTTGTGTCCAATAAAGATAGCCAACAAAAAAAGACACATGTCAATTATTTTATTTCTCATTTTTTGAGTTGTCATGTTAACTGAATTAGGCTGACTGCAATTTGTTTGACAGATTCATTTAATTAAGTTATTATGATGTAAAGAAACCTCAATTAAATCAAATGATTGATTTAATGATATTGTATTCTTGAGCTGACACAGACTTTCTTTATAAAGAGATTTAAAATCATCGTTTACACCAAATAAAAGTTCTTTTAAATTAGGAAAGTGTTGGTTATAGTTGGCAGCTAGAATGAATTACAATGTGTGGTAAAGAAATATAATGAAGAGCTTTTCTCTCTTCTAAATACAGCTTCATAAAATAAGAAACAAAGGGCATTTCATTGAAATACTTTTATTATTTCTACATAATGCCTTTCTATTACAGGGTTGCAAATAATTTTTCATTCAAAAGTAAATGGAAGAGTATGTTTTTTTAAATATTTTTTGCTCTATCGTGCTATAGTAGGCTTGCAATACCAATCCATGAGGCACAGGGTGTTCTTAATGCTTCTTTCTTTAATTGTGTGGTATCAACTAAAGAGTGATGTTTCTATGTATTAATTTAAAATAGGAATAAAAGGAGTAAGTTTCAACTTTCTGATAACTTCCAAGAAGTTGAACTTTTATGATTTGTCTCTCTTAACCTTGAATCTTAGCTACATCTTTAGGTAGAGTGAAAGAGACTTCCATTTCTCACCAAATAGCTGGGTGCTCTTTTTCTGGATTGAGGGGAATTGAAACATTGGGTCTGCCTGGGTCCTTAAGTCACTGACTGGAGAAGAGCCAGGATCTACTTGAACTGCATCTGATAGTAATGTGAGTAAGTCCCTGAGGTTTGGGGTTTATTTGTGATTGCTGACTACCTTCGCCTCTACTGATCCCCTGTGGCTGAGACAAATGGTGCTCACCAAAATTTTGGTACTATACCCTGGCAGGTAGTTTGGGGCCATGTGCCTCCTGGGAAATGTGTGAGTCATCTGGTCTTAGGACATTTTCACAGGAGAATGCACATTATTAAGGTTCTCTCTGTTGAGTTTAGTGTCACAAGTTAGTGCTAACCATTTTTTTCCTACGGTGCAACTCTTGGAAATTGAACACATTTTAAACAGACAAGAGTGTTTCCTGTGGAATATAGATGAGTCCTGTTTGGGATGCCTCTGACTGAGAACTGCTATCTGTTAAATCATGTCTCTTCAGAAAAGGAATTTGGCTGTATCCTCAAGAGGATTGGAATCCTAAAACAACAGAGACAGGGTACTTAACCCACACTTCTCTGAGAAATAATATATAGTATATGGGAGGAGGTAGATTTTGTTGACAGTAATAAAATAATTGTACTATAATGAAGTCTGATTAATATTGTAACCATGTACCCAGAGTGTCATGTGATACTGCTGTATGGGGGCAATAGGGGGATTGTTGGTAAAAGTAATATCGGAGAAGCCGATAAAACTCGTGGTAATTCCGATGTTGATGACCAAATGCATTGGTAAACCAACCACTGTTTCCTCAGGATGTTATCCCTCTGGAGAGAAATTCTCCTGAAGATTGAGACTTGCTTGATGGTAAATTTATTATGGCTTTTAATCATTCCACTTATGTATACCATAAAGTCTAGAATGCTATAGATCAGGGAGAAAAAAGAATTGTACAGTGAGAACAAATCATTGAAGAAGTCTGCACCGCTATTATTAGATGGCACAGTTGCCTGAGGGGTTGGTATTGTTTAAAGCAATACCAACCCCTCAGTGCTCATTTAAAATGTTTGAGATCCATGCATTTTGATAGTCTATCTGATTATACACTATTGCAAGGCTAATAATTGTCATTAAACTACGAGTGGTTGTTTTGTTGTATTAAGGCCTTCAGCATGAGTTAGAGAGGCGAGCTATGCAGGAGAGTTCATTTTAGTAGCCCTGCCATTGGCCTGAGCTATTTTGCTGAAGTAAGAATTTTTTCTTTATTGTTCTAACCCACCCTGGTCCAGTAGTGAAACCTGCTGATTAACAATGTTGCTTTGTGGCCATGGGTCTGAGGCAAGCTTCAAGTGGTGTGGCATATACTAGATTGTCAGCATTGTTTATTGATAAAAGTGAGTCTCAGTGGTACTCTGGAAGGCTCTGACAATAGTTTGGTTGCATAGCAAAATATGCCTACATTCCCACCAGAGGGCAAGAAGCTCTGATGAGACTCCATTGGGTTCCCTGGTTCTGAGGTGTTCTGTGTACACTTGGTGGTTCTTGACCTGAGAGAGAGAAAACATGTCCTGGAAGGACCCTACAGAGAGGGTATTTGGCACACATCCCTCTTTGCTCTCTAAATTTCTTGCTGTGAGGCAGCCTCTGGCTGTGAGGCAGCCTCTGGCTGTGATGCATATCCACAATCTAAAGCTGTTGTTTTGTTGGATCCTTTTCCTACACTAAATGAGTATTCATAAGCATGGCCAGTTTGGGCCCTGTGAATCTTCTTTAGTAATCTAATCCCATGTAACTGCCACTTTTAATGCAGTTTCTGTCTCTCCATCGTCTGGCAAGGTACCTGGTCTGTGGGATGTATCCACTAAATATGAAATGACTAAAGGACCAACATACCTTTCCTTTCCTTTCTTTTCCTGGGAAAAGAAGCCAAAATAATCTAAATAAAAAACAGCTAATTTAATTAAGTCATATTGGTTATCCAATGAAATAAAATTTTTCATCTTCAAGAAAATCTATAAATAGTAGTAGAAAGAAAGAATAGCTCTAAAATCTTTTTTTAGATAGTGGTTTATCATGTGTCCTTATATATTAATAGCCAATATTTATTGAGTACCTTCTCTATGCCAGGCACAGGGCCTAGCAATATTTATTTTTCATTCAGCCACTCATTTATTTAACAAATTTTGTTGAATACTTACTTGATATAGGTAGTGTTTTAGATCCTGGAGACACATCTCATTTATTCACCTCAGCCGCCCTGTAAGTTTACACATCCTCATTTTACAGATAGTAAAACTGACTTTATTGATGTTAACTTGAATCAAATTGGTATAATAGAACAACTCCAGAAATGTAGTTCTAGTCCTGATTCCAGCTAGCTTTTCAAAACTATATTTAGACTCCATGAGCCACAGTGCCCTCCCTTGAAAAATAAGTGCGATAATGTTCTCGACCATCTAGCTGAGGCCAAAGGAGAAAATGTAGATCAAAGTGCTTTATAAGCTGCAAAGTATTATATAAAGGCAATATTATCAAATGTCTAAGAAATACTATTGCAACACAAAATAAATAATATATTTCTGAAATTTTTGTATTGTTTTTCTTCTTTAGAATCAGAGGCAATCTATTTGAAAGAAGTAGCATAAAGATGTTTCTTCTAAGAAGAGTACTTTTAATACCCATAACCAAAGTCTTTATTATTTTAAGACAAATGGTGGCACAGCCACAGAATTATGTCAAGGGTAGCATTTTTTCATGCAGAAGACCAAAGCTCTTGAATCGAACTTTATTTATTACCTCATGTAATTTGATTTTGTATTTTGACCTTAAAAATTATAAGTCATGATGGTAGATTTTGACCAGAGTACCCAAAGGTAGAAAAATGAATTTAATGACCTTCTGAATCCCACCCCTCTAGAATTCTGTTGTCTGTAAAATGATTTCTGAACTAATTACAGCAGAACATTTACCAGAACTAAAATGATTTTCAAAAATGTAAAATCACTATGTCCACATTTTAGGAACTAAAAGGTTTCATTTGACTGTTTTTCTCACATATCAACTTGAATTTAGAAAAAACATGATAAACGATGTTTTTTTTTTTAATTTAAAATAAAATTTCTAAGTTACAGAGCAGCTTGAAGCCTATGCAATAACAATTACTGTATAATTAAAAGTCAGATGGTCCCTGGTCATAAATGTCATGGAAAAGACTGCCTTTCTGATGGATTGTCTTCAGGATGCATCTCTAAGCACTGGAAATGGGTAAACAGCCTTGAGTTATAGAAGACCTCATCAGGACAAAGCTTAATTAAAGAGGCAGAATATATCATTTTCAAAATATTTTAGGCCTTCACATGAAGTTTCAGAAATCTGGCTAAAGAACAAAGGAACAAAGGGTTAGAAAAGGAACTGGTTAGTCATCCATTCCTTGGTGGTTCTTGAGTCCCATTTTTATTTACCCTCGATTTTCCAAACTCCTGCTGCCAGTGAGCAGTTGAACAAGTAAACATTCTCTGCAATTGGTGACATATTATTGAATTGTACACTTGAAATATATGTAATTTTATTAACCAATGTCATCCCAATAAATTTAATTTTAAAAAGATAAAAAGAAAAACATTCTCTGTATATCTAACAGAGATTCAGACACAATGTCTGTTATTCACTGCTATAGGATATTTATTGAATTGTATTCCTCACAAAGACAACTTGAAGTCCTAACTCCCAGTACCTCAAAATGTGACCTTATTTGGAAATGGAGCCTTTACAGAGGCAGTTGTTAAAATTAGGTCATTAGAGTGGGCCTTAATCCAATATGATTGATATACTTATCCCAACAGATATATGAAAAGATGCTCAACATTGCTAGCTATTAGGGAAATGCAAATCAAAACCATAATGAGATACCACCTCACACCTGTTAGAATGGCTATCATCAACAAGGTTAAGTAATAACAAGTGTTGGAATGGTTATAGGAAAAAGGAACCCTCATGCACTGCTGGTGGGAATGTAAATTGGTATAGCCACTACAGAAAACAGTATGGAGGATCCTTGAAAACTTAAGACTAGGATTACCACATCACCCAGCAATCCCTTTTCTATGTATCTACCCCCCAAAAATTGAAAACTTTCACCCATAAAGATATATGCACCCTGATGTTTATAGCAGCATTATTCATGGTGTTCAAGACATGGACACAACAGAAGAGCCCTTTAATAGATGATTAGATAAAGAAAATATGGTATATAGATACAATGGAATATTACTCAGCTACAAGAAAAGATGAAACGCTGTCATTTGCAACACATGGATGGACATTGGGATTATCATGCTAAGCCAGATAAGTCAGAAAGGAAAAATTGAAAACCATTAGATTTCACTCATATGTTCGGTATAAAATGAAAAACAACAAATGAACAAGACAAACAAACAGAGACTCATGGACATGGACAACAGTTAGCAGTTATCAGAGGCAAGAGGGGAGGGGGAAGGTAAAAAAGGGTAAAGGGGGTCAAATACATGACAACAAAAGGAAATTGAACTTTGGGTGGTGAACACACGGTGCAATATACATATGACATATTATTGAATTGTACACTTGAAACCTATATAATTTTATTAACCAATGCCATCCCAATAAATTTAATATAAAAAGGGTAAATTCTGACACAGAAACATGCACGTAGGGGAGGCCTGTGAAGACACACAGAGAAAAACATGTGAAGATTGGAGTTATGTTGTCACAAGCCAAGGAACATATGAGGCTAACAGAAGCTGAAAGAGACAAGGAAAGATTCTTCCCCTACAGGTTTCAGAGGGAGCATGGCCCTCTGATACCTTTATTTCAGACTTCTACCTTCCTATACAATGAGACAATATTTCTGTTGTTTTAAGTCACACAGTTCATGGTACTTTATTACAGCAGACCTAGGAAACCAATACAAGAATCTTTCTAAAGAAATCAGTTTAGTGTAGTCATCAAGATGATGGGGTTTAAAGTCAATCATTCCTTCAGTTGATATTTTCTGAACTTTCTGCCTTAGGCACTGAGAATATGGGGACAATGAAGAGAGGCAGGATCCATATTTAATAGAGCTCACATCCAGACAGAGGAAGACAGAAACAAACAAGCAGTCAAATATGTAAGTGCTATAAAGAAATAGAAGTAGGACAATGGCTAAAGAGAACTATTCTGGATTTTTTAGGATGAGTCAGGAAATGTCTCTCTGAAATGGTAACATTTGAGTATAAATGGTGAAAAGGAACTGGTCACATGAATATCTGAGCAAAGAGTATTCTAGGTAAAAAGGTCAGAAGCAGGAACAAGCCTGCTATACTCCCAAAATAGAACGAAGAGTCTGGCAGGAGTTTTGAATTCAGGAGACAGTGTTAAAAGGTAATGTTCAAATGGCTTGTGGGACCTGTCAGGCCATGGTGATGATCTGAATTTTAGCCTGTGGATAAAAGAAAATCACTGGAGCATTTTAAGTAGAAGATTTCTGTGAACTGTTAACACTTATAAAAATTCTCACTACAGCATAAAAATTAATGTTGGTGGAAAGCAAAGAAGGGAGAAGCAGCAATATAGCTTAAGAGAGAAAACTGACTTAGGCTAGTACAGAAGTGAAGAGGGAGAGGTGATGAGCAGTGGTCATTTTAGGATATATAGTTTGAATACAGGCCTGGCTGATAATGAGAACTCATTATTGATTGCCATTAAATGAGATGAGGAAGGGCAGAATTTGTGCTAGACACACAGTGGATTCAAGAGTTCCATTCTGAACATGTTTCCTTTACAATGACTGTTAGACCTTTGTATCATAATGTGAAGTAAGCAGCCATCTGGATCTCATAGGAGAGATTAGTGCTTAAGGTATGAATTTGGGAATGATTAGCGAATAGGTGATATTTAAATTCTTGGATTTAGATAAAATTACCCGAAGCTAGGGAGGAGGGTTGAAGAGTAAATATATCTTGGGGCTCTCCATCATGTAGAGGTTGGGCAGAAGAGGAGGAACTAGGAAAGAAGATTTAATGAGTTTGGGAATTTCAGGGCTGATCAAGGAAAATCAGGACAATGACAGGTAGTAACATACAACAAGCCCCTTATTGAAGGTGTTTGGACAAGCTTCCATGAACGAGGCACTCTCTCCTCATAGAAGATCTCCCGGAAGCACTGGCTTTGGGCTGTCATTCAGAGTGGGAGAGGACAAGGGAACTACCCAGAGGACAAGGGAATTATGTGTCTAAGCAATGCTGCTTAGCAGGAAGATGAAGAGACTGTGTCAGTGAGCTCTAAAAGGCAGCACAGGATAGGGGTCTTTTATAGCCTGAAAAGTGCCTTATTTGTAGCTAGCAGGTCTTCAGTGCATTTTTGAAGGATATGTATAGCAGGCAGACTCTAAATGTATAAAAATACACTTATTTGGGCTATATTTAAAGCAAGTATAAGAATTTGAGTTTGTCCCAGTGGATTTTGAGTCAAAGTTTCTTGCCTATTATGAAGAAGTAAACAACATAGGGGCCAATATACAGGGCTTAAAATAGCCCATTTATGTAGCAAAGGATGAGACAAAAGGTTTGTGTGTAGGAGGGGAGAGAAGAGGAGAGAGAGAAGTAAGAAGGAGAGCGAGGACGAGAGGTGGAGAGAGGGAGAGGGAGAGGAAGACGGAGAGGGAGAGGGAGAATAAAATCTCAAGAAGAATGAAGCTGTCAACTACAACTGGAGAGTCAAACAAGAAACAAGAGAGAAGTGATGCTGTATTTGTTTAAATAATACAATTGATGACCTTGATGAGCACAGTTTCAGTGGAATAGTGGGAACAAAGCTTTGACTGGAGAGTGTTAAGGAGTGGAAGTACAGACTTGTGTACCAACAACTCTTCCAAAGAGAACTTTCCAAATTTTTCAAGGAATGCTATGCTATGTTCTAACTGTTTGCATGCTCCCCAAATTCATATGTTGAAATACTACCCCAAGGTGATATTGGGAGGTTGGTTGTGAGGGTAGTGACCTCCTGATTGGGATTAAGGATCTTATCAAAGAGATCCCACCCAGAGAATTACCTCATTCCCTTTGCCATGAACTGGGACGCTTGTCTTCATTACACATCGAATCTGCTAGCATACTGATCCTGGATTTCCAGAACTGTGAGAAATAAATTTCTGTTGTTTATAAATCACCCAATCTGTGGTATTTTATTTAAGCGGCCTGAACAGACTAAGACTTACTGTTTGAAGGAAAGCAGAGACATGGGTTAGTTGCTTTATAGTATCAGAGAACATGAGGGTGCTTTTAGAAATCACTAGTGATTTTCTTGCTTTCTAATGAGAAATACTACAGCATGCTGTGTTGGTGGTGAGAAAAAAGAGAACATCCTTCCCCTGGTTTCACATTTCCATATAGAAAAACCTCCACCACAGTGACACTTTTGGCCCTTTGCCCATAGCTTACTCTTCGCTTCTCACAGTGTAGGAGGAAGTTGACTGATCCATGGGCAAAATCTATTGGTCCTGTTTCTCAAGTTGGTGGATTCAATCTATCAAAAGTCTGAAAGCGCTGCAGAATTGTTTTTTTTTTTTCCTTCTTCCTCTCTGTGCCAGACCAGGATGAGGCAGCATCCTGGATAAGTGTTTCTGCTCTAAACCTAAATTTTCCTTTAGGAAGGACTCCAAGCGGTCTAAACTGAAGTAGGAGATAAGTGTGCTAGAGACCCCTTTGGCCAACAATTTAAAGATCTGTCAACAATGAATTTCCACTAATGATAAAACTTTTATTTCCATTAGCCTTTCTCAATCAAGTCTATGTCAACTGATTCCATACGTGGTGGGGGAATAAAAATTTAACATATATGGACCTGCTAAAAATATACAATTTGGATACTGGCAAGGATGATTTAATAAAATGGGGACATGGAAGGGAGAATAGTAATTGGAAGAGTCAAGACATTGAGTAGGCTGGACCTTAAATATTGTCTTCATTGTAACTGAAGAGAAAGCAGAATATAGGGGTACAGAGGCAGATTTAGCAAGAAGATATATTTGGGATCAAATTTTGAATCCATCATTTAGCTAGATGGCCTTGAGATTATTAGTCTCTCTGAGTTTTATTTTTCTTATTTGTGAAATAGAAATAATAATATTTATCACCATAAACTTGTTATGAAGCATACATAGGGTTTCACATGTCAAATGCTTAGTGAAGGGTCTGGTATCTTATAAACATTAAATAAATGATAATAATATCTGCAGTCATGCACATATAATAGTATGTGCCAGGCCAAGTATAGAAAAATGCAATGGCAAGTATAGACATCCTTCTGGTGTCTAGAAAAGTTGTTTACTTTATAGTTTGTATATCCATAAAGACAAAGGAACCTTTCAACATAAAGAATTTTTTAAATCTTTCTTCAGTAAAATAATTTTTTTTGATGTTTTGTGTTCAAAAAAGTTTTAAAAAAAAAACAGATAAAATTATTCATTCAAGATCACACAAACAGTCAATGTCAGACTCAGGACTCAGCTCCAGGTCTTCTAACACTAACTGCTGTGTCCTTGGACCACACCAGTGAGTCACCTCTTCTACTTCTACCTTATGCCCCAGTGTAGCTGGGAAGGTTGTATATTGCACAATTTTAGGGGATGCCATTTATAATCTTGTCATCACAGATTTGTATATGTATTTTGACAATTTCCCATAAGATGATAGTAAATTATCTAGAGGAAAGAGTGCATTTCAAAAATTTATTTATTTATATTTTTTAAGTTAAATTTATTGGATTGACACTGATGAATAAAATTATATAGTTTTCAAGTGTACAATTCAATAATACATCATCTGTATATTACATTGTCTGTTTACTACCCTAAGTCAAATCTTTTTCTATTACCATATATGTGATCCTCTTTGCCTTTATCTACCTCCCTTCTCCCCTTTCTCTCTGGTAACCACTAAACTGTCTGTGTTTATGAGTTTTTGTTTGTCTTGTTTGTTTGTTGCTTCCAGTTTTATATCTCACGTATGAATGAAATCAGATGGTTCTCAATTTTTTCTGTCAAAAAGTCTTTTTTGATATTCACTTCAGGCTGGATAAACTCTCTTAGAATCTGTAAGCAATCTGGAACAGATGATTGGCCTGTTTCATATTTTTAGTTCCAGGAAAATTTAACTTCATTTGAAAATGGGAATGTCTGTACAGAGTCTGAGAACAGATTTTTTATTGTAGACTTTGTAGAGAGAGTCTGAGAACAAATAAATTTTATTGCTTCTCAGGATTCTCTTTATTGTTATACAGTTTAGACAGAAACCATATCAAAAGTTTCTATCAAATTGCAGTGATTTCCCCCCATCAATATGCGATAAATAATGGAAGGGGTACTTCATGAGAGCTTATTGCCTATTAGTTCATACCATGAAGAGTTTTCTCTACTAGTAAAACTTCCTGTATCAGAGAATCATGAGAGAATACATGGAATCATGCAGTGTGCAGTCTTTCTGTCTGAGTTCTTTTACATACCACAATTCTTTGGACATTCATCCATATTGCTGCATGTACCAGCACTTCATTCTTTTTATTGCTGAGTAAAATTTGAATTCACGGGTTTATCACAATATGTTTATTCATTTACCAGTGGATGGACATTTCCAATTTGAGGCTATTGTGAATAAAGCATCTATGAACATTTGTGTACAACTTTTTGTGCAAATGTATGTTTTCATTTCTCCAGATGTGGAATTATTGGTTTATATGGAAAGTATGTGTTTAAATTAATAAGAAACTGTCAATCTGTTTTCCAAAAGTGATGCAACCATTTTACTTTTCCACCAGCACTATATGAGAGTTTCAGTTTCTCACATCATCTCCAATACTTGATATTTTTACTCCTTTTAATTTGGGTCATTGTAGTGGGTATACAGTGATATTTCATTGTGGTTATAATTTTCATTTCTGTGATGACTAATGAAAATGGATATCTTTTCATAGATTTGTTGGATATTTATATATCTCTTTTAGTGAAATTTCTATACAATATTATTTTTAAAACATATTTGAATTGTCTTATTATTAAGTTAAAAGACTTTATATAATCTGGATTTATATCTTTCAGCAGTTATACGTTTTGCAAGTATTTTCTTTCAGTTTGGGTGTGCATGTGATTACAAATGGGTATTGAAGTTTGTCAAATGTTTTTCATGCATTTATTGAAACAATTACACTGTTTTTCCTCTTTAGTTTGCTGAAATAATGATTTATCTTGTTTGATTTTTGAATATTAAACAAACTTTATATTCCTGGGATAAACCTCACTCAAAAACAATTTCTTGCTTTTGAATATTGCTAGATTCCAATTGTTAGAATTTTGTTAAATATTTTTACATCTACATCCATGAAAGCTATTGGTCTACAGTTTTCTTATAATGTCTTTTTCTGGTTTTGGTATCAATGTTCTGCTAACTTCATAAAAAATTTTGAACATATTTATTTCTATTCTACTTTCTAGAAGAATCTGTGTATGTTTGGTATTATGTTCTCCTTAAATAATTGGTAGAATTTATCAATTAAGGCATCTGGGAAGGAGTTTTTTGTGTGTGTGAGAATGTTTTTAATTATGAGTTAAATTTTAATAATAATATGGGCTATTCAGGTTGCATATTTTTTCACAAGTGAATAAGCTTTAGTGCGTTGTGCCTTTCAAAAATGAATTCTTTTCATCTAAGCTGTAGAATATATTGATATAAAGTTGTTCATAAGATTCTTTTATTATCTTTTTAATGTCTTTAGAATCTGAAGCAAAATCTCTTCCTCCTAGGTATGATAATTTAGACCTCTCTTTTTCTTATTGGCTAGAGGTTTACAGTTTTATTGATTACTTCAAATAACAATTTTTTATTTTATTGATTTTCTCTTTTGCTTTTTCACTTTTCTATTTTATTGATAATCTATTTCCCTGTTATGCTTATTTTAAGTTTAATTTGCTTAAGTTTGTTTGTTTCTTAAGGCAATAACATATCAGAGGTTTTCAAATTATAGCCCATGGCCTAATTTTATACAGCTTCAGCTAAGAATAATTTTTACATTTTATGGGTTGTAAAAAAAAAAAAAAAAAAAAAAAGAAAGGAACATTCAACAGAGACTACATATGATCCACAAAGCCCAAAATGTTTACAATCTGGTCATTTATTTAAAAGTTTACCAATTCCTGGTTTAGAACATTGATTTGAGAATTTTTTTGTTTTGTTTTTTGAAATATAAACATTTAAAACTACACATCTTTTAATCACTGCTTTATAGCAGCATCTCACAACTTTGTTACATTGTGTTTTCTTCTTCATTCAGATAGTATTTTCTAATTTCCATGGTGATTTCTTCTTTGCCCTATGAATTATTGTTTCTTAATTTCCAAATGTTTGTAGATATGTCTTCTCCCTTTTTTTTTTTTTTTGTTATTGTATTCTAGTTAAATCTTATTGCGGTAAAAAATATGTTTTGTGTAGTTTCAGTCCTTTTAAATTCATTGAGAGTTTATTAAGGTCCAGAATAAAGGTTATCTTGGCAAATATTCCATTTTTACTAGAAATCAATTTTTATTCTGTTGTCCTGGATGTTTTATCTATGTCAATGATGGAGGTTCATTTTTTTTTTTTCCTCTACAAATGTCCAGGTTTTCAGCAACTTTTGTTTTAAATTGAGAGAATGTCTTGACTAAAATTCAATTGACTAAATACCTATGGGTTAAATTCTAAACTCCCTAATCTGTTCCATTCATCTATTTTTCTATCTTTACACCAGTTGCACACTGTTTTTATTACTATAGCAAACATTAATATCAGGTAGCATATGCCCTTCAACTTTGTACTACTATTCTAGATCCTTTGCATTTCCTTATCATTTTTATAAAACTTGTCTATTTCTTAAGAAATATCTGCTTGGAATGTGTTTGGAATTACATCGAAGCTGTAGCTCAATTTTTGCGGGATAAATGCCATACAATATTAAACCTTTAAATCCATGAACATGGTATATTTAGGTTTTCTCTAATTTTTCTCAAAAATATTTTATGGTTTTTAATGTCTCATATCTTTTAAAAGACACAATGCCTTACTGTTAAATTATACACCTGAAATTTACTGGATTTGTTAACCAATGTCACCATAACAAACAAACAAATAAATAAACAAATAAATATAATAAAATACTTTTTTCTAAGCATTTGATAATTTTTACTACTCTTGTAAATGGACCTTAAAATTTTTATTTTTCAATTGTTTATTGTTAGTATTAAGAAACGTTATTTATAATTTGTGTTTTGACTTTGTATCCCATAATTTTGTTAAATTCACTTAATTCTAGTAATATTTTTTTACATTGTAGATTTCATAGGGTTTTCTAATACAATCTGAATTTTACTTCTTTATAACTGTTATGTTTTTACTTAGTGAATTGGCTAGAAGTTTCAGTACCATACTAAATAAAGATTAGAAGGGGAGAAACGGGTAATCCTTACCTTATTCTCAATCTTAGAAGAAAACATTCAATATTCCCACTGTTTCATATGATGTTACTAAAGGGTTGTTTTTTGTTTTGTTTTTTGTTTTGTTTTTTGTTTTGTGGAAATTCAACATTAGTTTGAGAAAAGTTTTTTATTCCTAATATACTGTTTGATCATCAATGAATGTTCAATTTTATCAAATGCTTTTCTGCATTTATAAGATGATCGTGTTTTTTCCTATAATTCTGTCAATGTAGTAATTGATTGATTTGAATGTTAAAACAACCTTGCATTCTTGCGTTAAACTCCATTTGCTCATGATATAGTCACTTGCTATATACTGCTAGATTTGATTTACTGATATTTTGTTAAGAATTTTTGTGTCTATGTTCATACATATTGATCTGTGATTTTCTTGTAATGTCTTCCTTATTTTATAATTTTGCTGGCCTCATAAAAAGTATATTTAGATGTATTTGTTCTTCTTATATCTACTATAAGCATATATGTATTATTCATTTTATTTCTTCCTTAAATGTTTAATTGACTTCACCAGTAAAACCACCTAGTCCTGGAAATGTTTTGTTTGTTTCTGATTTGTTTTTAATGAAAAAGTTTTTGGTAATGAACTTAATTTCTTTATTAAAATTTAGGGCAATTCATATTTTCTGATAAAAAATTCATATTTATCAGGTTTGTTATGTATTTCAAGGAATTGTGCATTCATCAAAATTCTTGCATTTATTTGCATAAAATTGTTCATACTATCATTTATTAGCTTTATAATGTTTTTAGGATTTGTAATGATGTTTGATTTTTCCTTCTCGATATTGTGGTTTTTTCTTCATCAATCCTATTGAAATTTTATCAATTTTACTGTTTCAAGGTACAAAATTTTAGCTTGATGATTTTCTCTATTGTCTACGACATTGACTTTAGTTTTTATCTTTATTGTTTTCTGTCTTCTACTCATATTTGTTTTTAGATTATCTTTCTAGTTCTAGCTTCTTATAGTGGAAGCTTAGATTATTTATTTGAAATTTTTTTTCTCAAATATAGACATTTAAAATCGCCATAATAAAAATAAATAATTTTTTTAAAAAAATTGAAAGCAACAAACAAATGAGACAGATAAATACTCATAGACATAGAAAACAGTTTAGTGGTTACCAGAGGGAAAGAGGGGAAGGGAGGGAAGTAAGTAAGGGTAAAGGGGGTCAAATATATGATAACAGAATAAAATTTAACTTTAGGTGGTGAACACACAATGCCATATACAAAAGACATATTACTGAATTGTATACTTGAAGTCTACATAATTTTATTAACCTATGTCACCCAATAAATTTAATTAAAAAAGAAAAAAATAGACAAATTGAACTTTTTGAAAATAAAAAACAATTGTTCAACAAAAGACACTATCAACAGAGTAAAAAGGAAAACCACGAAATAGGTGAAAATATTTACAAATCATACATCTAATTAGGAGTTACTATCCAAAATACAGAGAACACCTGACACTTAACAACAGCTAAAAAACCAAACAAGCCAATTTAAAAATGGGTGAAGGACTTGAATAGACATTTTTCCAGACAATAAGCACATGATCATTGGGAAAATGCAAATAAAAACTAATGATATACCACTGTGGCAGCCTAACCGTGCCTGGCCATTTCCTGCTTGAACAAATTCGTTCCTGACTGTCCCCTCTTCCCAGGACTCTCTGGCTGACTTCGGTTTTCTCGTAGCTTGCCAACCAATCAATGTTCTTCCTTATATCTGTAGCAGTGTAGAAATGACAAGACTATATAAAACTGCCTGTTATGTTACAATTGGGGCTCTGCCTTTGCATAAGAATCCACTGAGCCAGTGCCGGCATCAATAAACACTGCTTCCTGCTTATAGCCTTGGTGTCCTGTCTCACTGTTCAAGAATCTCACAACATTTCTGGGGGCTCATCTGGGATATGGAGACTATGGTTTTTCGCTTCCTTTGTCTTCAGGATCTGGCCCCCAAGATGCTGGGAGAAACAGACTTCACCTGGCATGCCAGCGGACCTATTGACTGTAGGTGAGGATGACTCTTCCAGTGGACCGGGGTGGCAGCTCTGAGAGCACAACAGAACCCAGAGAGGTCCAGGAACCAGCCCAGGAGCACCACCCGACTGTGTGATAAGGACCTGGGTCCCAGGAATAGCTTGTCTATTGGAGGACAGAAGGGGAGTCTGATTAACTCCTGAAGTCACCGATTACTCTACATTTGTTAGAGGAAACCGTGACCTCTCAGGTACATAGGGCCGAGGGTGGAGTGTGTTTGGTGTGTGTTTGCGTTTGACTGAGATGTGGCCTTGCTAAGAAGAGAGTTGAGCCTCTATCCATGGTTCCGTGGTGAATCTCATATGGCTTAGGGTGGTGTCACAGGATCTTCATGAGGAGTCTACATTAGTGACCTGAGTCAGGTGTTTATACTGACCCATCAATTGCTAAGAGGCACCTGAAAGATTCCCTCAAGGGGAGCAGCCAGAGAAGGGCGAAGTGAATCTCTGAATGTGTGTTCGACACCAACCACAGGTGGAAGGATGGGTGGACAACAGAGTAAACAGACACCTTTAGGTTCTATGCTTAAGGATTTCAAAAATGTTTATTCAGGAGATTATAGAGTTAAACTCACCCCACAGAAACTCCTCACCTTTTGGAGATCGACTCGCCCTCTTTTGGTGTTGGGCGCCCAGCAGAGGGGGCTCTTGATCGAGAAGTCATTACAAAGGTCTCTCAAGTCATTACTGGTCAACCTGGCCACCCAGACCAATTCCCTTATAATGATTGTTGGGAGACAATAGTTCACACCCAACCCCCTTGATTGAGAGTCTGACTAGAGGAGAACTGTAGGGTCCTCCTAGCCCAGGCCTTGGCACCCTCCCAAGGTCAGTTGAAAGAAAAGAAGCCTGTGTTGCTAGCAGATCCAGAAGTCAGCCAATCTTTGCCTTCCAATGAGAAAACCCTAAAAGTGCAAATGAAGGCCACTTAACATGGACAAGACTCCCTCAGGGGTTCAAGAACTCCCCGACCATCTTTGGGACAGATTTAAAGGCCTTCCTGGCAGACCAACACAGCTGTACGTTACTTCAGTATATAGAGGACCTTCTCTTAACAGGAAAGACCTATGAGGAATGCATGGAAAGAACATATCTACTCCTTAATCTCCTCTGGGAAGCAAGTTACAAGGTTTCTAAAAGGAAGGCTCAATTCTGCCAAGAGTCAAATACCTCAGCTTCCACCTATTGCAGGGACAATGTCAACTTGGTCCAGAAAGGAAACAAAGAGTGCTCAATTCCTGTCTCTACCACCTGGCGACAAGTCCATGAATTGTTTGGAACAGCTGGCTTCTGCAGAATCTGGATACTTAATTTCTCCATCCTGGCCAAACCCCTCTATGAAGACACAAAGCAGGGAGAACGGGAGACCTTGCTCTGGGACTCTACACAACAGAAGGCCTTTGAAGAAATCAAATGGGCACTTACTAAAACCCCCAGACTGACTCCCAGACTTAACCAAATCTTTCTTTCTGTATGTACTTGAAAGCACAGGTGTTGCAGTAGGGGTCTTAACCCAACTACTAGGATCTTGGCACCATCCCATGGCTTATCTTTCCAAACAGCTGACTCTGTCACCTAGGGATGGCCACCTTGCTTGTGAGCACTCGTAGTCATAGCCATCCTTGTGTCAGAGGTTGACAAACTGACTATGGGGCAAGTACTGCATTCAGTAATAACATTACTGGAGCACAGGGGACAATATTGGCTAACCAATGCCTGGATGGTCAGATATCAAGGAATACTGTGTAAGAATCCACGTATCCGCCTAGAGGTAGTACAAACCTTGAACCCAGCCACCTTGCTACCCGTTGGGCCTGGCCAGCCAGCCCACAATTGCATTGGTCATGGATGAAGTGTTTTCCAGCCAACTTGACTTGACAGACCAGCCCTTCAAGGACCTTGATGTAGAATATTGCACTCCTTTGTGAGGGAAGGAGAGCACCTTGCAGGATATGCTGTGGTGACCCTACATTCTACTATTGAGGCAAAACCTCTGCATGGGGGAACCTCAGCACAGAAGGCAGAGCTCATCGCCTTGACCTGCACCCTTCAGCTGCCAGCAGGAGTGTGCGCTAATATATACACTGACTCTAAGTATGCCTTCACCACCCTCCGTGTACATGGAGCCCTATACAAGAAGAAAAGTCTAATCAATTCTGGGGTAAAAGACATAAAATATGGAAAGGAAATTCTAGAACTCTTAGATGCTGTGTGGGCTCCCAAGAAAGTAGCAGTCATGCACTGCAGAGGAGATCAAAAAGGGGACACCATAATGGCCCAGGTCAACTGCAGAGCAAACCATGTTGCCAAACTGGCAGCAGCTGGGATGGTCAGCGCTATAACTCTAACTGCTTTTCTGTTTCCTAGTCCCTTAGCTGAATGGGACCCAAAGTACTCACCTCTAGAAGAAGCCTGGTTTAAGACAGAAGGGAGCTTCCTCCCTAGTGGATGGTAGAAGTTCAAAGATGGGTGAATTGCAGTCCCTAGGACCCAAACCTCAGCTTTTGTCAAGCAGTTTCATCAAAGGACTCACCTTGGTTGCACTGCCCTAGAAACCACTTTGGGCCATTACTTCTATGTCCCCCAGCTCTCTAGCACCTCCTGGGTGGTATGAGAACAGTGCGAAATCTATGCCCGCAACAACCCCAGGCAAAGGCCATGTGCTCCACCAGGGGTCCAAAGTGTCAGTGGCACCCCCTTTGAGGAACCTGAAGTAGACTTCACTGAAATGCCTCAATCACGGGGCCTCAAGTATCACTTGGTCTTCGTATGCACCTATATCAGTTGGATAGAGGCTTACCCCACGCAGACTGAGAAGGCCCGAGAAATAGCCAGACTGCTCCTCTGAGAAATTGTTCCATGATTTGGCCTACCAATTATCACTGGTTCAAATAATGGGCCAACTTTAGTAGCAAAAATAGTGCAGCTACTAGCCAAGAATTTAAATGTTAAATGGAAACTGCATATCACCTATTGATCACAGAGTTCGGGACAGGTGGAACACATGAACATGACCCTTAAGATTCAGTTGGGAAAATTATGTCAGGAAACACATCTACATTGGGGCAAAGTTCTCCCCATGGCACTCTTAAGAATCAGATCAGCCCCAACCAAGAAGACTGGGTTCTCCCCCTAAGAGATTCTGTATGGATAGCCACGACCACTCATCCAAGGACTACAAGGAGACCTCAAAGAAATAGGTGAATTGACTCTGAGAAACAGCGTCAGGCCCTAGGAATCACCTTCCAGACTCTCAACCAATGGGTTAGGGAAAGGCTCCCTGTCAGTTTAACCCCTGAAGTTCAACCCCTGAAGTTTAAGCCAGGAGACTCTGAGTAAAAGAGTGGAAAATTTAGCCCCTAAAACCCCGGTAGAGAGGCCCTTTTACTGTCATTTTGTCTAACCCCATTGCAGTTAAGGTTGCTGAAATAACGCCCTGGATACATCACAGCAGACTTAAACCCACAGCTGCAGAGTGGAAATGTGTTCCAGACTCTTCTGAGACCCTCAAGGCAACCCTCCAAAAGAAAACACTGACTGCACTGACAAACCAAGGGTAAGATGTCAGCCCTTCTTTGGTCACACCGGAAGCTGTCCAATCTACATGTGGCAGAAGCCTGAGGATGACGTCTCATCATGATGGCACCCCTAAAGACTCTTTCTTCTCCTCCTACTCTGTCACGTGTGTGGTGCCAGTCTTCTCTCTTCTTCTTCTCCTCGTACCCATTGCATGCAAAGGTACAGGATAGGGTTCAACATTGCCACCGGCTTCACTTCCGTAACCAGCCTACTCGAAGGGTGTGCCCTAAACGCCACACACGGCATTCATTGGGGATTCCAATATTGGATGTGGTACATAAAGATTAAATTTGAGAGCAGCCAATCCTTCCATGAGCCTGAAACATTGGGGACAACTTGGGCTTGTTGGCAATGGACCTCAAGCGAGGGAAAGGTCCATAACCATGCAGAGGGCCCAGCAGTTGGAGAAATTGTCCAGTGGCTGCTCAACCACATCTAAGCCTACATTGTCTCCTAGGCCCCAAAGCCCACAAATGTATGATTAGCTAAAGGCCATATTGGACTGAAACTTAAACCTCCCAACCTTAGGGAAGAACCTCTTTGTTGACCTAGATGAGAGGATAGCCCATGAACTTAGTGTCACTAAATGCTAGGTTTGTGAAGGAGCACTTGTGAATGAACATTGGCCTTGGAAGGGAACTAGCCTAGACGCCTTTTACCTCCTCCAGTGGAACCACACAGTGGCTCTCTGTGAAGAGGGTCGACCACAGACCTGGGTTCTCTCCTCAGAAATGGTAGGAGAAGAATGACTTGGCCAGATGCGTCCAGGACATAACTCAGTGGGTTAGAGAAACTCCATGTAAAAGAATGCTATTTTTAAATTACACAGACCTAAACTGGTGGCCCAAGTCTCCTTCCTGGTATTGGGCCAATTACACTGCAGCTAACTCCTTCTCTCAACCAAAACTTGACTGTCACAATTTTACTATAGAGAATGGCACAGTCCCTAACCCCTTCCATGCAATCTCAGCTATTGGCACATTCTGGGAAAACCTCAGTTCCACCAACCCCGAAAGCCGGAAAGCAGCTGATGGGCTCTTCTGAATTTGTGGAAAGTGAACTTATACTTAACTCCCAATGAACTGGAAGGGAAATTGCACCACTGGGAGCATTCAGCCTGGTTTCTTCCTTTTATCTGACCGAGGAGGAAATGAGCTAGGTGTTCTCCTTATCAAGATTTAAAGGCTAGAACTAAAAGATCACTTGAAATAGGGGGACAATAAACATGAGGGAAAAATAAGTTGCCGCCCCACCATATTATCTAATACTATGGCCCCACAACTTGGGCCCAAGATGGGAGCTGGAGTTACTGGACCCCTATATACATGCTTAACCAGACTATTAGATTACAAGAAGTTCTTGAGATCATAACCAATGAGACTGCAACTGTCTTAGAGCTTCTAGCCAGGCAACAATCCCAGATGCAGTCAGCTATCTAGCAAAATCTCCTAGCTTTAGATTATCTGTTAGCAGAAGAAGGAGGAATGTGTGGAAAGTTTAACCAGACTGATTGTTGCCTCAAAATAGATGACGATGGCAAAGCTGTGACTGTGATAGCTACTCAAGTATTTCCCTTCAGGGATGCTTGGGATTTGAACACAGTCATGGCTCCAAAGAGTTTGTTCAGCTCAGCTGTCCAATCTCTAACTTTCTGAACCAGAAGAAGAGTGGTGACTGGGGAATTCTTATTGCTTTCCAGTTTCATCTCCAGATTTCTATACCTTGAGATGAAGGTGTTATGAAGCCCAAAGTACCTGGGAGGGATGTCTCTATGCTTTTCTGCTCTGCCCTGGTGTTGGGCCTAATATCTCATTTTGGAAGAAGTTGAAAGATGAATCCAGACTCACTCTGTGCGCATCCTTGGAATTCTAGTCCATCACACTGGCCCACATGCAGCCATTCAAAAAATTTTTCTTTTTAATTTAACTGATTTCTCTTCATCTTCTTGTACGGTAGACTCTCTCACCTCTTGCTAGTCTAATATGGTTGAAAGAGTAATGGGTCTTTATACTCTCTGAACGGACTCTTTATCTTTTGGAATTTAGATGATACTTAGTGGGTGAAAAAGAAAAACCTCTGGTTGTTAGCATGGGAACAATAGTCTCTAGTTACTTTCTATATTCTCATTGCTAATATAATCTGTTTTTTTTTAATTGTTTTATTCTGTATCTTAAAGATTGTAGCATTTACTCAAGGCTGTATAATTTTTTCTTCTTTCAAAGAAGACTTAGTCTTTTAGCAGACAGACAAGCTATGGGTTACATGAAGATCAATTTAATTCAGTTAGAAATTGGATTGAATCAATGCTTGTTTTCAATCCTTGTGAGAAAGATTTATTTCTGATTCTCTTTTAATTTTAGTATGTTGCTCCTGGGATCTCAATCTGGCAGTGTTTACTGTGTCCTTTCTTCCTTAATGGGTTCTGAACTCCAGTGTTTGTCTTTCTAGCTGTGAGACTGCCAAATAGTCTACACAGCTACATTGCCTATCAATCACCACTTTTAAACTGAAAATGCTTCTAGGAAAAAAGTAGTGACAAATATTACGCTTACGTCTTTGTGTTTCTCTTCTCTCTGTAACTTTGGTTCCAAAAATCCCCTGTGAACACATTAGCTCTCTCATGAGTTTAACCTGACTTCTTTTTAATATTGTTGTCCACTTTCTTAAGTTGTTTTCAGCAGCAGGTTTGCTCCAAAACAAGCTAATAAGCCAATCTTTGAATCCCTCTTTTATGCCTTTTCCTTTTGACTTTGGTGTTTTTTATTTTCACTACTATATAATTTGGGAATTTTAAATGTTCTTATCCTATGGACTGACATCTTTCATTTATTCTGAAATATGCACTATTATCTTTTCAAATATTACCTTTGTCTATTTTTTTCTCTTCTTCTGGAAAGCTAATAAAACATGTTATACCTTCTTATTGGATTCTTCCTGATCTTTTCATCTTTGTACCTCTCTGAGCTGCATTTAAATAATTTCTTTCTACTTATCTTTGAGTTCAGTAATTTTCTTTTTATCTGTGTCTAATTTACTGTTGTATCCATTTATTTGGTTTTTGTATTTTTCAGTCTAGTTTATTAATTGAGGAATTGATTTTCAAAATGTAGTTTCTTATTTCCTTTTTTAGTTCAATAGTATTCCTATTTATTTCTTTAAACATAGCAAGTATTTTTAATCTGTTGCCTGTCTGATTATTTAAATATTTTAAGTCTTTGCAGGTCTATTTTTGTCTGTTGTTTCTCCTGGTTCTTCTAAAAGTGTGTCTGTGTATCTTTAGGTGCTGAATGTAATATTTGAGGGGAGAAACATGTGAATAATTTGAAGTCTAGAGTGATACCACCTTTCTCTAGGAAACTGCTTTTGTTTCCTTCTGGGTGCTATCTATTCTTACTCAAGATCAAGGCTTGAAGTTCCTTAAACCATGTAGGCAACACGAACATAAGTTGCAAGTTCAAGAGGTTAGGTTACTTCACATTCACTCATATTTTGGTGATGTAGCTCTTTACATTCCAACTTTAGTTTAGGAATTATCCATTTCTCAACCTTGACCTAGCCCAAGTTTGATTTTTCTACCTTTTTTCTATAAAGCCACCACAATCTTAATTCCATTTTGCAACTATTTGTTTAACACTTTGGATTCTCACACTTTCCTAGAGTTTGGCCCAATAATCTCTCATCAAGTTGTTAGTCTTTTGATACTTTTAAGAAGCTTTGTTTTATTATCAACTATTTGACCCTGAAACCCAAGAAAAGTAAATAAAATTGTCGTAGGTACAACCAAAGAGTATATGTGGAAAACTTCAGGCTATCTTCACATTCCCTCATGTGGCCTACATCTACTGCTTCCTCTACCAACTTAAGGTGTAAGACCTAAAATCTGAGTAAGATGCTCCTATAATTCAATTACTTGAACATTTTGTGTATATGGATCTAGAATGAAGTCACCCCATATTAGGTGGAAGACAAGGAGAAGAATCAAAAGACACTGGTAGTAATTTGTTTCCCTAAATAATCTAGAAATAGTTTAGTCTTTTGTGAATATAATATAGTTAGTTAAATTGATATAACAGTGAAGAAATATGCTTCTAGTACAAAAGGCCTAGTAATTGTGGATAACTTACTTTTTTTCCATTTCTTTCACATATAAAGTTGTGGGATTACCTTTTCTTTTTCTTTTAATTAAATTTATTGTGTGACATTGGTTAATAAAATTATATGGGTTTCAAATGTATGATTCAATAATACATCATCTGCATATTGCATTTTGTGTTTACCACTCAAAGTCAAATCTCCTTTCGTCACCATGTTTTTGATCCCCTTTACCCATCTACCTATTTCCTCCCCCTTCCCTCTGATAACAACTAAACTGTTGTCTATGTCTCTGAGTTTTTGTTTGTTTGTCTTTTTTCTTTGTTGCTTTCAATTTTATATCCCACTTATGAAGATAACTTTTTTATTTATAAAATTGCAGTTACAAGAATCATTGCTTATAAAAGCATAGCATCGATTTTGCCCTCTTGACTATCTTAAAGCATCTATTTTGAAACTTCCAAGATAATTTTTTTTTCAAACTATAGAAATGGTAAGACTCTTTTGAGTATTAATCTTTTGCAATACGATAGTTTGTTAACAAATAAATTTTTCTACAGTCTTTCTTTGAACATTGTTATCAAAATTAACAGCAATATCTACTCCAAAGACTTCAGTTGGAATTCTTTAAAACAATTGGAAGTCTATCATAATTTTATTATTGTGAATAGATGAACAAGTTAAGTAGAAATGAAGATGATTTTAAAGCTGAACAATTTTTGAAGCTCCAAAAATTATTGAGTTTATATAGTTTTGATGTTTAATTATCATACTCCACTACTCTTTCTCTATTATATTCCTATTCTCAGGCAATGTTATTGTTATGGAGGCAACAGTATGAGAAGAACCTCATCTCATATACTTTAAATCTAAATGAAATTATGAAAAGCATTATTGAAGTAGAAGAGCCTAAAGAAAGCTAAACTATCAGTTATCTAGAATCTTCACATATTTTGGCTCACTTGAGAGTATATTTGATGCTAACAGATTAATTTGTGACTATTCAATACACAGCACAATTTCCGTTCTTCCACATCCAAAGTGAGTAGTAGGTTCTTTATTTAAATAGGTTAAAACAAAAATTTAACATATTCACTTGATGTAATTAATATTAAAACTGGCATTCCAGAAATATATTTTCCAAAATGGCTGTGTAGACTGAGATGTGAAGGCTAATAATTAACTTTACAAGTAAATGGTTATAGTTTCAGAAACCTAGGTGTGTCTGCTCCATTAATTTCTCTCATTTCTCTACTGATAATATAAAAAGACATTTTTAATGGAATTCACTTTGATATTACAATAGAAAAATTAATTTTATGACATCCATATGATTTCAGGCAGAAATCCCTGTTAGTACTTATGTGCTGTTACCCTGCAACAGACCTCAAGCAAGGCATTGAGGTAACCTTCTAAATTAAGGGTCTAGAGAACCATGGGCCCGGAGCTACATGTTCCAGGTCTCGATTGCTCCTCTGTGTCATTGAACTCACTGTTTTACAATGCAGTCAGCAAGATATTCCTTGATATAGGGCTTCATAAGTCTACACCACACTTCAACTTAATGTGCAGATGCTATGTCAAGCAGCATATTCAGAGTCTTGGTCTCAGAACCTAGAAGAAACAAAATAATTTCACTTTACTTAGGAACTACTTTCAATTGTTTTAAGATACTTTCCCTTTTTGTCTCTGTCATTAAGAAAACTGTCTTTATGTACACTAGAAAATACAAATGTAATTAGCGACTATGTTTATCTTCACTATTTAAAGGCTCATTAGTATCTAAGTTTTTCAGAAATATGAGTTCCAGTGCTGTTGGAACATTTCAAGATAATCAGCAATCTTAGCAAAAATAAAGTTGTAGACAGATGTTAAGAGTAATACTACATCTGTTATAACTAGAGGAAATAAGAATCAGGAGGAGAAATTATATTACTGGAAGATTTATAAGGAAATGCATAAACTAAACATTTATATCCCAAAATTAAGTTTTTCCTTCATGGTAAAAGAAAATTTCTCATACTCAAAATAGTTTGAAGAGAAATCCATTCCACCAAAAACTGGTGACACAATTATTAAAATAATAATTACTTTGTTTCTAAATTAATATAAATGTAAACTAACAAAGAGCTCTTTTCCTTGTTTATCTAGCAGTTTTGAAACTGTTATTATTAACCTAATAGAATTAGTAAAGAGAAGATATTAAAATAATTGATTCAAATAGCTGGCTTTCACCTTGAATAATTATCTTGATGTGTTTTTAAAATCTGTATGTTTTAGCAAAGGTATTTTTAAGTTTTCTATAATTATTCAGGAATACAGACTTTAGAACAATCATTTTTATTATATAAACATTTAGATTGAAACATTCACTTTGTTTTGCTAAGGCATATTTTAATGAGGCATTAATCCAATATAATATATAAGTTCCTCCAAATTATTACAAGTTAATGCAAATTTTTCTATGAGATTTCTAAATATCTGAAAAAACCTGGATTTTAAAAATGCCTTCAAAATAAAAATAAAAGTTGTTATTGTACAGAGAACATTGGATTTGGAATCAGATGATTCAGGCTTAAATTTTGGTTTTTGGGGAAAGTTGTTTAGCAAATTATTCTGCTCACTCTCCCCTTTATGAACTCTTGTTTCTCTATCTGCCTCTTAAGTGTGGTACCAAAAATTGCATGGTCTGAGAGCAACTTTCAGGGCCACAAAGATCATATGAAGCTTGAGAGACAGCATCACCCAACGTTACAAGATTAATTTCACTTAAGAAATTGAAATTCATCTGTTCTATACTTAACCCATAAACAATAACCTCTAGGCCTCAAAATGTCTTCCTTACACTACATCTATTGATCTCTTTTATTCTGTTAAATCTCTGGAGTAAAGCCAAATTTATCACAAATGAATATTTGATAAACTTTTGTTAATTTTTGTTGCAATTAACACAATCTTCAGGAGAGAGAAATTGTGTCAGAATAAAATTCTTCTGATTCTGAGTACAATTTATAAGAATTTATATGACTTCCTTTAGCTATTTTTACGTAGATAACACTGAGCATATCACCATCATGTTTGTTACTAGCTTTTTTTTTTTTTTTAAGGCGCCCCAAGAACCTCAGTTTGGGGAAAGAAAACAAAAGGCCATTAGAATTCTCACACAAAACATCGGCTCTATTTGGGTTTGCACCTCAAGAATCTTGTACTTGGTGTCCCTCTTCTTAGAAGATTTTCTGCAAGTATCCATATGGATGCTCCTTCTGTGTCTTCATATCTCTATTCAAATTACACCTCAGCACTGACATCTTCTTGATGTCCTAAAAAGTACTCCCATTCATCTTTTTTCTCATCATTGATTTCTTTTGCTCTATAGCATATATCCCTCTCTTATATTACATTATGTATCAATTTTTGTGTGTTTATTGTCTATTTCCCTCACTAGAATGGAAGTCACATGAAGTCAGAGAATTTTTTCTTTCATTTTTTGAATTAATTAATAATTAGTGATAAAAGCAGCACATATATTTGTACTCATATCCAAGAAATTAAAGGCTTTGGATTTTGTAATTCTATTTAGAAATTAACAAAAACTATAGCTTTAAATATCAGGTGTGTTTGCTCAGATAGTGGCCATTCAGTTCTCTTAGTTTTAAAACTGCATGTTCTAAGGACTGGGTACAATGAAAAGCATCCAGTTCGTTGCTATTCATAGTCAAAACTTTCTAGAAATTTCATTTTTATATATTTGTTTTATATTATTTCATGTAATTATATAATTTTATTATGTATGTTCATTTCATTTTACTTATATATTTTTCTTATATATATATATTTCTTATATATTTTACTTATATATTTTGATATTTTACTATAAATCCTTGAGCACATTTGTAAGATGTCTAATTGAAGTTTTGAAGTTCTTGCCTGAGAGTTTCTGACTAATTTTTCTACTGCTATGAGTCAGGATTTGCTAATTCTTTGCATAGCTAGTATATTTTGATTGAATGCCAGACACTATATGTGCTATGCTGTTAATTTTTTTTTTACTTTAAAAATACTAGTTTTCATTTGGGGTAGCTATTGAGTTTCCTCTGGATTATGCTGATATTTTGGAGGAATTATTTTAAAATTTGTTTAGACAATCCTAGAGTACCCTATCTCTAGAGCTACTTTAACCATTCTAATACTGTTACTGATTTCCCAAAGTTTACAACAATATATTTGTACTTTGATTGGACAGAATTCAAATGACTATGTGAACTGTAGGAACCATTTGCCTTATAGCTCCCAGCAGTTGCTCTGTGGATGGACTTGTAAAATTTCACTCTCACACTTGTGGATTAATATTCTACCAAAAGCTCAAGAGGCCACCTTTGCAAATTTCTGGACCAAGTTGTCTGTGTAGTTTTCTATTATCTGATGATTTGCCCTGATTATTTCAGGTACATGTACCTCTCTGAGTTCCTATTTGTCTCTTCAAATCAAGGTCACGACTATGCTCTGCTTGTGATTCCCCTCCTTACTCTGTGGTCCAGACTTTTGCCTCCAGGCAGAAATCACTGCCAACTGCAGAGCTCATGTAACCATTTTTCTTGCCTCTCAGGGATCATTGTACTATGCTGCGTGATTTTCAATGTTCCGAGATAATTATTTTACATATTTTGGTTAGTTTTTAACTTTTTATAATGTGGAGGTAAATCTGGTAACAGTCACTTTAGTGGAAATATAAGTTGAATTTTAGCAATATTTGAATGCCATCAACAAAATGGAAAGAATGTGAGAGAAAAATAAGAGGCAAGTAGGTCTCCTACATTTTAATACTGAGAAACTGGAAGGATGAAGGTACCCTCAACTGAGATAGGAGTTTGTGGAAGAAGGAGGTTTTTAGAAAAAAACTCATTTTGGCTATGTTAATTATGAGATAATTTTTAGCTAGTCGAATAAAAATATTGAGTAATCCATTAGATGTACAGTCTTCCCAATTCAAGAGAGACATTGGCCGCAGATATATTTGCGCAGATATATTGGGCTAAGAGTCTAGATGGTACTAATGTACTCTATAAAACTCTATGTGGTCACAAGGGGAACCAGAATAGATGGCAAAGGGTAGAAGTCTCATGACCAAGCCCAGGGCACTCCATTATGAAAAGAAAACGTGTCCTGGGAGCACCCTGGTGGGTGAGGCAACTAGTGTGAGGAAGGTGAGCAGCCTGTGGTGGGTGAGGAGCCAGGCTGGAGCTGGAGCTGGGGTGCTAAGCTGCCATGTCCTTCATGATGAGAGATTTGAGGCTCTTCTCTCTCCTCTATGTAATCGATAGTTTGAATGGTGAAGAGTTGGCCAACAGTGGCAAAATTCTCCAGGATCTTGCCAAGGGAATCAAGGAGTCTCTCTGGGGTATTTGTCTGCACCACTCAAAACAAATGCTCAAATCCAGGGAAGAAGGGAGGAGCAGCATTGGAGAATAGAAAGTGGAGTCCTGGTTCATCAGAGAGAGTACAGTATGGAGCAGAAGCATGAGAATGACCATATATTGTCACTGGAATTTTCCAGTACTGCACTTGGAATGGCAGAGTATTTTGGGTCAGTCTCTTCTTGTTTCATTGAATGTTTCTTCCTGTGCTTCAGTCAGTAGCAGCACAAGTGATAGGTGATACAACACCACATGGAGATGTTTGGCCGTGGTAGGAATTCTTCCTTACTTTGATTCTCAGGGCTCATTGGTGCTCCCCCTGTCTTGCTTAACAAAGTTGACCATGCTGTTGGTTTGAAGATGCAGCTGATATGGCATTTGAAATATCAAGAAGGAAGCCTCATCCATTCCTCGCTGTCAGCAAAACAATTGCTTATGTGCTCTTCAGCTCTTTGCTGTATGCTCTTTTCTTCATGCAGGGGATATTCATAAGTCTCTTTCCCATCTATCTTGTTGGTCATCTAGTTGGTCTTTTGCATATGTCTCTGCTCACTATACTGCTTTGAATATCTCTAGTTCAATAACGGAATCAAAACACACCAGTGGTTGTCAAACCTAGAAAAAAAGACTGTCTACTAGCTTAGATTTGGTTTGCCCTTGGCATTCCTCATAGCAGTGCAGTCCTCGCAAATTGTTGGTGGCTGTCTCTTCTCTATCCTCTTTCCTTTCTTTATTATCAGCTTAAGAAATGGCAAAGAGCCAGTCGCACCTCTTTGTGGTGGTCTTCTTAGGTAAGAGACTCTTATACCAGACTGCCTACAGTGTGCCCTGAGCTCAGCCTTCACAGAGGAGTTCCATCTGTGTCCTGTTAACTGAAGGCTGTTGCAGGTTGCTGAGTAACCTGCACTCCAGGGGGGGATGATGATATAAAGGACTCTGTGGCAACTCTTCTCTCCTCTTCACCCCTCCCCACCCTCTGAAAGGCAGGACCCATTCCGCCAAGGACCCTCTGGATATTCCCTTCTCACCAGGGAATTGGGATTTTTGTTTCTAGTGCACAAAGAGAATAATCTTTATGACATCAGTCTGTGATGGTTCCTCCCACAGGTGAGCCAGACAGGACAGGACCACAGGTTTTTCTACAGTTCTTCTTTAGCATTTGCCAGACCAGTGCCTGGACTGATATTTTGGTTTATCTCTCTGTGCCATTTATCCTCCAACCTCTCCTCCTGCCTTCCACGACCCTTGGATGGATGGATTTTGTAATTCTAGCTGTTATATTTTTGTAGATTTGCAATTTTTTTTTTCTATGAAGCACATTCATAGGCTATGGGGGGTGAAGGAATGTCCCGGTTGTTCCATGTCACACTCTTCACAGCCACCACTGTCTTGTATTCTGAAACTCAGGTTAGGTTTTAGTCTCTCTTGCTCCACTAGGAATAAAAAGGACCAAAACATCCTGCAGAGATGGGACAGGAGGAAAAACCTCCTTGCAGAAAGATCTGCTGGGTTTTGAGGAGTGATTTTCTTTCTTCTTCAAGGAAGACCTTTTCTTGCTGGTACATTTAATGCTCCCCAACTCTGTGGAAGTACCAATTTTGGACAAGTGTCACTATAACAGAATACTCAGAGACCCTGAATTTTTAAACACAGGAGATCAGAAATTCACTGCCAAGTCTGTCTGGTATTTCAAAGAAATACTGAGTACAGCAAATAGAAACTGAAGGAGTAAACTTATTAAATCCCAAACCTCTGATTGCTTAGGATTTTTCTGTCTTTATAAAAGACTAAATGGCGGGGGGAGGGGGACATGGCACAGGTGAAAAACAATTGTACAATTTTAAAATGACACCATTAAGTCTCTTCTATGCTACATGACCCCTATCCCATGCACACACAACAACGAGCCTGCCCCAGTGACCAGCATGACCATTGGTGATTCACTTTACCTGTGGCTCTGCCTGTTCACATGTAAGTGAACCAGGTGAACTGATAATATCCAAGATCTCTTTTAGATTTAGATCTCTTCTACCTTTTTCACCTATAAAGGCTATTTCAATCAGACAGAAAACTTAAAATTTAAGTTCCAAGGTCTTTCAGTAATACTCGACAAAGGTAATTTAAATAAATTAAAAAATTGTAAAAACACATCAAATTAATGGCTCTGAGATTTTAAGGTCTATTTCATTACTTGAAAATTATAGCAAAAAATAAAGCAGCAAAGATCAAGATTAAAAGTAGAAAAAAGAGTAGGTGGTAGACTATATAATTTTATAGAAAGTTAAGAAATACACAGATTAACAAATGAGTTTAATATCAAAATGCCAAAGAAAGAATCTGAAATGGATAATTGAAGGTCAAGAGTAAGCCAGAGAAACTTTGACTAAGCAGCCATACTATACAGAACAGGAAGAAATACAGGAGATATAAATCTATTAAAAATGTTTATTTAAACTAATGAAGGCTATAAAACTTGTGATGACTAAAATAAAGAGTAGAGAAGCTAACTAGCATTTACTGATACCTGTTATCTGTCAAGCATTTGGCCAGCTGACCTACATCTCCTATGTAATTTGTAAGTTTATTAAATAATTAAAAAAAAAAACTAAGACCATCATGAATAATTACTGTTTGTTATGTATAAATATTGAAGATTCAAGGAAGTCTTGGTTGGTTGTTCTGAATTCAGTAGGATTTCTGTGTAGGCTTGTCATCTGTTTGAATTGTTTCTCAGGTGATTGTGATACATAGCCAAGCCTGAAAATCACTGATAGAACATACATCCTTCACATTGAGAGAGCTGTGGAGATGTGGGAAGACCTCAGGAAAAGCTGGAAAATAGAAAGGAGAGGGGAAATAAAAGCAGTGCTGGACTGGACCAGACCTTGCCTTAATGTGAATTTTAATTAGAATAAAACTGGAGAGGAAGATAATGTCATAATTGACTGGTCATAACTACTGGTCAGGGAAATATCAGAACTGGCAAAGTTGGGCTAGATGGTTAAAGAGTTCTGAGGGGAGTAAGTACAAATTAGGATATACCAAAATTTCCACCCAGGTTTATATCTGAGTCTCTCTGAGATATAAGAGCAGGCACCTCAGGCAGGTACCAGAGTTAAGGTCTACAGCAGCCAGGCAGTACATGGGCCATTCTTCAGAGAGTGTTGTGGGGAGAGGGTGTGGAAGTAACGAAAATTAGGCAGGTTAACAGGGTCCCAGACCAGGGGATGGAGTCCAGAATTCTGTGGATTTTATAGTCACCAGGAACTAGAAAACACATGAGTCAGGAGCCCGTACCTAGTAAATGGAAAGACAGAGTGACATTGAGGGGAAAAACTGAAGTTTAGCGGGTATGCACCTAGGAGTCAACACCAAGACCCCAGAGTCCAGGCCACTCCTGTGTAGAAGACAAGCCCATGAATTTCAAAGGCTGTTGACTTGTTCTGAATCCCAACTTTGCCACTTATATTGGTGTAAACTTGGCCAAGTATTGTAACCTCTACAAGATTTAATTTTCTACCTGTTAGATGGGAATCAAATAATAGTATCTTCCCCATAGGGTTTGTGTTAGGATTAATTGAAGTAAGATGTGTATATACCTCACAACAAAGAACGACTGAAAAGTGTTAACTGATGTTTTTGTTACCATGAGCTGGTGAGGAAGACTAACTTGGTAGTGGCTATACAACTTTTTGTGGGGAGTGGGGTTGGGAGTGGAGGTGGGAAGAGCAGGAGAAACCTAAGTTGAGAAGACAAATAGGAAATGAGAACTTGAACTACGGAGGTGGAAGAGAGACTTTTAAGTCACATGAAAAGGACAGGTTAATAGGTTTTGGTGATGGGCTGTGGAGAAGCAACAGCCCTGTCAAAGCTGCAACAAGAGTTTAAGACTTAGTGACTGGGATAATTACGGTAACTGTGACAGAAATAGGAAGTTTGCTAGGGAGAGAGGGTTTGGGGAGAAGAGAAAACTGAGTCAGATAGTAGGATTTAAAGTTAAAACATAGAGACTAGGTCCAAGCCCAAGAGTGTTGGCATCTATCCCTAAAGAACTGGGAGGGATAATAAGTTCATGAGGAGAGACAGAAACATGGAGAGGAGCCTTGAGAGGAAGGCCCATAAAGTGGACGCAGCGAAGTAGAGACACACGGAGGGAGAGCAAAACTGGGACTTGAGGTGGGAGCTCCAGCAACATGGAGTGCAGTGAAAACCAAAGAGGAAACAACAGCGTTACAGCTAGAAGTTGGTGGACCTTCCAGAAGGAACCCTGATGAGGCGTGCAGACACCCAGGTACAGATCATACACATTGAGTGCATATGGAAGAAACAGCCGCACTCAAGCCTCAGCCTTTCTCTTTGCTGAAACAAGAGTTAGCAGGTGATCTCTCAGTTCCTTTCCACCTGTGAAATGCTTTGCAGAACCAGAGTGTTGGGGCAGAAACCAGGTTGTGTGCAATTAGAGACACAGTGCTTTTAAAAGGAGAAAGTGAGTGAAGACTGTATTTCTCAGAATTTTTAAGGTGAAAGGAACTTGTATAACAATTTTAAGGACTAGCAAAGTCAAAGAAAAGTGATTCAGTAACCATAGGTGCAGAGCACTGCACTGTGTTCCAGCAGAAAAATAGAGCAGGCTAAAAGAATGAGCAAGGTAGAAAAAATCAGCTAAATCTTATGAGAGATGCCCTTTCTTTCAGAGAGTCTCTATGAAACTCTGGTTCTTACAAATTGAATTGAATCCACCAAAGGCTACAGAGGTAAGAGAACAAGGATCATGGAGTGCCATGGAAACCAAGTAAGTCCTTTTTGGAAAGTATAAATACACATTTAAATATCTTAGGGTTTGGCTTAACTGCTTATGATTTCCCATGGACTGGTTTTAAAACTACATTCTCACTTTTATATACTATACTCACCTTGTAAATTATAGAACATTAAGTTTGTTCCTTGCCACTAAAGAGTTCAGTCTGCAACTGTTTGTATATGTAAAGTGTGCTTGAGACTTCATATTCATGGAGTTTAAGATGAAATGAAGTTTAATCGAGCAGTCAAAGACTGGAATTATTGTGATGTGTTGGCAATGACAAAACTAACAGTTTCTTTGTTACAGCAATTTACTTCACTATAAAATTTTTTCCATATAAAAGTAATCTTAGTCTAAGGGCTCTACAATACACGAAAGCACATTTAAAGGAAAATAGTTTAGAAAAATCTCTCAGTAGATAGTCATTCAGATCATTTAGTGGGCTTGGACCTTTAACAACAAACAGAAGATTTCTTCAAAGAAAAATTTTTCTCAGGAAAAGACGATTGCTTTTTCATGGATGATGATATGATTAAGAAAATGTTTTGTGTTCAAGAACGAAAACCTTGGACTTAACAAAAACCCATTGAATTCTAGCCCAGACGATCTGTCTGGATTTTGATTTAACATTTACCAAGTTATCTGACATAGAGATCTAGGTAGGCATTGCCAGAGATAGCTCAGTACTGTGAGATTAGAGTTTCGGAATTTATTTCTTCCCTTAGGTCACACCAACTTTAGTTTAAGCATAGTTTTCTTCCAAAAGGCAAAATTGGCCCTAGTCAGATTACTTAATTTACTATAAAACAAAGACAATAGGAAGTCTTAATTTTGATATTCAGGAAAGTTTCTTGGTAGCTAAACCACAGATCTTTATTTAGTAGGTTAATAATAACTTTTTTTTGTAGAGAGTTTGAATATTTACAAATCATTTCAATGCAAATCATCTCGTTACCTCTTTATAATCATCCTCAGAGGTAGTTATTACTCTCACTTTCTAGATGGGGAAAACAGCTCACCTGAGGTTGTTCAATTAGTAAATGATTCAGAATATAAGTCTGCTGCTGCCGCAGCACCATGCATTTTCTACTTTACATAATCCATTCATCTGTCCTTTCATTTATTAAATACTAGTTGAGTGCAAGAGAGAGAGAGAGAGAGAGAGAACACTGAAAGGCATGTCTTCCTCACAACTCTATGAGTTTCTTCTATACAAATAGTTTGAATTTCAGTCATAATCCTCCAAAAATGATCCCTACTATTTCTAGCAAATTAAACGATAGCCCGTAAGTATAATTATAATTCTAGAGATGGTTTTACTAAGAACCAGTATGAAAATAAATACAAGCAAGTGTTATTTTCTGGATTCCTAAGGTGACTTGGGGTGGGAGATGGAGTCAAAAGAGTCCTAGGGGCTGAGAAATTTGCACAGAAGACAACATGAAGAGAAGACCAAGAGACAGGTGAGTGGAGAGAATCCAATGATTTGCTGCTGTATATGATTCTTTCTTCCTGGATCCATGTCTCGTCAGGAAAAGGGTGACTACTTTCTTTGAATCTATAAGCATGATACCTAATCTGAAAATTAGAATGGAAACTGTCAAGGAAATATCCAGGACATGTTGTTGACATAGACATGTAGTTGATACTCCAGAGCTGAATTAAACATTGAACCCACAGACTTTTAGTCGGTTGGACCTTTAGAATTTCTCCCATGGTCTTTAGACTTGCAAGGGTTAATATAATAAAGCATGAATTTTTGGCGGGGAGGCGGGGGGGCTGTGATTTGTTATATTTAAAGTTAAAACCATGCTAATGTTCTGAACTGTGGTTCTCAAAATTTAAATTTACAATAAGATTATCCTACAAGAACCAGTCCATTTTGGCCTTTTTTACTTCCTAGATAAGTCCTTTTTGAGCATCTGCTAAGTGCAAGGCACTTTGCTGGGTTCTATGGAGAATATAAAGATGAATATTACCTCAGTTTTTAATTGTTGTTTCTTTAACTCTGAAAATATTAATGTGAAGCACTTGTGAAACACAAGAGTCTTAATTGAAATTACTTGAGTGTTTAGATTTCTTTACCTAATATTTGATGTATTCATTAAGGCAAAGTAAGCACATTTAATATTCAAGCCACAGTGTTTAACATCTCAGTTCAATAAGTATTGTCTCACATATTCCCTGGATTCCACACTATTATTTGCAGATAGGTAAAACCTCCTTTCATCATTAATCTCATTTGAGACTCAGGGTCATGGCTATTAACACCAACTACTTGCAGAATTTTCTGTGGTGCTTTAGAAAAACAAGGACCTCCCACTGGACCCCTCGGTGTTGGCTTGGGACAGGGCTTGATATCCACTGGTTTTATGCTCCACAGAGGATTTTAATGCTCAGCCAATGAAAAAATTACTAGCCTCATGAAAATTATTTTGCTTATGACCTCTTCTTTTGCATTTCAAAATCTTGTTTCTATGCAGTTTCTCATAAAACTAAACATAGACCTTCCTTATCGCCTAATAATTTTACTCCTAGTTACTCAAAACAAATAAGTATATTTGTCCACAAAAGGACATGTATAAGAATGTTTATGAGAGTTTGTTAATAATAGCTCAATAAAAGAAAAATGGGAAAAAACATACGGTATACTCATAAATGGGATTAAAAGGAACAGACTACTGATAGATCAGCAAGACTAAATATCGAAAACATGTTAAATAAAAGAAGCATTACACTCACAAGAAAAACTCCAAACTGAATGCAGGATCATCCTATTCTTCCTAAGTTCTAGAACAGGCAAAAGTAATTTATGGCGGAAAATAATCAGAACAATGATTTACTTGGAGGGGTTGGTGGTTGGGAAAGGCCAAGAGGATGGATGCTTTACAAGGTAATAGCAGTATTCTGTTTATTAATAGAAATTTGGTTACACAGATGCATGCATTTATCAAAATTCATAACATGCTACACTTAAGATTCATGCATTGGGTTTTATGTCACATTTACCTTAAAAGAAAAAAATAGATATTTAACTCTGATGATATCTATGTTGAAGTATTTAGGGAGGTAATGTACAGAAACTGATATTGATGGATGTAAAAATGAGGTAGATTGATGGATATAGAACAGGATAGATAGATAAGAATGTAATAAAGTAAATAAAATAAAACAATATGGAATCTAGATAATGGGTATATTTTTGTTCACTATAAAAAATTGGTTCAACTTTTTTGTATATTTTAAAATTTACAAGATTAAATATAAATTTAGGAAAACATTTGAAAACATTTCTATCATCTTTAAGGTGGCTAGTATTATTCTAAGAGCTTTATACATGTTAACTCATTTATTTTGCATAAGTCTTATGACAAAGAGTGGCTAGTTGTCCACCAAATTCACTTCCTCCTCTTTCTGGTCACACAACTATTTTCTAACCAGTTATATGCTTAAATGTGGTCGCATGACTGAGTTTTGGGCAATGGAGGGGACGTGGAAGGGATGTGCACCATTATCAGGCCTGACCCATAAAAACTTTTCCTGACTGAGACCGAATGAAATGTCAAAACCTTGGTGCCTCATGTTGATGGAAGTAGAACTACAACATGGAGAGGCCTTGACTCATTGAAGCAGTATGCTTGCCTATAAGAAATATTCGTTTTGGACTTTCTGTTAGAAATGTACTTCTCCTAGTTAACATAGATATTTGTAGTTTTATCTATTATACTAGCCAGTCCCAATCTAGCTTGTACATAATTCTACATGATAGGAACTATTAGTATCTTTATTTAACACATAAACACACAGTCCAGAAGTCAGACAGCTCAGCAGACACCATGGATTTGGCTCCTGACCCCTGGCCTAGACTCCTAAGTATTACATTATTGTGCTTCTTTCTTCCTTGCCAGTACAGATATAAGATAAATAATTGTTTGTTTGTTTCTCCTTCAAGCAAATGATAACTCGGTGGCGGTGGATCACCTTTTAAAATACAAATTTGTATTCTCAGAAGCAGACTTTTCTTAATAATGACTTAGCATGCTGGTCAGCCAATTCTTTCCCGTGTCAGTCAGGATATTTCAGCCAGCTGGAAGCTGCCAGGTATACAGTGTCTGAGGAAGGCAGGAAGGAAGAAGAGGACATAAATATCAGCATCATAGACCTTTGAAGATATGCTATTTCCACTGTCAGTCTAAATAATTTTCAAAAGGGAAGAGTCTTTACCCATTGTATTTAGCTTTATTGGCACCTTCTTGGTTGTTATTTCCTGTGGCCCTCAAGAAGTCATTTCAAATTAGAGAGGATTGGGTTCTCTTCTTTGACCCCCACTGACTATGTCTCATCAGTAGTGATAATAGCAGAAAAGGGAATTTATTCTCTCCAGATCAATAATAACCATGTGTATTGATTTACTGAACTCCTGGTAATGAATCAGGTGCCTGCAGGACCCAAAACGTAAAAAAGGGAGTGGCCAGAAAAGACCACTGATATTTTGCCGAACTGAGTTTTGATGGGTTCATTGTATCCCAAAGAAATAGAGTTAATGCCTAAAATACAGCATATGATTCTGCAATATGCAGATACAGGAAGCAAAAAATAAATAAAAAATTATATACAGACCTATTACTCTGGTGTCTCTGGAACCTGTGCTAACCATCAGGCTCCTAATTACCAGATGCCATGCAGCTTTGAATGACATTTAGGAAATTACCAAAGTCCCCAAATTCACATTTAAAGAGAATAACAAAGTACACAGCAATATCAAATAAGCTTGTGAATCAAACACAGAAGCCAATAAAATCTGCCCATGCCTCATCTGTTTTCATGTTTGTGATTCATTATCCAGTCACTGAATGTGAAAATAAATCCATATAGATTCTTTAATTTTTTATGTGTAGTCATAGGATGCAAGGCAACAAACAGTTGACAAGAAAACTATTGCCAATCATTCTAAATACTAATAGTTAAAAATCTGTGAGCATCTAGATGATGTGAAATAGATTAGATTTCAAAAGAAAATCTTCAACTTTCTCAAGATAACTAGCATCAGAATAGACATTAACCAACCTTACACTTCAAACTTTAACTTTAAAAAACTTTTACAATCTGAGCCTGAGTAAAACAATGGCATTTTGTGAAGACGTTGACACTGCTCGCAGTTTTTTCCTTTCATGTCAGAGGTTGGGGTTTGATTTGCAAGCATATGTCAGTTGGGCCCCAGAGATGACCATGCTGATGTGCAGCCCTTTGACACTGCTCTATTGGTCACTGTGGTGAAGAAGGATTGGATTCCAGACTCTTGGCTCTGCTCTACCACAGAATTTCTGAGGGGCAATATTTACTTAACTACCCAACTCCTAAATAGTGTCCCCACCAAAAATCATGTCTACCCAGAACCCCAGAATATGACTTATTTGGAAATAGGGCTTTTGCAGATATAATCAAGTTAAGATATGGCAATACTGAATTAGAGTGGGCCCTAAGCCTAGTATGCATGGTGTCCTTAAAATAGGAGAAAATGGAGACAGAAAGACTCACGAAAAGAAGGCCACATGATGAGAGGCAGAGATTGGAGTGGTGTGTCTTCAATTCAAGGAACACCAAAGATTGCCAGCAACCACCAAAAGCTAGGAAGAGGCAGGGAAGGAGCCCTGGAACCTTTAGAGAAAGCATGGTCTGCCAACACCTTGATTTCAGACTGCTAGCCTCTAAAACTGTAACACAAAAAAGTCTATTGTTTTAAGCTACTCAGTGTGTGGTACTTTGTATGACAAGCCTAGGATCTAATACAGGAAATATATGGTAAAGAGATAATGTTTTCAAAGATTTATTACTAAATATTTGAAATAAAATCAATGAGAAATACACAATGGGTTTTTCTTCTTGCTCTCAAGCCATCCTCCAAAAGTAAAAAAAGAAACATATTTTTTTTCTGAGTCTGTAGCTACAGATATTATCTAGTCGACTGTAGGCCATTGCTCACTCTATTATCATGTCTTAAGGAATAAAGGTCTTCCCGTGGTAAAGGGTAGGCAGAGGGTAGAAGAGGCCCCAGGGCCTCTTCTCTCAGTGACCAGCAAAAGCTTCTGAGATTGTTCCTGTGAGACTCTGAATATGAGATTCTTAGCCCAAGAATGAGATCTTTTAAAATATTTAGGTTTGTCTGAGAATATAATGAGCCAAGACGAGGCGTGAGAGACGATCCTTCTGATGACACGAGAATTAAACATGGAAGCAGTGATTAGATAATTGGGAAAGCATTAGTGGCGGATATTGAGACCAATCATTTTAATCCATTGAGAAAGAGCGCGGATATCGATCGCGACCGAATTGTTAGGAACTTGCTGAGCGCCTTTTAATCTCTCCTCCACTCTTCCTTCCTTCCTTCCCTTCCTTCCTTCCTTCCTTCCTTCCTTCTCTCTCTCTCTCTCTTTCAACGCCTACAGCACCCAATATTCCTAGGTGGCAGTCTCCCATCCAAGTACTAACCAGGCCTGACACTGCTTAGTTTCCAAGATCAGATGAGATCAGGTGCAATCAGTGTGGCATGGCCACAGACTTGGCAGTTAGATTTAATCCATGAAAATTCTAAGCTTATACAGTATCACTTCCCAGTCCAAAAGGTATATAAGTATACAAAATAAAACTCAGTAAATGTTGTATTTTTCATTGCTTATATATGGTATACCAATTTGGAAAACATTTTCTGAAGGACAGGTTTGATGTGGAGGATACCAAGGCCCAGGAGACATTTCGCTTGACTTCTGTTTCCAAATGACTACAAGAAAAAAGCCTGGTGTGGGTCTGAGACAAGTGTTACTATGTTGCCCATATATTTTATCCACCAGTATAAAACCACAGTGTAAAGGAGTTATCTCTCTGGTAAATAACATTGCATGCCTCTTGACACAAGCAATGTCATAGCTTTCTGATAACTGACAAGGAGATCATATGTGCTTTATAAAGAAACCTTTTATTTCACTTTGTATTATATTATATAGACAGAGCACTCTTGACCTTTAGTTCAGGCTTAGGGCCAATTTTAAGTGACACATACAGTTGATACAACCAGTAGAGTTGGTACCAAGTTTTCCTCCTAAAACACAGAGGATTCTGATTTCATTGGCATCTGAACCAGCCCGTTGTGAGGCTGACAGAACATCTTAGTAAACACAAGTATCTTAATTGAAAATTTGATCTGTCGTGAATATTCTGGTTTCCTTAATTTGACAGTCCCTAGTCTCTCACAGTATGTTTATTTCTTAGAGAGAAAGTTGTTAACATTGTAAGAAAATATGAAATCTATTTATAGGTTTTCTACATGAAGCTGGCTAGTTAGATTACTTAATTTGTTTGACTTCTGTGTTGAGTCATTTACTCAAAGTATAGAGGAACAGAATGAAATGTCAAAAAATGGATGAGTATTAACATACCACTGTATTGAGCTTACATCCAAAATTTACATTGTCTCCAGCCAAACCGCCTTTGAGAGAACTAAGCCATTCTCTATGTCCAAACATGGCAGATCCCTGCATTCAGTGCACTAAATGAGCAGTGTAGCGTGACTCTTTTATCTCTGGAGACCTCCAGTTCCTGGTCTGACATGTAAAGAGCTTGGAAGTTATCACTGTCATCCTCACAACAAGAAAAAGACTGAAAAAAACTAAAAATTAATGACCTTTTTTTAGATTCATGGGAGAACTGAAGCTACAGGGCAAACTACTGGTCTGAAAAGTGGAGAGAGGCGGGATAGAGAGAAATAGAGCTCACTGGGAGCACAAGTACAGCTGGCAGGAATAGTTAAAGAGTAATTGACTAATTCCTAGAAGCTGAGTGTGGACTAGCTCCAGAAAAGAACCAAAAACTCCTGTGGGCCCAGTCTCGGGGGTGAGGGGTAGTTAGTGTTTTGTGAGTTTTACCTCCAAGAACCCCACCAGTTTCTCAAGGTGAAGATCAGGGAACAGGCCCTACTTGCTTCAAGAAAGAGGGGGAAATGTAACCATTTTGAAATAGATCCGGAGCATCAGTTCTTATTAACAAAGGCCTGAATTTTAAAGAGGTGGCTTTATTCCCCTCCTTCTGCTTCCTGGCCTTCTTATTCTGTAAAGCTTTAATAAATTTGCTCCTGTATATAGTTATACAATCTAATATACCAACCTACCATTAATTCAGATAGAATAAACTAGTCATTACTGTGACAGCAAATGATTATAGGCCCTTTGATTAAACTTTATATAATTTGCCTTTGGAAATATATTCAATATTGTACCAAAAAAGTACATATTTACTTGAATTTCTGACTTCAAATAATGTAATTTGATAGCAAATTATCGAAGTAGATATTATCTTTCTTTTTTTGGTGCATAAAGAAACTAGGACTGAGAACTGTCAATTAACACGTTTAAAGTCACAAAGCCACTAATTGGAAGTGATTCCAAATCCAAATGTCTGACTCCTGAAACCATGATCTTTCAACTTTCCCCCACATTGTCAGTGATTACAGTTGTATAATTTGATAAAATAATGTTTAGGCATTGAAGATTATATGCTATGATAAACTTATTTTTAACTGTAAGCTATTATGGTAGGGAAACTATCCACATCTATTTTCTGTCTCCTTTTAAAATGTCTACATTCATTGCTTATTTCCATTGTTAATAAATTAATTGCAGTGTTATTTCTCACTACTCAGCTGTATTTTAGTTGTGTTCGTTATCTACAGTTTAAGGTTCAGTTTATGGTTCAGCAGGAGGGAAGGGGATTTAATGTGAGTTTCTTAGAAGCCTTAGTATTTATTTCTATTCCTTGGAAAAGATGTGAATTAGTGCATCAGTAAGATTGGGAAGAAGAACTAAATCTGCTCAAGATGCTTCTTATCACTAAGAAGTAGTTTTTCCCATCTGCTGTGTGGAGAGGTGAACTGGGAAGTTTTGAGTAGAGGAAGGTGGGGATGAAACTGACTGCTCTGTCTGTGTTCCAGTTATTGTTGCTACGTAACAAAGTGTCACAGAACATGAAGGTGTAAAACAGCCATTTTATTCTGCTCATTGATTTGTGGGTGAGGAATTTGGGAACAGCAAAGATAGCTGGCTGTTTCACAATGTCTGGGTTCTCAGCTGGGAGTCACTTTATAGCTAGGGGCTGGAATCACATGGAGGTACCTTTACGCACTTGCGTGGCAGTCGATGCCTTCTGTTGGCTGGGGCTTCAGCTGGGCACTTACACCTACCCTCAGCTTCTCCATGAAGCCTCTCGGCAAAGGCTTGTTTGAGCTTCCTCATAAGATGGCAGCTGGTTCCAAGAGCAAGTATCCCAGGAAAGAAAGGCAGAAGTAAATGGTGTTTTATGATTTAGTCTCAGAAGTCACATGGCATCATTTTCACAATATTCAATATTAGTACAATATTGAAACAGTATCACTGGTTAACCCAGGTTCAAGGGAGAGAGACCCAGAACTATATTAGAAGAATGCCAAGATCACATTGTATGATGATCACTTAAAATAATTGATATTGTCATGTCATTTTGGAAAATATAGTCTGCTACAATGAGTCAGATCTTAAAAATATGCTTTTAATAGTTTGTAAACCATGTGATTCTCCAATAGCAGAAGCATGAAAGGAATCAGAGATCTAGAATTATTTGCCGGTTAAACTATTCAAATGATGCATGGGTCTCATCCTAGAGACCATGAAACTTGGTTGTACTGTATATCAATTTTTTTATGACTGGATCTTTGTTTTTTCTGTATTACTATGACATAGAAAGTGTGATGTAAGATGGTGAATATTTTACCCATTTATTGCTAACCATTAGTATCTGTTTCATGAGAATGGAAAGAAAGACACTAGCAAAGCCTGGTCAAGTAGATGTAGCCAAGAAAACTCAGTTTAACATGCAGCTGAATCACTAAACATGAAAGCCTAACAATTCCTGAAAGCAATTCATCAATAAAGACAACTTTGACCTGCAATTTTTTTTTTTTTATTGCCTGACAAATAGTTCTTTGGTGGAGAAGGTGTTGTTTAAGATCTTAATTGTATTTGAACTGATATTTGAATGACATAATCAAGAAATTTTTCATAAGTCAAATAAATTTTGTCTGAGTACTGAGCTAAATGAAAATACCCTCTATTTCTTAAAAAGTAGTCCTGAGAAACAAATACTTATGTACAGAGGAACAATTTCAAAATATAACCTAGAACATTGAGATCTACTTTTAAATCTGAAAATAAAGTTAGGGGTAAAAATATCATAGAATAAAGAAAGCATAAGTGACAAAGTACCTTGAGAGGGTTATCTTATTATAGTGTGTTCATCTAAGTAGAATTCCAAAGTGAAAACAGGCTATGAAAAAATACCTTCCAGTTTTTTAAAAAAAGGTTGGCACTAAGAAAATAATCTATTCACTGTTTATTGGTGCACTATTCCTCAAATTACCTCAGAATATAAACATTCCTAATTTTCACCTAAGTGGAAGCGTGCGCTAGCTGGCAGATGTCACAGTTTTGTGTGGGGTTATAAGGAAGAGTGGTAGAAGCCTATCTCTGTATACAGAGTGAAGACACATTATTTTATCTTTTCACATCTCTGTCTCTGCATCATTTCTTCTCCATGCCAGTAAAATGCCTAGATCTATCCTCTTCAAAATGGTGTCTAATTTAGACCTGGTAGTTACAGGATAAATTTAGGTACAAATAGCCACTGTATGACAGAGTCTTGTCTTTATGGAAAATGCAAAATGTTTAAGATGTGGAAGATATGGAAGGTATAAGAAAATAATTTAGTCAGCAGAAGTAAGCAATTGTACATCGTGTTTTGTATTAACAGTGAAATTTTTAGTGTTATTCCTAATATCTGCAAATATTAACTTTATTCCAACAGATGTCACCTTGTATTATTTATAAAATATTGTCAGTGTTAGAACTCTTTATAACTATTACTTTGTTGCTTATGTGTTTAATTGCACTTACTTATTTTAAGAATATTCTATTCTCTTTTATTATTAGAAAATTTATAAATTTGGATACTAATTGATATTTAGAATTAATAATTAGCAATATAAATATTTTTAGTGTGGGTTTTCTTCTTGGCAATACGTAAATCTGGAGCCTGTTCCCAGAACAGGAGGTGAGAAGTGACTGAGTTGTCAGAATGCTTGTCCCTCAACCCTGTGGAAGCCTATGCTAATGATACTGCTGCTCTGATTCTCCACTCATCCTAGACCTCAGCTCTCCCCCACCTGCAAATACTTTTTACATGCATATTGTTTTCAAAGCTACTGTCCCTATTTTTCTATTCCCACCAGATTTTCTCCCTTTCTTTCTGTAGAATCATTGAGTAAAGGGTAAACATTTGACTAGATGGATGCTGTGGTAGATAGCTGTTGTTTTCTTTCCAGAGTCCCTTTTCCCTTCTCTGGTAATAGAGTCCCTCTTTCTAATGGAAATCTATTCTGTGAGGTTCAAGGAAAACTAATTCTTCCTTACTTCTCCTAGCTAATAGATACATGGGGCTAGGGAGAACACATAACTGAGGCCTGGCCAATCGTGTAACTTCATCCTCCACTCCTATCCAGTAATAATAACTGATGCAGGTATAGGGAAATTAAAATCTCTTCTTTTAGATATATGGGTGCTTGAAATGAGGGTGTCTCTATGTTCCTCAGATATCATGAGCAGTATGAACCATACGAACCTGGAGCTGCCAGTACCATACTTAGAGATTGCCAGAAAATAAAGTCAATACAGAAGGCGCTAGAACAAAGAAATGAGGAAACAGAGCCCTGACATCATCATTTAGGCATCGAATCCATCCGCATCCATCATCTGAGACACTCAGTGTCTCTGAACTACATCACAGGTGAAGTCCCCACACCTTGTGAGCCAGTATCTGGGTACTCCACTTCCAGTGAGAAAGTGACCAGGTCAGTCCTTCTTGGTCCCAGTACAAACCATCACTTACAGGAGAGAGCAACAGATGACGATAAGGCAGTCTGTCAGAAATTAATAACTTTTAGGTTTGAGGAAGGAAAGAAAGCCCTAGGACTAGTCTTCTCGCCATGCTGGTAGAGGAGACTCATCCATAAGGGGAGTACATTGGTTTCAGACCAGCAACTTCAACTCTTTCTTCCCAGTTCCATTAAAAATAAATAAAAGCAACTATACTGGACCATGTAGTTTAGTCTGTTTTACACACACCTTTATAGCATAGCTCATAATTATCAATGTCTCATCCTCTGGTGTAATTTAAAGCTTTGTTGTTTTCTAAGTTATTTGGCTTCCAACATATTGGCTTCCTTGACCATTTCAAACTCAAGCCACTTAAATTACTTACTATTTAATTGCCATTTTAACTATCTCCAAATATTGGAATACTGTTACTTTCACTTTTCTAGTAGTTTCAAGTATAACAAAGAAATTATAAAAATATATCAAGTAGACCGGTAGATGTTCTTTTAGAAGTTTGCATTCCATTAATGTGTGCCCCCATTGCCATACATTGTAATTACTTTCTTAATTGCTTGGCTTTCTTAGACCATAAACATATAAAGTTTATCTGTTTTGTTTACCTGTCTATCCAGAATCTAGCATAGTTTCTGGCATAAATATGAGTTAACATCTTCTTAAGCACCAATTATTAAAAAGATTTAATTATAATACATTTGTTACTGTTGTCACTAGTTCCCACAAGCCTGGAGACCATCAGCAAGAATGTTTAGTGCTGCAAACTAATTACAGAGAGGAGAAGATATCACATTTCCTAAAACTCGCTACATATTGAGTTTTCTCTCAAGTCAAATATATTGACAATTTCTATCAAAAATAAATTTCTACATACATCATATTCCACATACTCAGATATTTTTACAATGAAATACATAGCATCTAGCCTAAGTTTCTTGTTTTAAATTAAAAACTATTTCTTCCTTAGACTTTTTCTAATATATTTTTGTCCCTCTTTTACTAAGTAAGCCAAATAATCCATAAAATGGAAGTTTATAACACCCTGGAGCTTTAATCACATCTGAAGTTATCAATTAAAAGTAAACAGTAATAAGAAATTTCTTTTTTAAATGGGAATAGGATCTGCTAGTGTGTTCTTGCCAGTTATCAAGAGTCTCTTTACTTCCTTTCCCTAAGTTTTTGCTTCTACTTGTAAAAAACAAGTCTTTTGTCAGGATACTGGTTTTATTTTATTTTATTTTATTTTATTATTTATTTTTTATTAAATTTATTGGTGGTAACATCGGTTAATAATGTCAAATATATTTCAGGTGTACAACTTTATAATATGACATCTGTATACTCTATTGTATGCTAACCACCTGAAGTCTAGTTTCCCAAGGTCACCATGTATTTGACCACTGTCACCTCTTCATCTTTCTCCCACCCCTTTCACCTCTGGTATCTATGTCTGTATATATGACTTTGATTTTTTGTTTGTTTTACTTATTCATTTGTTGTTCTCTTTGCTTTATGCCCCACATATAAGTGAAATTATATGGTTCTTGTCCTTTTCCATCTCAGTTATTTCACTTAGCACAATACTGTTAACACCCATTCATGTTGTTGCAAATGCTAATATTTCATCTACTTTATGGCTGAGTAGTATTTCATTGTATATATGTACCACATCTTCTTTATCCAGTCATCCATAGAAGAACACTTAGGTTGGTTCCATGTCTTGGCTAGTGTGAACAATGCTGCAATGAACATGGGGATATATATATATCTTTACAAATAAGTGTTTTCCAATTTGGGGGAATAGATATCCAGAAGAGATATTGCTGGGTCATATAGTAGATTTATTCTTAATATTTAACGGAAACTTCATAATGTTTTCCATAATCGCTGCACCAATTTACATTCCCACCAGTAGTGTGCAAGGGTTCCTTTTTCTTCATATCCTCTCCAACACTTCATATATCTTGTCTTATTGATAATACCTATTCTAACAGGTGTGAGGTGGTATTTCATTGTGTTTCTAATTTGCATTTTCCTTATTACTAATTATGATGTCCTCTGTATGTTCTCTTTGGAAAATTATCTTTTCAGGTCCTCTATCCATTTTTTTAAATTGAATCTTTTTATTATTAACTTTTTTTATTATTATTATTAATGAGTTCTTTATGTATTATGATATTAGTCCCTTATCGGAGGTATCATTTGCAAATATCTTCTCACATTAATTTAGTTGCCTTTTGTTTTCTTTTTCTTTTTTTAAATTTTTTTAAATTAAGTTTATTGGGATAACATTGGCTAATACAATCATATAATTTTCAGGTGTACATTATCATTTGACATCTGTATATTCTACTGTGTGTTTACCACCAAAAGTCCAGTTTCCTTCAGCTACCATATATTTGATCCACTTTACCCCATCTGCTTCGCCCCTCCTCCCCCACCCCACTAGTAACTACTACTCTATAGTCCTTTGGTAACCACTAGTCTATAGTCTATGTCCACGAGTCTCTGTTTGTTTGTTCTGTTCATTTGTTGCTTTTAGGTTTATAACCCACATATAAGTGATGTCACGTGATTTTCTACTTTTTCAATCTGGCTTATTTCGTTTAGCATGATTATCTCGAGGTTCATCCATGTTGTCACAAATGGCAATATTTCATCTCTTCTTATGGCTGAGTAATATTCCTTTGTATATATGTACCACAGCTTCTTTAGCCAATTATCTATCGTAGGGCACTTTGGTTGATTCCATGTCCTGGCCACTGAGAATAATGCTGCTATGAACATCGATGAGCCAATATCTTTTTGGATATGGGTTTTCGAGTCTTTGGGGTAAATACTAAGTAGTGGGATTGCTGGGTCATATGGTAGATCAATTCTTAGTTTTTTGAGGAACTTCTATACTGTTCTCCATAGTGGCTGTACCATTTTGCAGTTCCACCAGCAGTGTATGAGAGTTCCTATTTCTCCACATCCTCTCCAACATTTGTTATTGCTTGTCCTATTGATTATAGCCATTCTAACAGGTGCAAGATGATATCACATTGTGGTTTTGATTTGCATTTCCCTAAAAGCTAGTGATGCTGAACATCTTTTCATATGTTTGTTGGCCATTTGTATGTCCTCTGGGGAGAAGTGTCTGTTCAGGTCCTCTGCCCATTTTTTGATTGGATCATTTGTTTTGTTGTTGTTGTTGTTGTTATTGAGTCATATGAGTTCTTTGTATATATTGGATATTAGGCCCTTATCAGAGGTGTTGCTTGCAAATATATTTTCACATTCGGATGGTTGTTTCTTTACCTTGTTGACAGTTTCTGGTGCTGAGCAGAAGCTTTTTAGTTTGAGGTAGTCTCATTGACTTATTTCACTTTTACTTCCCTTGCCTTTGAGGTCAAATTTATAAAATCCTCTTTAAGTCCAAGGTTCCTGAGTTTAGTTCCTATGTTTTCTTCTATACATTTTGTTTCAGGTCTTATATTCAGATCTTTAATCCGTTTTGAGTTAATTTTGGTGTGTGGAGATAGACAACAGTCTAGTTTCATTCGTTCGCAGGTGGCTCTCCAGTTTTCCCAGCACCATTTATTGAAGAGGCTTTCCTTTCTCCATTGTATGTTTTTGGCTTTTTTGTTGAAAATTATTTGCCCATGTAAATATGGGTTGACTTCTGGACTCTTGATTCTGTTCCACTGGTCCATGTGTCTGTTTTGCTGCCAATACCATGCTGTTTTGATTACTGTCACTTTATAGTATAATTTAAAGTCAGGCTCAGTGATGCCTCCAGCCTTTTTTTTTCCTCAAGATGGCTTTGACAATTCAGGGTCTTTTGTGCTTTCATACAAATCTGATGATATTTTTGTTCTATTTCATTAAAAGTGCCGATGGGATTTTTGATGAGGATTGTATTCAATCTGTATGCTTTAGGTAATACGGTCATTTAAACTATATTGATTCATCCAATCCCAGAACACGAAATATCTTTCCATTTTTTGTATCTTCTTTGATTTCTTTTAATAGGATCTTGTAGTTTTCATTATATAAATCCTTCACATGCTTTATTAAATTTATTCCTAGGTATTGTATTCTTTTTGATGCAATTGCAAAAGGAATTATTTTTTCAACTTCTGTTTTTGACACTTCATTGTTAGAGTATAGAAACAGTATGGATTTTTGAATGTTGATTTTGTATCCAGAGACTTTACTGTATTTGCTTATTGTTTCTCATAGTGTTCTTGTGGAGTCTTTAGGGTTTTCTATATAGAGAATCATGTCATCCGCAAATAGTGATAATTTGACTTCTTTGTTTCCTATTTGGATGCCTTTTATATCTTTCTCTTTTGATTGCACTGGCTAGGACTTCCAATGTTATATTGAATACGAGTGGAGATAGTGGACAGCCTTACCTTGTTCCTGATCTTAGAAAGAGAGTTTTTAGTTTTTCACCATTAAGTACAATGTTGGCTGAGAGTTTGTCATAGATGGCTTTTATTATGTTAAGGTATTTCCCTTCTATATCAATTTTGTGAAGTGTTTTAATCATAAATTGATGCTGTATCTTGTCAAAGGCTTTTTCTGCATCTATTGATATGATCATATGACTCTTATTTTTTAATTTGTTTATGTAGTGTATCAATTAATTGATTTCCGTTGTTGAATCATCCCTGTGACTCTGTGATGAAGCCCACTTGATCATAGTGTATAATCTTTTTAATATGTTGCTATATTCAGTTCACTAGTATCCTATTTAGGATTTTTGCATCTGTGTTCATGAGAGATATTAGTCTGTAGTTTTCTTTCTTTGTGTTTTCTTTACCAGGTTTTGGTATCAGGGTAATATTGGCCTCATAAAAGGAGTTGGGATGTATTCCCTCTTCTTTGATTTTTTGGAAGAGTTTGAGGAGAATAGGTATTAAATCTTCTTTGAATGTTTGGTAGAATTCACTGGTGAAGCCATCTGGTCCTGGACTTTTACTTTTGATAGGTTTTGGATGATTGTTTCAATTTCCATACTGCTGATTGGTCTCTTTAGATTTTCCAGATCTTCTTGATTCAGTCTAGGAAGGTTGTATTTTTCTAAGTAGTGGTCCATTTCTTCTAGGTTATTAAATTTGGTGTATATACTTTTTCATAGTATTCTTGTATGATCCTTTGTATTTCTGTGATATCAGCCATAATTTCCCCTCTTTCATCCCTGATTTTGTTTATTTGTGTCCTTTTTCTTTTTTCTTTAGTGAGTCTAGCCAGGGGTTTGTCATTTTTTTTTAGCCTTCTCAAAGAACCAGCTCTTTGTTGCATTTATTTTTTCTATTTTTCTTTTGTTTTCAATTTCATTTATTTCTGCTCTAATTTTGATTTTTTCTTTCCTTCTGCTGACTCTAAGCTTCATTTCTTCTTCTTTTCCTAGTTTTTTAAGAAGAAGCATTAGGTTGTTTATTTGGGCTCGTACTTGTTTTCGGAGATAGGCCTATAATGATATGAACTTTCCTCTTATGACCGCTTTAGCCATGTCCCAAAAGTTTTGATATGTTTTACTATCATTATCATTCATTTCTATGTATCTCTTGATCTCTCTTTTTATTTCTTCTCTGACCTAGTTATTCTTAAGTAGCATGTTGTTTAATCTCCATGTATTTATGGTTTTTCCTGCTTTCTTTTTGCAGTTGATCTCTAGTTTCAAAGCATTATGATCAGAGAATATGGTTGGTATGATTTTAACCCTCTTATATTTGTTGAGGCTATCTCTGTGTACCAGTATGTGGTCAATTCTTGAGAATGTCCTATGTGCACTAGAATGTATAAACAGCTGTTTGGGGTTGGAAGGCTCTGTAAATATTAATTATGTCCAGTTGGATAAAGTGTCATTTAAGGATGTTATTTCCTTATTGATTTTCTGTTTGGATGATCTCTCCATATCTGACAAAGGGGTATTTAGGTCCCCTACTACAATAGTGTTTTGGTCTGTTTCTCCCTTTAGTTCTGTTAGTAATTGCTTTACATATTTCGGGACTTTCTGATTGGAAGCATAGATGTTAATGTTATGTCTTCTTGGTGCACGATTCCCTTTATCGTTATGAAGTGTCCCTCAGTATCTTTCTTGACCTTTTTTATTTTGAAGTCTATTTCATCTGATATTAGTACCGCTACTCCTACTTTTCTCTGAATGCTATTTGCTTGAAATATCATTTTCCACTCTTTCACTTTGAGTCTATATTTGTCTTTGGAGCTGAGATGTATCTCCTGGATGCAGCATATGGTTGGGTTTTGTTTTTTGATCCATCTGCAACTCTATGCCTTTTTACTGGTGAGTTCAGTCTATTTACATTTAGGGTGTTTATTGAAATATGATGTCTTCTTATAGCCATTTTATCTTTTGCTTTCTGGTAGCTCGGTCTTTCCATTGCTTTCTTGTCCTTGTGCTTCTGTTTTCTTTATTTTGGTTGGTTTTGTGGGTTTTCTCTCTGGTTCTTCTTGTTTTATGTTATATACTTCAGTTCTGAATCTTTGGTGTGTGTTTACCTTTATGAATATGAAAAGGATAGTGTTATATATACAGTCGTCCATTTTCTTCTGTGTGTGCCTTATCTCCTTTCCCCTTTGTGAAGTTGGATCTTTGATTGCCCCCCACTTTTCAGTCATTATTATCTCAATTTGTATATTGAATGTTCATTATTATCTTGTTTTAACTATTCTCTTCTTATTATTTAAGCATATAATGCCCTGTTATTAGTAAGGGTTGCACTCTTCTGCTTCTATATGCCTGATAGTCACTTTACTCATAATTATGTTTTTTTTTTTTTGTCATTTTGTTTTAAGTGAGCTGACCCCTTTCAATATTTCCTGTAGTGTAGGCCTCGTAGTGGAGAATTGCCTCAGTTTTTGTATGTCTGGAAAAGTCTTAATTTCTTCTTCATATCTAAAGGAGAACTTAGCTGGATACATTATTCCAGGCTGGTAGTTCCTTTTACTTAATAGTTTAAATATTTTATTCCATGCCTTTCTGGCTTTAAGGTTTGCACTGAGAAGTCCTAGGATAATCTAATGGGTTTACCTTTATAAGTTACCCTTTTTTCCTCCCTGGCTGCCTTGAGAATTCTATCTTTATCATTGGTTTTTGATAACTTTAATACAATGTGTCTTGGTGAAGGCCTTTTTGGATTGAGATAAATTAGGTGTTCTGTTGACTTCTTGAATTCCAGGGTCCAGCTCATTCCTTAGATTTGGGACATTCTCATTCACTATTTGTCTGAAAATGCTTTCTAGTCCCTGCTCCTTTTCGTCACCTTCGGTAGTGCTCATTATTTTATGTTTCCTCTCCTGATGGTATCAGCTAGTCCTTGAATTTTTCTTTCATTAATTTTCATTCTTCAGTTTCTCTCTTCTTCCTTCTGATTTATTTCTAGATTTCTTTCTTTGATAACACTGATCTTTTCCTCCATTTGGTCAACTCTATTTCCTAAGCTTGCTATTTCATTTTTCAACACTTGCAGTGTGTTTTTTTTAAATCTCCTAAGGAGATCTGTTCTGTTCTTTCTGAGGGTTTCAATCTCCTTGCTCTGCTCTTTTAGTTCTTTTAATTCTGAAATTGTTGATATGACTTGTTTTGGAACTCACTGAGATTTTTCAGAAGTACCATCCTGAGGTCTCCGTCATTTAAGTTACATATTTCTATGTCTGTAAGCTTATTTTCTGGAGATTTTTCTCTTTCTTTCTGAGAAGCCTTGTCACCTTGGTTGTTCATGGTGTTTAATGGACTATTTTTCTGCCTGGCATTAATGGAAGTATATTCTGCTGTTTTTCCAGAAAGAAGCTTTATAACATAAAGGTCTCTCTTTAGCCTGTTGCAAAGAAAGCACTTTTCTTTTGGTTTCCAGTAGGCGGTGTCTAAGCCTCTTGGATCCCTGCTTTATATAAAGCCTTAAAACACCTTTTAAAAAAATTTTTCTTGTAGATTTTAATCACCGTCGCTACTCTCAATTTAAGTCCCTGTCTGTATTGGCAACAGTTTTGGTAGCATTTGCTCAGATTCCCCTGGAGCTCTGCAGTGATCAGTCTCAGAGGGTATGGAGGGAGAGGCCCTCTGGTTTGGGAGTTGGTTTGGGAGTATGGCTCAGCCTCAGTTTTGCAACTAGGGCCAGTAATAATCAACTGTTGGTTCTCTGTGGTCCCGTCCCGCTTCTGTGTCTTCTGCCCTGATGACTGGGCCCTCCCGCCCAGCATGGGGGGAGAGCTCACAGCAATCCCAGGAAGGGCTGTTCAGGGAACTTACTGCATCTTCACCCCTCCCCTTCCTCCTTCAGGGAGCTCTGGTGGCTGCGAGAAGCAGCCTCCTTATTTCTCCCAGTCCACCACCCGACACCTGGGGTTCTGACCTGTGGTAGCTCTTATGCGCAGATCCCATGCTTACACATGCTAGTGTGCAGTTTGGGTGTTTTTGGTTGAGTTTTAGATGTTCAGCTTTTTGTTGTTTCAAAGGGAGAGATCTGGGGACGTCTCTCACTCCTCTATGTTTCCTCCTGAATCTGGTGTTTCTTAAAGGTCATATTTTCCAGATCCTTCTCAGCTCTCTTCTGTCCTCACTTTGCCTATAATGATATGAACTTTCCTCTTATGACCGCTTTAGCCATGTCTGAAAAATTTTGATATATTGTACTATCATTATCATTCATTTCTATGTATCTCTTGATCTCTCTTTTTATTTCTTCCCTGACTCAGTCATTCTTCAGTAGCATGTTATTTAATCTCCATATATTTGTGGTTCTTCCTCATTCCTTTTTGCAGTTGATTTGTATTTTCAAAACATTATGATCAGAGAATATAGTTGGTATGATTTCAATCTTCTTATATTTGTTGAGGCTATCTCTGTGTCCCAGTATGTGTTCGATTCTTGAGAATGTCCCATGTGCATTAGAGAAGCAGATGTTTGTGGATCGAAGGTTCTGTAAATGCCAATTATGTCCAGTTGTTCTAAAGTGTCATTTAAGGATGTTATTTCCTTATTGATTTTCTGTTTGGATGATCTGTCCATATCTGACAGAGGGTTATTTAGGTCTCCTACTACAATAGTGTTTGGTCTGTTTCTCTCTTTAGGTTTGTTAGTAATTGCTTTACATATTTTGGGGCTCCCCAATTGGGAGCATATGTATTAATAAGTGTTATGTGTTCTTGGTGCATGATTCTCTTTACATATTTCGGGACTTTCTGATTGGAAGCATAGATGTTAATGTTATGTCTTCTTGGTGCACGATTCCCTTTATCGTTATGAAGTGTCCCTCAGTATCTTTCTTGACCTTTTTTATTTTGAAGTCTATTTCATCTGATATTAGTACTGCTACTCCTGCTTTTCTCTGAATGCCATTTGCTTGTAATATCATTTTCCACTCTTTCACTTTAAGTCTATATTTGTCTTGGGAACTTAGATGTGTCTCCTGGAGGCAGCATATGGTTGGGTTCTGTTTTTTTATCCAATCTGCAACCCTGTGTGCCTTTTTACTGGTGAGTTCAGTCCATTTACATTTAGGATGATTATTGAAATATGATGTCTTCTTATAGCCATTTTATCTTTTGCTTTCTGGTAGCTCAGCGTTTCATTGCTTCCTTGTCCATATGTTTCTGTTTTCTTTATTTGGTTGGCTTTTATGGGTTTTGCCTCTGGTTCTTCTTGTTTCATGTTATATATTTCAGTTCTGAATCTTTCGTGTGTGGCTACCATTCCGAATATGTAAAGAATAGTTTTATATATACAGTCATCTATTTTCTTCTGCACGTGCCTTATCTCCATTCCCCTTTGCGAATTTTGATCTTCGAATCCTCCCCTTTTCAGTCATTGTTGTCTCAGTTTGTCCCCATGTTTGCTGAACGTTCATTACTATCTTGTTATAACAATTCATTTCTTATTATTTAAGCTATAATGCCCTGGTCCTAATAATGTTTGCACTCCTCTGCTTCTATTTGTCTGATAGTCGCTTTTCTCCTAATTATGTATTTTTGTTGTTGTTGTTATTTTGTTTTAGGTGAGCTGACCTCTTTCAGAATTTCCTGTAGTACAGACCTCGTAGTGGAGAATTCCTTCAATTTTTGTATGTTTGGAAAGGTCTTGATTTCTCCTTCATATCTAAAGGAGAGCTTAGCTGGTTATTCTAGGTTGGTAGTTCCTTTCACTTAATAGTTTAAATATTAATACCATTCCTTTTTGTCTTGTAAGGTCTGTGCTGAGAGACTCAATGATAACCTAATGGGTTTTCCTTTATACGTTACAATTTTCTTCTCAATGGCTGCCTTGAGAATTCTATCTTCATCACTGATTTTTGGTAACTTTAATACGACATGTCTTGGTGAAGACCTTTTTGGGTTGAGATAATTGGGTGTTCTGTTGACTTCTTGAATTCCAAGCTCCAGCTCATTCCTTAGATTTGGGACATTCTCATTCACTATTTGTCTGAAAATGTTTTCTAGTCCCTTCTCCTTTTCCTCATCTTTGGTAATGCCCGTTATTTTATGTTTCCTCGCCTGATGGTATCAGCTAGTTCTTGAATTTCTCTTTCATTATGTTTCATTCTTCAGTTTCTCTCTTCTTCTTTCTGATTTATTTCTAAATTTCTGCCTTTGATATCACTGATCCTTTTCTCCATTTGGTTGACTCTATTTCCCAAGCTTGCTATTTTATTTTTCAACATTTGCAGTGTGTTCTTCATCTCCAGAATACCTATTCTGTTCTTGAGAGTTACAATCTCCTTACTCTGCTCATCTAGTTGTTTTTTTTAATTCCTAAAATTTTTGATATGATTTGTTTTGGATTTCATTGAGTTTTTTCAGAAGTACCATTCTAAATGGTAATATGGCCATTTTAACAATGCTAAATCTTCCAGTCCATGACCTTAAAATATCTTTCCATTTCTTTGAGTCTTCTACAATTTCTTTCAACAATGTATTTTTGTTTTCAGGCCCTTCCATTCTATTCTTAAGTTTATTTCTGGCATTTTATCCTTTTTGCTGCAACTGTAAATGAGATTGATTTCTTTATATCTTTTTGATATTTTATTGTTAGTATATAAATATGCAACAGATTTTTGCATATTGACTTTTTATCTTGCAACTTTACTGTATCTGTTTATTGTTCCTAATAGTCTTTTGATGGAGACTTTAGAGTTTTCTATATATAGTATCATGTCATCTGCAAACAGTAACAGTTTTACTTCTTCATTCCCAATTCAGATACATTTTATTTCCTTTTTCTGATTTAATCGCGCTGGCTAGGACTTCCAGTACTACGTTTAATAACAGTGGCGAGAGTGAGCATTCTTTTCTTTTTTCTGATCTTAGGGGAAAAACTTTTAGTTTTTCACTATTGAGTGTTATATTAGCTGAGGGTTTATCACATATGACTTTTATCATGTTGAAGTACCTTCCTTTTATACCCCTTTTAGTTAGTGTTTTAATCATAAATGGATATTGTAGCTTGCCAAATGCTTTCTCTGCATCTATTGATATAATCATATGATTTTTATTTTTTATTTTGTTAATATGCTGTATCACATTGATTGATTTGTGGGTATTGACCCATCCTTGCCTCTTTTGAATGAACCCCACTTGATTATGATGTATGATCCATTTAATGTATTGTATTGTTGCATCCTATTTGATTATATTTTACTTTTTTTTTTTTTTTTTTTGTGTATCTATGTTCATCAGAGACATTGGCCTGTAATTTTCTTTTTGTTGCTGTTCTTGCCTGGTTTTGGTATCAGAGTAATGTTGACCTTGTAAAATGAGTTAAGAAGTATATCTTCTCCTTTTCAATTTTTGGAAGAGTTTGAGGATAGGTATTAAATATTCTCTGAATATTTGGTGAATTCACCAGTGAAGCCATCTGGCCCTGGACTTTTGTTTTTCAGGAGGTTTTGATTACTATTTAAATCTCCGTACTAGTGATCAATACATAGATTTTGCGATTCTTCATAGTTTAGTCTAGGAAGGTTAAATATTTCTAGGAATTTGTCTATTTCTTCAGTTATAAAATTTGGTGGTATATAGCCTTTTATAATGTTCTTGTATAATCCTTTATATTTCTGTGATGCCCATTATAACTTTTCCTCTCTCATTGCTGATTTCGAGTCTTTTCTCTGTTTTCCTTAGTGAGTTTAGCCATAGGTTTGCCGATTTTATTAAACTTTTCAAAGAACCAGATCTTTACTTCTATTTTCAATTTATTTCTATTATCTTTTGTTTTCTATTTTATTTATTTCCGCTCTGATTTTTATTCTTTTCTTCCTTCTACTGACTTTGGGCTTTCACTTGTTCTTTTTCCAGTTCTTTAAGGTATAATGTTACATTGTTTATTTTGAGATTTTTGCTGTTTCCTCAGGTAGTCCTGTGATACTATAAACTTCCCTCTTAGTACTGTTTTTGTTGCACCCACCCAAAAAATTTTGGTATGTCGTATTTTAATTTGCATTTGTCTCTACGTATCTTTTGATTTCTTTTATTTCTTCTTTGACCAAATAGTTGTTCAGTAGCATGTTGGTTAATGTTCACATATTTGTGGTTTTTCCAGCTTTCTTATAATTTCTTATAATTTTCAGTTTCACACCATTATATTTGGAAAATATTCTTGGTATGATTTCACTCTTTCGAAATTTATAAGGACTCGTTTTGTCCTCCATCATATGATCTTTCCTTAAGAATGTTCCATGTGCATTGGAGAATAAAGTGTATTCTGTAGTTTGGGGATGGAAAGTTTTAAAAATATCAATTAAGTCTATTTTGTCTAATGTGTCATGTAAGGTTGACATTTCCTTATTAACTTTCTGTCTGGATGATTTATCCATACTGTCAATGGGGTAGTCAAGTCCTCTATTATAATTGTATTTTTGTCAGTTTATCTCTTTAGGTCTGTTAGTAATTGCTTTACATATTTTGGTGCTCCCAGGTTGGGTGCATTTATATTAATACCTGTAATATCTTCTTGATGAATTGTCCACTTTATCATTATAAAATGTCAATCTTTGTTTCTTGTTACCTTTCTTATTTTGATACCTATTTTGTCTGATACAAGTATTACTATACCTTCTTTTCTCTAGATGCCATTTGCTTTCACTATAATTTTTCACCCTTTCACTTTGAGCCTATGTTTGTCTTTAGAGCTGTCTCCTGCAGGCAACATATTGTTGGGTCATGTTCTTTTTTGTTGTTGTTGTTGTTGTCGTTGCTGCTGCTGTTATGATTAGTTTCAAGTATACCATACTTTGGTTAGACATTTATAGAGTTTATGAGACGATCCTCCCGATTACTCTGGCTCTATATATAGCCATAACATTACTACTGACTGCATTCTCTATGCTGTGCTCCCCATCCCCATGAACATATATCAACTACTAATTTGTACTTCTTTACGCCTTCACATCTTTCTCCTAGCCCCCCAAACCCCTCCCCTTTGGCTATCATCAAATTGTCATCTACATTGTGAGTCTGTTTTTGGTTAGCTTGTTCTTTCTGTTCCTTAGAGTCTACATATAACTAAAATCATATGGTATTTACCTTTCTCTGTCTGACTTATTTCACTCAGCATAATAACCTCTAGGTACATCCTTGTCAGATTTCATTTATTTATGGCTGAGTAATATTCCATTGTATATATGAACCATAACTTCTTTATCTAATCATCTGTTAATGGGCATTTAGTTTAATTTTTTCCCCAACACCATTGATTGAAGAGACTGTCTTTATCCCATTGTATATTCTTGCCTCTTTTGTCATATACTAAATGAGCATAGAGACATGCATTTATTTCTGGGCTCTCTATTCTGTTCCATTGATCACTGTATCTGTTTTTATGCCATAACCATGGTGTTTCGGTTACTGTAGCCTTATAATATAGTCTGATATCAGGTAGTGTGATATCTCCAACTTTGTTCTTCTTTCTCAAGATTGTCATGGCTATTTGTTTTTGTTTTTGTTTTTTTTTATGGTTCCATATAAATTTTTGTATTATTTGTTTTGGTTCTCTGAAAAGTGCCATTGGTATTTTGATAGGGATTGCACTGAATCTATAGATTGATTTGGGTAATATGGACACTTTAATGATGTTGATTATTCCTACCCATCAGTACGGTATATGCTTCCATTTATTTGTATCTTCTTCAATTTCTTTTTTCAATGACTTATAATCTTCTGAGAATAGGTCTTTACCTCCTTGGTTAATTTGATTCCCAGGTATTTTATTGTTTTCAGTGCAATTGTAAATGGGATTGTTTTCTTAATTTCTCTTTCCAAAAGTCCATCCTTGGTGTATAAAAAATGCCACTGACTTTTGAATATGAATTTTGTACCCAGTGACTTTACTGAATTCATTGATCAGTTCTAACAGTTTTTTGATGTATCTTTAGGGTTCTCTCTATATAGTATTATGTCATCTGCAAATAATGATAGTTTTACTTTTTCCTTTCCAATTTGGATACCTTCTATTTCTCTTTGTTGTCTGATTGCAATATCTAGGAGTTCTAATATAATGGTGAACAGAAGTGGTGAAAATGGGCATCCTTGTCTTGTTCCTGATCTTAAGAAAAATGCTTTTAGCTTTTCCCCATTGAGCATTTTGTTAGCTGTAGGTTTGTCATATGTGGCCTTTTATGTTGAGGTTTGTTCTCTCTATTCCCACTTTGCTGAGAGTTTTTATTATATGGATGGTGGATTTTGTTGAATGTTTTTCTGCATCTATTGACATGATCATATAATCTTTATCTTTCATTTTGTTAATATGCTGTATCACATTAATTGATTTGTGGATATTGTACCAACCTTGCATCCTAGGAATAAATCCAACTTGATCACAGTGTATGACATTTTTACTATATTGCTGAATTTGGTTTGCTAATATTTTGTTGAGGATTTTTGCAATGTTCATAAGGAATATCTGGCTATAGTTTTCTTTTTTGTAATGTCTTTGTCTAGTTTTGGAATGAAGGTAATGGTGGCCTCATAAAAAGAATTACGGAGCCTTCCCTCTTCTTGAATTTTTTGAAATAGATTGAGAAGAATAGGTGTTAATTCTTCTTTGAATGTTTAGTAAAATTTGCCTATGAAGCCATCCAGTCCAGGACTTTTGTTTTTTGGAAGTTTTTCGATTACTGATTAGATTTCATTTGTAGTAACTGATCGGTTCAGATTTTCTGTTTCTTCTTGACTCAGTCTTGGGAAATTGGATACATTCTAAGAATGTAGCCATTTCTTCCAGATTGTTCAATTTGTTAACATATAATTGCTCATAGTATTTTCTTATTATCCTTTATATTTTTGTGGAGTCCATAGTTCTCTTCATTTCTGTTTTTGTTTATTTGAGTCCTCTTTCTTTTTTCCATGATGAGTCTGGTTTGTTAACCCATTCATTGTTTAGTAGCATCCTATTTATTATCCATGCGTTTGTGTATTTTCCATTTTTATTTCTTGTAGTTTATTTTGTTTCAAACCATTGTGATTGAAGAAAATGGTTGATATGATTTTAATCTTCTTAAATTTATTGATACTTGTTTTGTGGCCTAACATATGGTCTGTCCTGGAAAATGTTCCATATGCACTCAAGAAGAATGTATATTTTGCTACTTTGAGGTAGAATGCTCTGAGAATATCTATTAAATCCATCTGGTCTAATGTGCCTGTTAGGCCCGCTGTTTCCTTGTTGATTTTTTGTCTGGAAGATCTGTCCATTGGTGTCAATGGGGTATTATAGTCCCCTACTATGAGTGTATTACTGTTGATCTCTCCTTTTATGTCAGTCAATAATTGCTGTATTATGTAGGTGTTTCTATGTTAGATGTGTATATATTTACTAGGGTTATGTCCTCTTGATGTAGTGATCCCTTTATCATTATATAATGCCCTTCTTTGTCTCTTTTTAGAGCCTTTATTTTAAAGTCTGTTTTATCTGATATAAGTATCTCTACCCCGGCTTTTTTTTTTTT